>NC_080383.1:32012462-32336254 GCF_014773155.1 Arachis stenosperma | reverse complement strand
CATGATAATGGTTGCCATTGATGCTGGCGATGTTGTAGAAGTCGTGCTTGTTATCTGTGTACCTTTATGTACTCTTATGTACTTTTAGAAACGATGATAATGACTTAGCAATATGAGTTTTGTTCTCAGCCAGTTTTTAAAGAGAAGAGTAAACTACCATTTCTACCCATAAAAGTTGAGCTGCTGACAAATCTACCCACGGAAAAAAGAAATTATCTAATGTACCATCAATAATGACATCCATGGGATGAAACTAACCAAATGTTATTTCGGTGTTGACTCCGTTAGTGACGCTCCCTACGTGGCACACATCACAGCATTATGTGGCCTGGGGGCTTCATACGTGGATATTGTAATTTATTTTGTTTTAAAATATAATTGATGGTTAATTATTTTTAAAAAAAGAAAAATTAGAAATCAAGAGTTAGCAAACGTATATTTGTTCGCGCGTTTCACAAAACAGAGGTCAGAGCCCTAGGAGAAGCAAACTGTTCTTCTTCTTCACTCGAAGAAAACGTTCCGTCGCATTTGTGTGTGGGTTAGCTACTGACGATAATCTCTGTATTGAAGATAAGGTGCTTGTTGGTATGGAACATCTCACCTATTGAAAGTGCGTGGTGTCATCCATAGGTAAATAATAATCTTTTATCTCCCTGTTATCAATTTTTAGATTTTGGATGCATGGTTGTGGATATGGGGTTTTGATTAGGGTTTGTTTGTATTGGCTATGATGTGGTTGTGAATTGATTTTGTTCTCTGTGCATGTCTATTTACAGATGGCTATTATCCACATTACGTTGGTTATTAGTCATAGAAAAAAATTTGAAAAATGTGATGATGGCAAACTGGCATACATTGGGGGTGAAAAAATGAAGATTGAACGAGTGAATGTGGATACCTTAAATAAGTTCTTTATAAATGACTTAGTAAAGGATATAGGGTACACTGATATGAGCGAGTTTTACTGGCTGGATCCTGGAAAGGAGTTGGATGGTGGGTTGAAGTTTTTTAGACTTGACATGGATGTGGTGACATGTATGAAGCAGACATTGCTAATGGGAGGAGAATCGATGTGTTCACTGAGTATCCAGTTAACCTTCCTGAGTTCACAGAAGAAAACAATAATCTTGAACCAGATGTTGAGATTTTAACTATTACTAGGACCCCAGTTAAGCACAGACCCAAACACTGTACTAGGAAAACCCCAACCCCAAAGAAGAAGGGAAATAGACTATTGAAGTTAAGTGAAATAAAAGGAGGTAATTTTCACGACAATGACCCTGGCATGCCTGGACTGGATGCCAAACACAAGATGATGTGCTGGACAAAGATCTCCAACCTACCACAAAAAGTACACAACAACCAGAAGTAACTAGTGATCAACCAAATGTACCAATGTAATTACCAAAAGTAACCTTCCAAGAGCCACCAAGCACCATTCAGCCCCCAAATGCACCCACCCAACCCAATTTACCTACATATCAACCCCCTCTATACCGTCGCAACCATTAGAGAAGACTCCTCCATACCCTCAACCATCACATATACCAGTTGCAAGTGAAGAAACTAGACACCAAAATCCAGTTTCTATAGAGTCAGTTGCTCCCATACTTGATAAAAGCAATGTAGAATTTGTTGAGGTTTTTATACAATACATTCCAACAGCCTTGTAATGAACCGGACTCTCAAGAGCATAGCATCCAAAATGAGGAGGAAACACCCGGTGAAGGAGGTCAACCCAGCAGTTCACAGCCCAAACTAGATATAAACCCAGAACTTGGTGGTGGGAGTCAAAAGAAGAGGAAGAGACGGTCAACATTGAGGCCTCCTCCATCAGAGAAAACCTTCGTACTTAAGCAGGATCCAAATAAGCATCCTTCAATTTTTATACCTGTGGAGGGTGAAGATATGTCGGAGGCATGTGCAGGCATGCACTGTTATGAGTTGGAAGAGTTGGATTCTATTGCAAGTGATAATGAAGATAGTCAGTAAGCATCATTTCCTTAAGCGAATGTAGATGCTCCAGTTAGGAAAGTAAAATTGGAGCTATGCATAGGGTTTGAAAATCTAAAACATTTCAAGAAGGTAGTTAGGAAGTACAACATCAACATAGGCCGAAGCATATTCTTTCCAATAGTGGATTCAACCAGGTGTAAGGCCATATATTATAATGACGATTGTCCATGGTAGATATACTGTACAAAAAGTGGTATCCATTAAGCTTTCAAATGAAGATGTTCAATGAACATACATGCAGCAGAGTTAATAAGAATAAATCTGCAGATGCAAAGTAGGTTGTTGAGGAGTTTGAGAATAAGATTCGTGATCATTCAGACATGAGCCAAAGGCAGGCACAAGACTTTTTCATAAAAGAGTATGATGTAATAGTCAATGAAAGGAAGATATACAGGGCTATGGTAAAGGCAAAAGAAAGAATTGAAGGGTCAGAAATAGCTTATTATGCACTTCTTAGGGACTATTCCAATGAAGTTATAAGGACCAACCCTGGTTCTATTGTAAGGATCAGCATTGATTATGTTGAAGGGACTGGACATAAATTCAAAAGGATATACATATGTTTAGAAGGTTGTAAAAAGGGATTTTCGGTTGACTGCCGGTCTTTCATAGGGTTAGATGGTACTTTTCTAAAGGTTACTATCCTGGACAGTTGTTGACTGCTATCGGCCACGATGCCAACAACCATATATACCCTATATCATATGCAGTTGTGGAATGCGAATGCAAGGATAGTTGGAAGTGGTTTCTGGAACTTCTCCAAGAAGACCAAGATGACGCAGCAATCAATAGATTCAACTTCATATCAAACATGCATAAGGTAATTAGTGACTTCTTATTCTTCAGGAGCACATCACAGATTTTGTGCTATGCACATATGGCAAAATTTTAGAAAATAGTGGAGGATACAGAACTGAAAATGGCAATGTGGAGATGTGCCATGGCCACAACCTCTCAAGAGTTCACTACTGTCATTGATAGGATAACACTGATTAATCCCCATACTTGGGAGTATCTGAACAGGATCCCCCCGAATCAATAGAGTAGGTCTGATTTTAGCAAATACCCAAAATCTGACAATTACACGAACAACAATTGCGAATCATTCAATTCTAGGATCAAGAAAATGAGAGAAAAAGCCTATTATAACTATGCTAGAAGAGGTGATGTGTTATATGATGAGCATCATTGCTAGAAACAAGAAGGTCTTGGTGGGATGTAACAGAGTCATCACTCCTGTGTAGCAGAGTAGGCTGGAGAAAGAGAAAAGGGAGAGCAACAAGTGGAGGTCATTTTCCACTAGAGATTATCCTGGACATATATATGAAGTACAGTGCTTGTCACACAAGATTTTGGTGGATATTGAAAAGAGGACTTATAGTTGCATATTTTGGCAACTGACTGGGTTGCCCTGCAGGCATGCATGTGTTGCCCTTTCATACCAGAATAGGAAACCAGAGGAACATTCACATAACTGGCTCTCTATGGGGGCATATAATAGCAAATACCAGTTTGTTATCCACCCTGTTCTAAGTCAAGAATATTGGCAGCATATTGATCTACCTCCTATATTACCCCCAATATACAAGAAGCAAATTGGGAGACCAAAGTTGAAAAGAGACAAAAAGAACGACAGACCAAAAGAACCCACCCCAGATCTTCATAGGACTCCCAAAAAATATGGCCCCATCATCTGCAAGTATTGTCTAAAGGTATACCATACTTCACACTCTTACATTATTTGTATGTTGAATGTCCATGTTTATTTTCATGCCATCTGTATTGCAGACTAGACACAATAGTCGTAGCTGTTCCAAGAAGAATGAGACCATGGCTGGGAGTGCTGGAGAACAAACTTCAAGTCAATACCCTTCTACTGGTGGGGCTACTGTGGATGATAAAGAAGAGACAACAAGACTGGAGGAGATGTTCTGAGAGGAAACACTAGAAGATGTTGAAGCAGCAGCATCTCAACCCCTCCCCAACAGTGAGTCTAGTAATATCTTTTACAACTTTATTTTATAAGTTATTTTTAATTATGATACTCATATATACTAATTGTGGCAGGAAACTCTTCCAGTTTCTCAACCTGTTCCTGATCCAGTAATGCCTCTTTCAGTTAGGTCACCAACTGTAAAAAGACTCTCCAAGAAGAGGAAGAATCTGAAAAGACCACCATCAACTACTCAGCAACCACCATGTGCTCAGACTATTGTCAGGACACCAACACCAAATGTGCCATCATCAGTTAGTCCATCACCTCCAACTTCTCATGTACACCCACTTTGTGACACCTCAAATCATGCAAGCTGCCTCTTAGAGCACTACTTCAAGGTTCATGGACTTTATGTCAACTCCCGCAGTTAGAGGATCGAGCTCAACTAGGTGGCTGCATCCAGTCTTCCATCCACCAGCAAAAAAAGGGTCAACAACTACACACTTAAAAGAAGGATCAAGCAGAAGCAGCAACTCTACTCCAAATCCATGAAGCAAGCGTGTTTATATTATGTTATTTTATTGGATCTGTAGTTTATGTTATAATTGTTGGATATGTCACATACTTTACTCTATTTTGCTTATGTTTTAGTTTTCGGTATGGATTCATAATCATAGTTGATACTCATACTTATAAGTTGAATGTTTCAGTAACTCAGTTACTACGTACATAGCACGTTATTTTGCCTCTCTTTCATGTTATTTTGGATTACTATAAAAACTAAACAAAAATACCAATTAGTAATGGATATTTTTTGTAAGTTATATATTTTGTAAGACTACATTTGACATTTCTTAGATTTGTCATGTGCACAAATGTCAGACTCTGAATCGAGCATGGATATTTTTGTCATGATCATAGATTAATAATTACTTAGACTTAAAACCTTCTGAAAATCAAATACACAAAGCACACAAGGTTATACACCACCACCATTGATATAATCACAAGTCACAATCTAAGTCTATTAACTTCAGCTTCAATTCTCCCTAACTTCATGAGCATCTTCACTTCAGCCTCAGCCTCAAGAGTGGAGTAAAGAGTCTTCGCCTCGACATTGGTATATTTTCGAAGAATTTTGTTAATATAAGGCTAGGGTTCGTGTTTGGGATGAGAGAAGTTTTGAATTTGAAAAATTTTGGGGTTTAGGGTTCATTATAACAGTTAAACAGCTCAGCATGCCACGTATGAAGCTTCCCAGGCCACGTAACGCCGTGATATGCTACGTAGGGAGCATCACTAATGAAATCAACGCCGGAATAACAATTGGTTAGTTTCGTCCCACGGATGTTATTATTGATAGGTATATTAGGTATTTTTTTCGTAGGTAGATTTGTTAGCGTTCTCAACTTTCATGGATAGAAATGGTAGTTTATTCTAAGGAGAATTTAGATAAAGTTAACCGAGAATACAGCAAACTCTATAAAATTATAAAAATTCGACAGGGATGCGACGAACTCATTCTAAAAGAAAAATACATTTTGAAATATGAGAAATACGAAATAATAGCCACAAGCCTAGTCTTAGTTTTGAAATAGCATTTGCGGTTATTCCAAAGTTTTATTATAAAGTGAAATATGAATATAGTGTTTTGGAAGAGCTAATTAATTAACACACACCGTAAGTATACTTTCTCTCCTCACCTTGTTCTTGATTATATTGTGACAAGGTGATTTTTGAAAACTTTTTCTTAAAAGAAATTTTTCAACTTTTTTGTGTGATCACCGTCTACAATTTAAGAATGATTGTAATTTAATCTAATAATGTTATAAACAAATAGAAATATTAGAGATAAAAATAGAGAGTTAGTTGATGTTGGCTCAAGTTTAAGACTAAGAAAAAATATAGATTACTTAATACTAGAAGTGACAAAGGAGGTAGTTTGTTTCTCCCTATCAAGACTTGTCCCAAAACTAGAGTGGATTGCCAAGTAAAATAAATTTAAAATGCTAGCCATTATCTCACTTTATGGTTGATTGGTGAGTTAGCAGATTAGTTCGTTTAACATTTTAAAAAAAATAGTTATAGTTAATCTTAAAAAAATAATAATTAAAAATAAATTAAAAAAAGTCAAATTATAACATCATTTTTTATTATTTTTTAAATTTTTAATTTTAATAGAATTGTTTAAAATAATATTTATTAATAGAATCATTTTTATTTTGAAAAACAAATTACATGATTTGAATATATATAAAAGTGTAAAATAAAATAAACAAAATCAATAACTAAAAGAAGAATAAAAAGAAAAAAAAAAGTATAGGGACATAGTTATAAAATTTGATATGATATATAAACTTAATTAAAAAAAATATAGAGGCTTAATTGAAAATTCAGTAAACTATACGGACCAATAAAGTAATTAAACCTAAAAATTATATAATAGTTAGTTTTTATAGCATTAATCACTTTTTATTAAAAAAAAGCTTTGGTCCGACAGACTTGTCATACCTTGTCAAAACCCGCAAATTTAGTGATGTAAGCTTGGCGAGCTTTTTTATTTAGCGAGTTTTAAATTCTAGTCCATCTCATTTTTTTTACAAGTTCAACGAATCAATTCGCATGAATTCAGTTTGTTTTGTTATTTTTACCTAATATTTAATACATTTTTTTTAAATATATATTTTTATATTTATCACATTTCATCAGGAAAAAAATTTGAGGTATTATAATATAATTTTTAGAAGAGAAAATCTCAATGTATCCGAATTTTGAAGAAAACTAAATTCAAGATATTATGGCATAACAAAGCAGACAAGACCAATTAAAAACATATAATACAACCACCACCTTTCAACAATTAAAGTGATCAATTACTTATTATTAGGGTGTGTTCATATTTAAATAAAATCATTTATTTAATATAATTCAAATTAAAAACCGATTAAAATCACATTGATTTGCATTTGATCAATTTTATTTTTAACAAATTACTTCTGTTAGATCATATTTAGGATTTATCTTTTAAAATTGATCAAATATAATTCAAATTGTACAATAATTTAATATTTTACTTATAATATATTTAATTTATTATATATTTTTATTTTATTTATATATTATTATTTAGTAAACAATTTGTGTATGTAAATTTTATCATATTACCAACTTAAATTTACTTCTATTTTTAATAATAAAATAATAAAATTTTATTTTTTTAAAATCGAATAAACTAATTAAATTCAAACCACAATAGTTTTTTTTTTTTTTTTGGTGACTAAACCACAATAGTTTGAAATGATTTGAACTGGATATAAAAATAAAGTCAAACTAATTTAACCCCAACAACAAATTAGCCCAACAAATTATATCTTTTGGATCAAATTATTATTATTATTTTCAAAATCGATCTAAACTACTTTGCGATTTAGTTTGATAATATTTCTACTTTTCAAAAGTAACTTAATAAAAACTAGCTTTTAAAATATAATTTTATAAAAGTTGTAATATTTATGTTTGATAAATTAAATAAAAAGTAGTTTTAATAAGCATAAACAACAATAATTGTATTGGTAAAAGAGTTTTTAAAATTAAAAGAAAATTTTTAATTGACATAAATGTAAATTAAATTTTGAAGTTAATTTAGTATCCAGTTATATTAAATTTTTTAATTTTTATAAGTACAAATCAACTGTAAAAATTTACATTTTATGTGCTTTCAAAAGCATCCCTATGTTTTAAAATTGCATGTATAAATATATGATCTTTTTAATGAGACATAAAATTCGATCTAGAACGTTTTGATCATTAAATAGTCTAATAACAAAACATATTTTTTAAGTTTTTTAATAATTACTAAATAGTTCTTATTTAAATTTAATTACAACATAATTCTTTATATATTATTTAATTATAAAATTTATTGTCTATTTTATAAATTATTATTTTATTATTCTTCTATCATATTTATTAACAATTAGAAATAAAAAAAAACAACAAAATAGATCTTTTCTTGATCGTAATAAATATTTTGACAATCGTAATCAATTAGAATTTTATCCTCGTTACATTTGTGAAATTGTATTTGTTGGCAATTCAATTGATTGGATGTACAATATAACCGACTGAATATCATAAGACGGTATGACTTTTTTCAGAATTCAATCCATTAGAAGTATAACACAATTGATTGATTTGCGCTTAGAATGTGATTTTTTTTTTATTCAATCGATTGGTTGGTCGTGTAACCCAATCAATTGAAGTATTCAACACAATATGAGTTTTTCCAACATGGTCTCTATACTTTATTATTTAGTGTTTAGCAAACTTTTATAGTAAAAATAATACTAAAAAATATATATTTTTAAACACTATAATGTACTTTTTTTTAAAATTTTTACATAAAAAATATTTTAACATAATAAATAAAAATAATTTTATATTATTATATTTAAATATAATTAATAAAAAAAATCACTTAAACTTTTTTTAATTAACAATTCATCCAAACAAATTCTATATCTATCTATTACTCGGGAAAGAAGTGATGAGGACTGTTTGTTGTCGACTTAATTTGGAGTCTCAATTATTTATTTATGAATTAGTATATGTTTTCGTACCTTTTACGGGATAATACATAAAATTATATTAAAAATTATATTAAAAAATTAAATAATATATATAGTAATTATTATTATTAATATTTTATAAAATTATAATTAAAATCAAACTCTCAA
The DNA here is from genome assembly GCF_014773155.1 of Arachis stenosperma. Lineage (NCBI taxonomy): Eukaryota > Viridiplantae > Streptophyta > Magnoliopsida > Fabales > Fabaceae > Arachis > Arachis stenosperma. The sequence continues at coordinate 32,327,566 of NC_080383.1, read as the reverse complement.
AATTTTTAATATTAAAATATTAAAAATAATTAGTATTTATCTTAATCAATTTGAGTTTGTTAAGTGATCATCTCACTCGTCCGCTTAAACAACTATTAGGAGTTAGAATCTCGTCTTGTGTATATAGCAATCTATTGGCTAGCGATAAACCCTTAATAAATGAAGTATCAATACGTGGTTAGACTTGGCAGGAGTTTCCGAATACGCGGGTACCCGACCCGTCCATACACGGATGGAAAGGGTAATAACTTGACTCGAGTCGGGGCAGATTTTGCTCAAGACAGGGTATGGTCGGGTTTAGGATGTACCCGCCCCGAATATATACATATAAACACTTTTTAGAAATTAGGATTTGTCTCACATCACAGATGATTCATAGCTTCAGTCTATACTCTGTAGCCATACAAGATAAACTCAGTCATCCTTACCCAAAATCTTCTTCTTCTCGACTTCTTCACAAAAAAAAATCGCATAGCTCCCGTCATGTAGTTGCTGAGTCCATCGCCGCCTACCTATTCACAACTCCCATCTTTCTTCATAGCCAGGGACGGACCCACGTTTAATATAGAGGGGCATTTGCCCCCACAAATTTTTTTAAAAAAAATTAATACTTATTATATTATATTTGTCTCAAAATAAAATATAAATAGTTATTTTATATTTTATGTTAAAAAATATTTTGTTAAACTTAACACATAATAATAATTATATTGTTAAATTTGATTTAGTATGAAAAATAAATAAATACACTCAAAAAATAGTGATAATTAATTATATTATATTAGTTAATTAATTAATAATTAAATTAAAACTTAGTTTTCTAATTAAATATAACTTAAATTATTAGTGATTTTTAAAAATTGTTTAAGATAAAAAATATATTATTTATGTATTAATATACTGTAATTATTTTGGTTAAAAAAATTATTTATACTATAAAAATTATAATAAGTAGATTTGACAATTAAATATGAGATAATGAAAAATAAAACAATTGTTTAAAAATATATATAAAAAAATAATATTTAATCATATTAAAAATAAAAACAAGTCCTTATAAATATTTTTTTGTTATTTTAAATATTATACTATATATATGAAATTATATTTTTATTATTTTAAATATTATAATAATGATTGTGTGTATATTTCTAGTTCTTATCAATATGTATTAGATAGTTCTAATTTTAAATTTTGAATATATCTAAACTAATTTAGATTGGTCAAGTGATCAACTTAGTCGTCTGCTTAAGTAAGTATTGAGGGTTCGAATTTTGTCTCGTATGTATAGCAACTCGTTGCCGACCAATTGTAGATTCTTAAATGGAATTCAAATTTATGACAAATTAGTCCTTAACTTGTTGAGTATCGTGGGAAGCAAAAAAAAATATTTATACCTAAATTTTATTATATTTCTGTCCCCATTACTAAATTTTTCTAGGTCCGTCACTGTTCACAGCTTATGTCATCATCTCCTGCCGAGTCCCTTTTCTCTAGGTAAATTTCCCTCTCTCTCTCTCTCTCTCATTGTGAGTCTGTTAAATTCTTCTCTTCTTCTTCCACAGACTCATCACTTAGTCGCCTTCGCTATGAGCCCGGACGTTACTGTTGCAGTTTCATCTGAGTCTGTCACCGAATAAAATAGAATTTTTATTCAAGTTAAAAATAGACATGCATAAGATCATTTTTGCATATAATTTCTGAATTTTCTCATCCAAATTTAATCTATATGGTTGAGTATTTTAGTATGGGATCATCGTGGTTTTGTTATGACACTAATGTGATAAAAATTTCGGTAATTTCATAACTAATATATGAGATAGACCAGATTATTAAAGTAATAAGAGAAATAACATTCAGATTTGCGCGTAAAATTTATAAGAGGTTATCTTAGGAAAATATATATTTATAACCAAGTAGAAGATCGTTAGGAAATTATTATTTCTTAATATATTTATGGATAATACATATATTAATTATAATCGTAAATTAAGTAATTTCACATTAAATGACTTATATAACAGTGATCTCATTTATTGTCATAAATGTTGAATTAAATAAGTCATTATTACTTTTGATTTAGATAAATGAGATTAAAATCATAAATACTATTTTATTTGAGTTTTAGGGTTTAATGAGTGTCACACTCAAATATAAATAATGACTTTAGAATTTTGGTCTCCAATACATCAAACTCGCCTTCATAGCTCTTTTCCCACAATAAAATTGTGATTCAGCCCTATAAAAAAATAAAGAAGGTTTTGGTTGACGAAGATCAAAGAACCACAAGAGCCAAGCTCTCTGATCTCAATCATACTCTCGAATGAAGAGACGCTTCCGCGCTCTTAGACCATCTCCAATAGGAAACTCATCCCAATTCCTATTTATGGCCTACCTGTCATAAAAAGTAACTCCACATCAGCTTTTGCGTCATAACTGTAAATAAGAACTCAAAGCATCTCTCTCTTCTCTGTCAGGAGGAACTAACTTTAATCCTTATTGTGGTCCCACTTAATTAATTAATTAAAATACTTAAATTAATGTAATTAATTTTTTTCAATTATATAAATTACATTTATAAATTTAAAAATAATTCACTATTAAAAGATATTAATATTAAATAATTTCATATATAACAATAATACACAATATATAATTCGGAATCACACTAAATTGTAAAATTACTTAATACAAAGAAAAACATAATTAAGCTCTATAATTGACGATAAGCATTGTTAAATAATTAATATAAATTATTAATTAAATAAAAATATCAGTATTTCATATAATTAATTATTATCATTATTATTGAATTATTTTTTATTTAATTATTTAATATAACTATTTAATTAATTAACATAACTATTTAATTAATTAACATTTTATAGAATTATTTATTTTTTACATAACTTGCCAAATGGCAAGTGTTGATTGGCGTCCCTATTTAGAGGGACTCCCTCTTCTTGAAATTAGTAAGGGAACTCACTTTCAACCCACTTCAACGCTCCAATTCTTCTTTCTCTCTGACACAACAGTAACCGGGCTCCAATTTTCTTCCCGTTGGAGATGCTCTTAGTTATATTTTTTAATGACTTAATATGGATAATCTTGAGGTTGAGAAATCCTAATATTTTTAGCTAAAATAAAAATTTTATTCAATCAAATAATAATAAATAATTTTATTGAATTAAATTATATTAATGTGATCATTGGATGATAAAGAATGTTAGAAAAATAAATAAATAATATTTTAAGAGTATAAAAATATTAAATTGTCATTTCAATTTACTTTTTTAATCAACGATCATAAATATCTTAAATTAATTAAATTTTACAAAAATTATACACCTAAAACTATTTGATTTTTTCAAAAATCTTTTAAAAATACAATGGTTCGAGAGGTTGACTATTGAGAATTGAATATAATATTTCTAAATTCGTATTTTTAATAAAAAGATGTACTTAGTTCTATCCATCCTAAATAATTCTATATTCACTATTACTTATCCATCTAAATAATTCTAACATTGATAGAATATTATTCTTAGATGCAAAAAATTTAAAATATATTTATTCTATTTCAAAAATTAATATTCATATTTAACTTAGAATTCCAATAAATATGACAAAAAATATTATATCTTTTAGTTAAAAAATTAAAGTAAAATATCTATAAATATATTTTTATGCTTTAGCTTTAGATTTTTCAAAAAAATTTGGCAAGTTAATGGAATCAAATCATATTTCTATAACATATATAAGAATGTATATTACACATAAATAAAAAAAATTAGGTATAGTAAGAACAAATACATAAATTAAAATAAAATTTAGAAAAATAAGAACCAATAAAATATAGAAGGAAAGAAATATAAATAGAAGAGAAATAAAATTATTAGATGAAAGAGAAATAATTTAATAAATTTTATGTGTATATAAAAAAAGAATAAAAAAAAATATACAGTACTTTATTTAATTTAGCAAGATTTATGGAAATGAACATATAGAATAAGAGAATAAAAAATAATAATAAAAAAAGCTAAACATCTGAATTAATATCAAAAAATAAAAAATAATGATAATCTATCATAATCTTAATCTTTTAATATAATTAATTAATAATAATATAATTAGTTTATCATAATCTTAATATAATTTTTTAATATAATTAATTTTAATTAAATAATCAAATAAATTGAATATAAATATATCTGATCTAATCGTATAAAAAATAGTAAATTTTTTACAATTAGACATATTATATATATATTGAGAATAAAACATCACTTTAAAATGAGATTATTATTAATGATATATAAATATTAAAATTATATTAATACATTAATAGAAATACATTATTATAATAAAAAGTTGTAAAAATTAAAATAAATAAAATTTATTAACTTTAATTAGTTAAATTAGCATAAAATAAAAAATAGATGATTAATCATATTAAATAAATTAAAAAAATATTACTGAACAAAGTAAATATCATAATAATTATATTACTAATTGAAAAATAATCTATTTAATCAATTCAAATTTTTATTGAAAATAGAGAACTAAATATTATCAATGAATAAAAATAAATAGGATATAATACATTAAAGAATAATGTTGGTAGTATAAATAATAAAATTAAATTATTATATACAATTTTTATTTTTTACTAACATTATTAATGGTAAAAAAACTAATTTTAAATAATCCTAATTTATATTTTACAACATAATTAAAGCACAATTTATAATTTTTTATTTTGTGATTAATTAATATTTTTAAAATTTTTTGGTTAAGTTTTCTGTATTTTATGATTGATAATTTTTTTATACAAAACACAAATTTATGATGAATTATTACAATCATAATTAATTAAAAAAAATAAAAATGATAAAAAATCAAATAAAAGATAAAAATAGAGTAAACATTTATTTTGAAACTAAAAATTTGTTAATTGTGCTAGAAATTCTAAAAATTTGTATCTTATTATATAATTAATTTTGTTTACTCACTTCAACTTTATTATTCATTTATTATATTTAAAAAAGTATATAATGTCACACTTATTTTTAAAAAGATGAAGCTCTTCAAATACACGATATAATATATAATTTAAGAACAATAAAATAAAAATATCTAAAATTTTATAATAGTATTTGAAATTTTCAATGACGATAATAAAAAGTGTTTAAATCGACCAAATGAATTCAATAGTTATCCTTTGCACATCTTATTTAAATTTCAATCTTAAAATTTACTTTTATCTTTTTTTTTCTAATATAAATTATTTTTGACAAAAAATAGAGAAAACAAATTAATTTATTAGACCAAAAAAATATCCGATCAAAAAATTATTATAAGGTGATTTATAATTAGAGAAGAAAAGAATAAAAGTATTAATAATAATTAAGAAAAAGAAAGAAGCTTGTATTAAAGAATGTTAGAAAAGAAATAATAAAGTTCATATTAATAATAATAATGCTGAGGAATGATGTTGCTGCTTTAGGCTTCTAACCTTTGTTTTTGGCTATCTTTTTTTCTGTTCTTTGCTTCTTCTTTTTTTAATTATCAAGTCATAAAAAAATAAAGAACAATTCAAGAAAACGAAAACAGCAAGATCGAAAACAGTAAGATCAATAGTAACTATACAAATCAAAATACATAGGAGAAAAACAAACTATTATATGATAGAATTAACATAATATATTTTATCATTAAATAAACAAAGTTAATGCACAACAAAATTACATGTAAAGAGAAAAAAAGAGTTAAAATATTCAAAGTGATAAAAAGATTATTTTATAGAAGACTATAAAATAATGAACTTCTAACTAAATTAAACTGTACTTATTATTATTAGAAATGGTAAGAGAGAGCAACAGAGAAAAGGTGTGTGTATTCAAGTTGTGTAAAATGATACAATATAGAAGGGTATTTATAGGTGCTAAGAGAATCGAAATAATAAAGACGTAATATCCTATAATAAATATTTAGATATGTTAAATGTTAAATAATGCTAATTGATCTAATTGATCCTAATTATACTCTATTAATTATATTCAATTAATTGATATACATAATATTAAATAGTGTGATACTTAAATATCTCAATTAGTTGATATAATTAATTCACCATAATGAATTGTATTTAATGAATTAAAAGAAATAAATCAGGAAACATTCTAAGAACATGTCACGTCAATTTTATCATTAAGTGCAAAAATCTAATTTTTTTATATAATAGAATAAATAGAATAGATAGATATCTCATTATTCGTTATTTTAACTTATCTATTATATATATTTATATTTACCACTCAATATATTAAAATACAATTTATATATCTAGATAAGAATTACATAGATATTTAATTAAAAGAGTATTTAATTTTTTAAAATATAATAACAGTTTTAATTTCTTTGATTTTTCTTTTTATATTTTTTTGTGTGTTTTTTTAAATAAAAAACAAACCTATAGTAAAAATAGGAAGAGATTGTAGTATTTATTCAAGAGGGAAAAAACAAATATAATTAAAATTCATATATTTAAAATGTATTTGAACTTTGAAAAATGATATGAGACATAAGAATATACAAACACTTGGCTTCAATGAATCTATTTACATCATTCAGCTCAGTATTTTTTAGCTTTCTATTTTCTTCTCTTCTATTTCATATGAATTTATTAGTGCCAAACATGCATCACATAGAGTATTTTTTAACTCCATCCTAATCCATATATTATCTTTGCTAAACAAAATATAAAAAGAAAAAAAAGACAGTAAATAAATTAAAGTTATTATTATTTAAAGAGACAGTAAATATATTAATATTTTTGTATTTTAAATTAATTAAGATCTAAATGAAAGATAACGTTAAATTAAAAAAGTTAAATTAAAATTAACTCAAACATTGATATTTAAATTATAAAAAAATTGATTTTCATATTTTATAAAATATCATACTGGCGGTAATTGTAAATATGACGCTACTTAAAATTAAATAAAGTAACACAGACAAAACAAATAAAAAATAAAAAATAACTTAATCTTGTATAAAATTTACCTATAAAATTCTGTACCAAAAAATGAATTTAATTTTAGTATATTAATAATATAAAATATTTTATATAATCATTCAATTCAATTAGATTTATCTATTTAGGTCATTATTGAAAAATAAATTTAAGATACCAACATACAATTACTTTAAATTAAGGAATAATTATCAATATTATATAAGGGATACACTTTTTCACTAAGAATGATTGCCATAAGGAATAATTTTCTAATTTTCTATACTAATATTAGAAAGTTTATATAATACTATATAATAATATTATCATTATCAATACTATATGATATCAAAACAAAAAAAATCACCATGCCAATATAATATTATCAATATTATATAAATTATCTTTGCATTTATTTTTTTGTGCATATATAATATTTAATTAACACATTAAGACATATATAATATTTTGTTAATACATATATAATATAAAGTGATTTACAAATTATTTTATTGAATATTATAAATTAGAGTGATTTATAAATTATTATTAATTCGTATATAATGTATAATTAAATTTAATGAATTTAATTAGAATAAAAAATAAATTATTTATTTTATTTCAGACTTTATAAATGAATAAATTTAATTAACTAATATAACAAATTATAATTAATGTAGTAAAATTAATTAAGTGATATATATTATAATAAATTATATTAATATTTAAATATCTAATCAAATCAATTAGCTGATATAATTAAGTTATAATAATAAATTGTATTGAATGAGTCAAAATAATTAAATTGAAAAACACTCTTTGGAACATGCCACGTCAGCTCCATCATTTAGTTGTCAACTTGATTTGGAGTCTCAATTATTTATTTATTTAGATACAAACCCTAAATTGTTTTTCCTCTTTAGTTGTCAACTTAATTTGGAGTCTCAATTATTTATTTAGGGCAATTTACGTTATTAAATTGTTTCATCCTCAATATTACGCAAATGCATTGTTTCAAAATTCAATACGCAAATACGTTGTTTTACAATTCTATATAAACCGCTACTGGTAGTAGCGGTTTACAGGTGTGCATAAACCGCTATAATCAGCCGCGGATTATGTGTGTGCGTGTGTGAGGGTAAACCGCTGCTGACAGCAGCAGTTTACGTAATATTAGATTTTAAAATAATACATTTGCGTAATATTGAGAGTGTAACAATTTAATAACGTAAATTGTCCATTTATTTATTTAGATACAAACCCTAAATTGTTTTTCCTCTTTTGTTGTCGACTTGATTTGGAGTTGCCATCTCCAAAGTTAAAACAGGGAAGAATTCCAAGGAGTGAAGCACGTGCGGTTACAAAAACAAACAGTTAACTTGGACCCTTTTGGCGCTCTCTTCCCAATTAAAATCTTTTCTTTACAAAAGTGGCAGTGGTAGAGGTACTTGGGAAATGCACCACCTCGTAGATTTACCATGTCCATGCCAGCCCAGCCTCTTCTGTTGGATTGACTTGCGTTTGACTTCAAGGGTCAACTTCATTTTTCGATTTAAAATAAAAATAAATAAATTTTTAATCTTTTCAGATATTTAAATTTTTAATATTCTCAAAATCTAGACAAATTAATTTTTTTTGTTCATTAGACCCAACAAAAAAATCAAACATAATTTCGATTATATTGACTTAACCAATACACAGATATGCACATAAAAAATTTTTTAAAATAGGACAAATTAAACTACAAAATTAATATGTTTAAATTTTGACAAAATTAAAAAATTTAAATATATTTTTAAATCCTCTGATATTTAATATCCTTTTCTATTTTGTTTTTCATTAATTCACGATAAAGAATTTTACAATTTAACTTTCAACATTCATATCTGATATTTAAATGTTCATGAACCAAAATGTCAAAGACTTATTTATACTTTTTTTGTTTCGTTTTACATTAATTCGCGAGAAAGGGTTTTACAGTTTTACTTTTAACATTCGTATCTACTGTGTAGAATATAGAGTTTAATGATGTTTTAGTGACTTTTTTCTATATGGCGGACATTATTAGCAGCATCGTTGGCCTCTTTGTTTTGTTTTGTAATGTTATTTTGTTGGTTTCTTGATTGAATCTATTCGGCCATCTCTTCAAGGAACACAAGAACCCGAGGCAGCCATGGAGCTAATGATGTCCACCTAAGTAAGGAATCTTATGTGTAAGAAAACTACCAAAATATAGTATTTGAAATCCAGCACACATTTCTTTTGAATTACGAATAATAAATTTTTAAAATATTTAAAAATATAATAAAAATAATAATATATTAAATATATTTTTAAAAAATATTTTTAAAAGAAAAATTTATAAAGTAATTAATAAATAAGAATTTAATTATTATTAAATTTGTAATTTCTATAATACATGAGTTTCATAATATTAATTTAAAAGTAATTAGGTTCTTATTTTTTATTTAATTTTATCAATTTTTTAATTTAAACTTTAAAATTTAGAGAAATTTGATCATTATAAAAATATTTTAGAAATCAAATTTTAATACAAAACTTTTGCAAATATTATTAAAAATATAAGACTTTTTATTTTTAAAATTTAATAATTTTACGTCAAATAATTTTTTATGAATAATCAAAAGCTTTTGCAAATATTATTAAAAATATAAGACTTTTTATTTTTAAAATTTAGTAATTTTACGTCAAATAATTTTTTATGAATAATAAAAAATTGTTTAAAATAAAAAAAATTAGAGATCAAATTTTACTTTGGCTCTGTTATATACATTCTAAATAATTTTATAAAAATTCAAATCAAATATATAAATCATTTGCTAAATAAAAAGTTCGTTTTATCATTTATCTTTTTGTTATTTTATCACATTTTTAAAGTAGTAAAAAAACAATAATTTTTAATGAATAATAAAAAGTTTCTCTAGTGCTTGACTTCTTACTTGAAATTGATGTCTTAGTAATTAATTTACTTTGCAAGTATGTTGATCACTCACATATCAACAAAGAAAAATAAATAAGTAAATGTATTATTTTTCGCATAAAGTTCTTTTTTTTATTCTTTTAAAACAGAAAAATGTATTTAATCTCGGTCACATCTCAATCTCATAGTCGTCTTAGAGTAGATATTGGAATAAAGAAAACGCATTTTAATTTTAGTGTTGTGATTTTAGTAATGTTTTTTAACAATGTAAAAATTTAGTGTTTATTTTTTTGTGTGAATATTATAAATCTGAAATCAAATTTATAGTTTTTTTTAACATGCAAATTTAAAAGTCAGATTTAGTTTTTTTATTTTAAAAATTTGTAAATATACAAACCTAACCTTTAGATTTGTGTATTAATATTAAAAAAAATTTTAAATATGTTAATCGGATCCTTCGATTTGTTTTATAATAAAAAAAAAATATTTCTACCTACAAATCAGTTCTTTTTTTTTTTTTACCACAAATCGAACCTTAAATTTTGTATTTTAAATAAATCTAAACCTCCGATTTATAAATTTTAAGAGAAATTCTTCGCATACAAGCGATTAAGGCTTATAAGCCTTACAAGTCCAATTAAAACTAACGCTCAAAACGCGCTTCGAACCGTTCTTCTTCCTCTTCGTCTTCTTCTTCTTTTCGTTCGTTTCTTGCCTTCTCTTTCTCCTTCTTCTTCTTCTTCTTGCTGCACATTTTTCTTCCTCTTACTCTTCTTCTTCTTCTCCTTTTCTTTCGTTTCTTGCCTTCTCTTTCTCCTTCTTCTTCTTGCTGCACGTTCTTCTTCCTCGTCTTTCTCTTTTTCTTCATCATTTACGTGCTTTTCTCTCTGTTTTCTTTCTTCGTTATTCTCGATTTTCATTATTTTTTGACATCAAACTCTGAAATCGTTTTTGAAGAAGAAGCAGCAGAAGATGAAAAGGAGAAAGAGAATGAGTTCTGAATTATGCATAAGGTGTACTTCAACGAATTTTTGGTGTATTTCTTAAATCCTTTGGGTGTAGTTTTGTAATCTTTTGGGTGTATTTCTGTAATCTTTTTGGTGTATTTCTATAATCGTTTGGGTGAATTCCTGTAACTATTTGGGTGTATTTCTGTAATCGTTTGGGTGTATTTCTGAAATTCTATTATCTTCAAAACGATTTCAAAACTTGATTTCAGAAACCATGAAAATCGAAAAAAAAAACGAAGAAGAAGAAGAAGAAGATGATGATGATGATGATGATGAGGAGGAGGAGGAGGAGGAGGAAGAGGGAGAGGGAGAGGGAGAGGGAGAAGAAGAAGAAGAAGAAGAAGAGTTGTTCATAATATATGGTGAGTGTAGTGCTTTATTTGAAAATAGGAAACGGTTGAATAATGCATTAAAAGGCCCGTATGTGTAGCAACTTGTAAGTCAAAAAAACTTGTATGTGTAGCCGGCTCTACAAAAATCATCTCTATATCCATATAAAATATACTTACTCTTCTTTACATATGTGCATAACACATCTTAAATCTTCATAACTAAAAAAGTTAGTCTAAAGAATAAAGGCGGAATAAAAAAAAGAAAGATTTTCTAAAAGGTTCCAATTTTTCTTTTCATCCTTGTCTTTCTTTCATGATTCACATCATTTCATACATCAAATCACATTCACTCCATATATTTATATTTTTTTTCATATTTTTATAATTGTACAATAGAAAATAAACTCAGCACATTCTTTAAATATTTGTTGATACTTAGTGTGATGTGTGATTATAATATAACTATGTATTTTACTAGAATATTAGAGGCATAAAAAATTCATTGCTAACAATTTAAACATTATAATAAGAAGACAAAAAAAATAGAAAAAAAGAGGAGTGAACATATTGTGAGAGTAATTTGTGAGAAAAAATAAAAAAAATTGGATTTTGAGCTGATATAAATAATGAATTAGGCGATGCGGATTTATTTTTATTCTGTGGTTTCTCCCTTTATTCTCTTTTTTATTCTAGGTTTTTTGTATTCTTTTGTTCTTCTATTTTATTTTGAAAAAAAAATAATAAATGATAGAGTTAGTTTGAGAATATATTATAATGATCAAATGTTATTTCAAATAATTGAAGGCGTAAGATTTGTCTGTAAAAATTTATGTGATATTGTTATTTTTTTTATAATATTATTTGAGAAACTAAAAGGTATAATTTGTGAAATGATAGATACTTAAATACTGAAAAGAGTGACTAGTGTTGTGTATAGGTATCGTGTATTAGTATTTAGTGGGTTCATACATTTCAAGATGAAGTATGTTAGAATAAACAATGATGGAAGAAATATTTTTAATATATCACGAAAGTCGATTACAAGAGTTCGTCATCAAATTATATGTTAAGTTCGAATACTTGCCTCGTAGAGTTGAAGAAGCCGATGAAAATATGAATTGGGAAGGCTACAATAGTAAAAGCGAAGATGACTTTGAAGGAAACAATAAAATAGATTATCCAAACGGAGATGGAGACGATGTTGATTGCACTATTAAGGCAAATGTAGAAGAAGTGGCAAACGCAGTTGCAAGACAACATCCGTTCAGAAAGCCATCTTTTATTCACGCTTTGGACTTTCTGACTTTGAATGCACCAGAATTTTCTTCTGAGTATGTAAAAGCTGGTATGTGAATATGATATTAACAAGGTAGATATATATTTTTTATACTATAAGATAATGATGATGATGATTATATTTTCTATACTTTTGTGCAAACCCACCTGTTATTGCATACGATGAATTTTTTGTTGAGATAGAATTCAGTTCTAGAGAGATTGTGATCCCGGCCATCAAGACTATACCATTCATAGAGAAGTTCATTACTGGGTCTATGAGTCTAAACTAATGATATTTTACGTCAAATATGTACAATATGAAAACAACTATGATTGGCTTATCAGAGCTAGTTTGATTCGAAAGAAATATTGTTGACAAATAAGATGTTATAACGATAGCCACACCTGCACAAGATCTACCATTTCTCAGATTATTACAAGTTGGACTTAGACATAATTGCATAAGCAATAAAGCCATTAATGGAAGCTAATACATCTCTGAAGGTGCAATTTTTTATTGCAGATGTTTAGACAAAATTTAATTACATGATGAGCTATCGTGAAGCATGATTGGCTAAGTAAAAAGCATTCAATAATATTTTTTGTGGTTGGAAGGCCTCATATGAGGCTTTTCTGACATGGTTTGAAACTACGTGTAAAAAAGAATCTTTAGCATTTATCCATTTTGGTTTTCAAAGAATTTTGGACCAGACACTTTAGTCCTCAACTAAAATTAATTACTCGATTGGTCCCTAATAATTAACTCTATCAGTCACTTAGGTCCTTTGCTCCGTCGACTCTAACAGAGGACAAGATAGTCCATGCCAACTCTAACAGGGGCCAAAATAGTCCCCGACCTCCTCTGTTCGGAAACGATACTGTTCTTTCCCAATTTCCATCATATCTCGCATAACACTAACAATTTAATACTATAACTTCAAGCTACATAATACACACTCTGCAATTTCAATGTTTACAAAAAGAAAAATTCTCAACTTGTTTTCAACTAATTCATACTCAGAAAACTAATGACTATGTCTCTCAAGTACTTGTCGTCTTCGATGGATCCGATTGAATCTAGATAACAAGTCTGATTTGTTAGACCTGTCGTCGTCGTCGCCATCTCCCTCCTCCTCTGACCTATCATCTCCATGACCAAATTGTCCACCACTTCGATCGCTTCCTTCAACTTCTTCTCCGAATCAATATTCAGTTTTCGCTTCAATTTCCATAAGAGCGGCAGCGACGACATTGCTCGATATACTGATTGGATGCGAGGTCGAAACTGTCTGCCAACTTGGACTCCGGAAAAGAAGGAATGAAGCACTTGGGGTCCATTAAATGCAGAGGAGGTGGATATATCAGTCACAGAGATTTAAGAAATGTGTGGTCCATGACATGTTGAGATAGGTGCGACATGCGTATAGTTACACCATGACTTGATCTTGGAGTTGAAGAGGAGGAAGGAAAAGATGAAAAAGAAGACTGTGAAGATGAAGAAGAAGAGTATGAATGCTAGAATTATGCGAGATATGAAAAAAATTGAAGAAGAACAGTGTTATTTTCGAACAAAGGGATTAGAGATCATTTTATTCTCTGTTAGAGTTGTCAATGATCATTTTGTTTCTTATTAGAATTGTTAGGAACTATTTTGTCTTTTGTTAGAGTTGATGGAATCAAGAACTTAAGTGACTGATAGAATTAATTATTAAAGACTAATTGAATAATTAATTTTAATTAAAAATTAAAATGCCTAATCCTAAATTTTTTGAGGACGAAAATAAATAAATATTCTAAATTTAAGTTTTAAGAATAGTATCCAAAAAAAGAAAAAGGAAAATAAAAAACGAAAAGCGAAAAAAGGGGCACCAACATTTCTGTTCCCCACACGTGGTGCTACCGTGTGTCTGAAGTAGCTAGCTGGTACTTCTATCAAGTGTCTACTACTACTACTTGGAGCTCACTCAATTCACACATTTCTCAGTGCTCACTCTCACTCACTCCCATAGTCATACCCTTTCAAGATTCAACTCTAACATAACATGTTGGCACTCAAAACATGACTTCCAAACCTCACCGCCTTTCCTCTTGTCACCGTCACCCTACCATTCCCGTCAATAGCTTCTGCGCCTCCTGCCTCCGCGAACGCCTCAAAGGAATCCAATCCCCCTCCTCCTCCCCTTCCCCACATTCCCATCCTCCGCCCCACCTCCGCCGTACCAAGTCCTTCTCCGCCAACCGTCACCACACTTCCACATCCGCCTCTCTCCAGCCCCGCCGCCGCTCCTGCGAGGTCCGCGCCCGGAGCACACTCTCGGATCTCTTCACCGTCGATGGCGGCAAGGGGAAGCTGGTTCAGAAGACTTACCTCGATTCGGAGTATTTAGGTTTTGAAATACGAAATGAGGAACACAATGGAGAAGAAGCGGTTCGGGTTTGCGACCCAAGGGACAACGAAAAACCCGAAGAAACGAAGACGATGAAGGAGTTCATAGAACTCGAGATTCGGAACAAGAAGAACGGAGCCAGAGACTTGAAGAGTTTCTGGGAAGCTGCTTCTGCCTTCAGTGAGAAACTAAGGAAGTGGAAATGGAAGCACAAGTTGAAGAGACGACGCAGTTTTGGCGGTAACGGTAACGGTAACAGAAACAGAAATGGAAATGGAAATGGTGTTGTTGATTTTAATGTTATGCGGTTTGTTCAGGAGCCTAAAGGGAGGAAATATAGGGAAACTCAATCTGAAATCGGAGAATACTGTTCGGGGAGAAGATCTTGTGACACTGATCCAAGGTTCTCTATTGATGCAGGCCGAATGTCATTGGATAATTATCCTCGGCTCTCGTGCGATTCGAGGTTATATGTTGACGAAGGTAGAATCTCAGTGGATAATAATTCACAGTTTCCAGATGCCTACAGAAGGTTATTGGTTGACACGGGCCGAATCTCAGTGGATAGTGATTTGCAAGCGAAGTTTGATGCATCTTGGGATGGAAAACAATGTGAGAGGCTTTCCCCAGTGGACAGGGTTCTAATTGAAGGGAACGGCATTGCTGGTTCCAGTCCTGCTCCTACTCCCGGTGGGTCATCTGAGGCCAAGGGTTACTACAAGGGTAGGAGGAGTTTCGATAGGTCGAGCTCTCGTAGGAGACAATCAACGGCAGAGGTTAATGAATTGAGAATGGTATCCAATGCCAAGGTATCCCCTGCCACCAATGAGTTGTTCTATGGTGCCAAGTTACTCATCAGTGAGAAGAAAGATTTGGATTTGGGGAATGAAAATGTGAAATCCTTGAGTGACTTTAAAGGTGAATGTGTGATGGGTTCTGCATCCAAGGATGATGACCTTAATAATGATGTCGATGGGGCTGGCACTGGCAATCATAAGGGTTCCAAGAAGGACCACAAGTGGCGTCGAGTGTGGAGCAAGTTCGGCTCAATCGTGCAGAGGAGGGAAGAAGACAAGGTGAAACTTAATGTGCAAGGTAGTGAGAGTGTTAGCCAGAAGCTTACTCGAAGCTATAGTGTAAGTTGTAGAAGCCAATGTAGCATGGCTGGTGTGATTAGCAGCTTGTGGGGTACCGAGACTAAAGGGAACATAAATGTGTTGAATGGAAGACAAGATTTTATGGTTCAGAGGAACCGCAGTGTTCGGCACTCGCCGTCACCGAATAATCTTGACAATGGCTTGTTAAGGTTCTATTTGACACCTTTGAAGAGCTATAGAAGAAGCAAGTCTGGCAAGAGTAGTAGCCTCAAGGATTTGCAACAAATATCCAGAAGTGTATTCTAAAGTTGTATTGTTTGGATGTGTATCTGGTTGTAGAAAAATATATAGATGTAATTATTGTTGTCAAGAGATGAACTACAATGATTACAATGATTTAGTTGCAAATTTACTAATGATTTTGGTAACAGAAACAAAATAAATGTTATATTTTGTTGTATGAAATTGTATGAACTGGTAATAGGATACCTCAAATACTGCAATGATATTTCACTTCATAATGTTTATAACTTGCTGATGTATGAGCTAAAAGGCTGTAAGTCTGTAACTTGTAAGTTTATCACAATTATTCAGATTAATGGAAACATCCAGCACTTAGGACATGTTTGGTTTTGATGTGTAAAATTATAAATGAAATTGTGCATCCTGCTTACCTTCAATCAAACACTTGATATTTATAATGGGTAGTGGGGGCAAGTGGAGTAAAAGTAAGTGAATATTTTACTATAAATTCACTCGATCTTTCAAGAAAAACGTTCATAACAACCAAGTGTACCTTTTTTCTATTTGGTTTAACCGTTTAAGTCATCCATACACGGCTAGTAATATTGCTTCACTATGAATTTGCGTACCAATTGCTTCTTCTTTACTCTACCAATTATACAGCATTTACGGTAGGTAAATTCTATGATGCTTTTTATTGTTATACCTAAATTACCTAACTTACTTTTATAAATAAAAAATAAAATATATAAAATAAAAATAAAATATTTAAGATTTATTAAATATTATTTTTTTATTTTTTAGTAAGTTAGACACCATGTTTAAGGTACCATAGCATTCACCTTTACGGTATGGGGCAGGAATAGAAGTCACTGGTGAATCCAACAGCACATAAAAAAACTATAGGTTGAGTCCCACCATTTGTATTTCCTAATCACATTTTAGAATGTTCGTTTTGTTTTTGCTTATTATTATTTTGAAAGATAAAAGCTTTACAAAAGCCGCAATTATCCATTTGATTATTCTATTGCATTTCTACTGCATGAACATTGTAAAAAAGAACTTATAAACAAAAAGGATGCCCTATACAAGAAGGTAAATTGCAGGGGAAGACACGTTACTCATCATCAAAGAACAGAATGATTAGCCTTTCACACTTATACCAAGTCTATTTTTTGAGATTATAAAACTGCAATCCTTTAATAATGCAAAATCTATTTACTACCATGAAGGTGTTTTTCCAACATTGTGTTCTTCAGCCACACAAAAAGTTCATATTATCTAATTATCAAGTTTTACTAGAGTCATTCTAAATCAAAGCCTTGTTCCTGAAGCTCACCAATGACCTCATTCCTCATCCTCATCCACATTTTCAGAGCTTCTTGCTCAAACTTCTTGTCCTGTAACTGTTTCTGGTAATTTAATGCATCCTTATCAGTCTCAATAGTCCCTTTAGGACCAATGGTTGTTCCAATCATTCCACCATTTGCAATGAACTCCTGCATTGCTTCCTCATCTCCAGGGTATGGGAACTGTCGGTACTCATACAAGTGAGCTAGTTCCCACTCTTCTTTTGGTCGCGGCTTCAGCGTCCACCACCCTAGTGGCGATGTCTCGTTGTATAGCCACGCTGCGCCTGCAATTGCGTAGGTGCAAAGCAAAGCCTTACCGATTTGTTTCCAGAAGTAATAGTTCTCTTTTCCTAACCCAATTTTCTTTAGGAAGTTCTGAGCATAGTATAGACCTGCATTTAAAACAGTAAAGAAACGCAATCAAACTTCAATAAATAGATGAAAGAAAGCTCTTTCTAGACTGATTCAAGTGGTTGGGTAAGTCATACAAATAATAAATTAAAAAACTAAATAATAATTGATTTGCTCAAACTAGATTAACTAGTCTTAAATGTATTCTAGTTATTGGTGATGTAATTGTAAATTAAAAGAAAATAACAGAAAGCTCTAAGATTCTTGTGTGAAACATTTCATCGAACAACTTGTGTGCAAGGTTCGATACTATGACAAATGGTCAACCGAAATTGAAATGGTTCAAGAATATGAGAGATCTAGTTATACAATTTGTGTTGCTAGAAAAGCTACCTGTTTTGGGTTCCTGTGCCTGAAATCGCTTCCGAACCATTTAGAAGCTGAGATTTCGACAAACGGGAATGAAACACTGTTAATCGTGTCTCTGCCAAATGTGTTGTGTACTGGAGTTTGCAACTCTTTATAAAGTTAAGCATAGTTATCAGAATTGAACTGGTCATATAACTGGGTCACCAGTTACTGGTTCAACTAATAGTTCACAAGTTGAACCAGCCACATTTAAATAAAAATATAAAATTATAAAAAATAAAATTAAAATTAAAAGTTAAAATGCATGCCTTTATAAACACATTAATAACAATCAAATATCAATTCTTAGACATAACTAATGATACAAAAATAGATAATAAACTAGTTACTAGTAAATTTTTTTTTTCCAATTTAAATGAACTAGAGAACAAAAGATAGCACAATCGATAAATCAAGTCCAAGAGGTAATCTCAAAGTCAACATCTATATCTTTATCGGACAAATTTGGAGCCTAACCAACATTGTGTTCATCTTGATTAACAACTCTAGAAAAAATTAACAAACTAATTGAAACAATCCAGTACTAAAATCAACTATAGCAAAACATAAATTCAACTAATTTATAAATCTCGTTATATATGCTATATTAACCTTATCTGTTCTGATCTTTTTAATCCCAAGTCATTATCCATTATATTTTCTGTTGTCTTTTGATGCCTGGGGACATGTTTCACATACATGAAATTTATAAATTTCTTCGAATGTGATTTGCGATCAAAATGGAGGCAATATCCCATACGTGACTAAAAGGGAAAAAAATTGTTCAAAAATAAGACTACAGCTTCTCCTTTTAAAGGTAGAGCAAGACTCAGATTTAGACATCCAAGTCAGCACCATCAGTAATTCACCATTAAAAAATTAATATAAAAGATTGCAGAGTAAACATCTAGAATCTCTTTGTTCAAAACAAGGACTCCTAATATCGCTGAGTTTACATAAATTCAACTAATATAAGAGAACAGTCCATCAAAATAGCAACAATTTATAAACTCAACTAATTTGTTGAATTTAGAAATCAGCCTATATGTATTCAGTATCAGCTTTGTACCATATTTCCTAGCCTCATAGATAACAAAATCTAACTCCCTTCAAAGCAAAAAACATAAACATAGGATTTAGAAAAAGAAAAAATGTATTTTACTGATCCAATTAGAATAGGGGAAACTGGAAAAGAGAGAACAGGGGTTAAGAGGACTCACCAGCCACCACGGTCCACGGAGACTCGGCGACGAGACCGGCGAGAAGGAAGCGACGGAGAGGCCCCGAAGCCAAAAGATGACGAGCGAGGACGAGCCCAGGGAGGGCAACGAAGGAAGAAGATGGCGAGGGCTAGCTGCTGGTTGCGTTGCTTCTGCCGCCGGCGACGACGAGCCAAGGGAAGGCAGCGACACGCGAACCACGGCGAGACGCCGGCACGCGTGAGTTCGAGAGAGAGATGTTGAGTGTGAGTCTATGGATGAGAGGGATTAGGTTTCCAGAAACCACTGAAACGAACTCGTTCACTGGTTTTTTTTTTTTTTAAGACACATGAGGATTTTTTATTTTATAATTGGAAAAGAGATGGTGTTTTGCGTTAAAATAGAAGATAACGGAGTTTTACAGGAGACTGGGGACGCCGTCTTGACGGATCTGCAATACGCCCCGTTTGTAATGCACCAACAATCTGCCCCCCTTGTATTGATTGCATGTATGACACGTGTTTATGGTCCTCCTCAACCTGTGAATCTCATCATCTCTCTTGGTCTCTCTTCATACTCACGTTCTCTCTCTTCCTTTCACTTTCAAATCTTATTCTCTCTCCTGAACACCACACTCAGCCCCTCAAAGTGACTCAACAATTCTTTTTTCTTTTATCTATAACTTAAAACAACCCCTTCCCCCATACTAGAACTTCTTCTTCAGATTTATTGATTTCAACTATATCTCCATCAACACCACCAAATAAGTACATTTTTTAGTAATAAGGTTTTTAGTGAGTTTAATTACTTTAATTAGTGTAAATAAAAAATAAATTAGATTAGTTTTTGAAAATTAGTTTGGGTTCATTAATTCATTGTTAGTAATAATAGTGTTGAATCTAGTATTAGTTAAGATCACAATCTTAATTAGATTAAGATAATACTAAAATATATTTTTAACTTATAAACAGTACTTAATATATTATTAAGATACTTACATTCTTTATATATTATATATTTTTGTAGAAAAATTTAAATACTTAAACATATACTACAATACATACATTCGAACATAGATATGTTAAAATTTAAATATATATTTTATATATTTTACAATAAGTTAATCATATTTAATATAATATATTAATATATATTATTTACATATATTATTTACAAAAATATAAAATATAAAATTTCATGCTATGTTTAGAATATATTTTATTTAATGTATTATTAAATTTATGTTGAATAAATGTTAAAGTGGGATATGTTGTTTATTTCAAACAGAATCGAAAATATTATATGTAAAATTATTTAAATATGCTTTATTTATTTATTTAATATTAGAGAAATATTGGATATATGTTAGATATAGTTTAAATAATGTAATAGTTTTTTGTTTCAGAAATAATACAAATAGAAGATGGTTCGTGACATTACGCGTCCTGAAGATCACATTGTTGAATACCTTGAACGTCCACCATATGTAAATATTTTTATGTTTGTACTTAGTATTATTGTTAATATTGTTGTTGTTATTATTGTACTTAGTATTATTGTTAATATTGTTGTTATTATTATTATTATTATTATTATTATTATTATTATTATTATTATTATTATTATTATTATTATTATTATTATTTATGTTTGTTTATTTTTTTGTTTCTATTGTTAATTATAATTTTTTATTTGTTTCAGAGTTCAAGAAATTTAGAATCAAGACATCTGAACCAAGATTCATATGATCCCCGAGTTGAGATCGAGTTACGAGATAGTGGATTCTATCACATATCTCAAATTGGGAGACTTGTTTTGCACAATGCACTTATAAATGCCTTAATCGAGCGATGGCGTCCAGAGACTCATACATTTCATCTTCCACACGGTGAATGCACGATAACCTTAGAGGATGTTGCAATGATATTTGGACTCCCGATAGATGGTATGCCGGTGTCAGGATTTACAGATAGCAGCACTAATGGCCTCGAAAATGAATTCATGACACAATTTGGTACTGTACCTACTGCCGCTGATCATAAAGGAAGCGGTGTCAAGCTTGCATGGCTCCGCACCCTAAAGCGGCGCATGCAGTTGGACACCGCACTTGGTAGACAAATGTACGTCAAGATACATTTATTATTGTTGTTTGGCACAAATTTATTTTGCGACAAGTCAGGAATGACAATCCATTGGAAGTTCTTGCCTTTACTCCAAAATTTTTCTGACATTAGAGGCTTTAGCTGGGGATCCGCTTGCCTTGCACATTTGTATAGGGCATTATGTCGGGCATCACGTTATGATTGCAAGGAGGTGGATGGCCCATTGGCACTGCTTTGTATATGGGCTTGGGAACGGTTACCGTTCCTAGCACCGGTGCGATCGTTTCCTAGTTTTCCGCTTGCGTGCAGGTAAAATTATTTCATATGTTAACATATTATCGCTTATCTATTGTTTAGGTATATTATATAACATATATTGGTACTGAGTGTTAGAGATTTATTTTATTTCAGCTGGATGTTTTGGCGCTCGCAATTTCACGGATACCAAAAGTGGACCATTTCTCACATCAGGCGTTTACTAGATTTGTGAAAAAAAAAGCAGTAAAATTTACTAAATTTGTGAAAAAGACATTTAGCAAGTAATCTTTATATTTATTGTTCACCTATTGTTGTAAGATTGCTATTGTGGTAAGATTGCTATGGTAGTTTTTGTTTAATTTAATTCATAATGTAGTACATAATCCAATACAATAAGTAAATAAATGCCAAAAATCCTAAGAATTATGAGCACCACCACTAGCACTTGACCCTGGACGCTGAGGGCATCTACTTCGACTGTGACCTTGGCCTCCACAAAGCCTGCAACGCCTAGGACCACGCATATCACGTATATCCATTTCATTCAAGAAACGAGTTATTTTGGGACGTCCTTTGGATACTCGCTTTAAGTGCGGATTAGGTATATGCCTTGGTCCTTGATACACAGGCCATGTTGCTGGATTCCCTAATGGCTTAAACCTTGCTCTATACACCTTCTTTATCTCTTCCATCCTATATACGTCATGAACATATTGTTGCCAATCAAGTCGTTGGTTCGCACAACACGCAAAGACATGACGACAAGGAATTCGATATGTCTGAAACTCACCACAATCACAATGCCGTTGACGGAGATTCACCGCATACTCTAAACCACTGGGCATCTCGCGCACCTCAAAGACCTCATTCTGCCTATCAAACAAGTTAACTTGGATGTTTCCCGCTGCCTGCTGATTTGATTGAAGTTTGTTGATTGCATATTCAGAGAATACATGTCCCGCATTCGTTCGAGCCTCAGCCTCAGCCCTCTTCCTAGTGAACAACTCATTTAATCTATAAAAAGTTGCCTTGACAAGTGATGCAATTGGAAGATTTCGCGCCCCCTTTAATACCCCATTGATGCACTCGACTAGGTTTGTGGTCATATGACCCCAGCGATATCCATTATCGAACGCCAAAGCATATTGCTGACGTGGGATCCGATCGAGCCACTAAGTGTAAGCCTCACCACGCTCACGTAATCTTGCATACTGCACATTAAATTCACGCACAGTCCTACAATAACCTGTAAAAAGAAAAAAAAGAAAAAAAATAAGTATCACCACATAACACTAACATCATTATTTAACTATAACTTACGTACCCATATTTACAATCAACTTCTGTAAATACGGTGCCTTGAAATTCCTTAAGAAGTTGGATGCTATGTGCCTAACACAAAACATGCGGATAGCTCTCGGAGGCTCCCATGATCCATTACTACGTGCTATTGCTGAGGTAATAGAGTCGTGTCGATCAGAGATAAGCCCAATACCATCCCGCGTCACCACATGTGTGCGCAAATGAGTAAGAAAAAAGTGCCATGCATCAGAAGTCTCACCCTCAACAACGGCAAATGCAAGAGGCACAATATTGCCATTGCCATCCTGAGAAACTGCAACTAAGAGAGCTCCTTTGTATTTGCCATACAGATGTGTGCCATCTATTTGGACGATTGGTTTGCAGCTCCTAAATGCTCTAATGCAAGGGTAAAAGCTCCAAAACACTCGTGTCAGTATCCTAATATCCTGGACCACCTCATCCCCTAGGTAAGCTGGTGCAGTTTCGATCTCAACTGCAGCTGATGGATCTTTCTGTACCATTGCTTCAAACCACGACGGTAAAGCTTCATAAGAAGCTTCCCAACCACCAAAAATATTCGCAACCCAACAAAACTTTCTCTTAATAAGACTAGCCCTGATAAGCCAATCGCAATTTGTTCCATAGTGTACACACTTAGCATAAAATGTGGTTGGCTCAGATTCACACACTCGATAATCCACACCCCGACGAATGGTATAATCTTTAATTGCTGCAATCACAGTTTCTCTAGAACTAAACTCCATGCCGATGACAAATTCACCATCCGTAACAACAACAGGATCTACAACAGCCATAACAAGAAATAAGTCTTACTATTACTAATAATGATAACAATAATAATAAATTAATAATAATAATAACAACAAATAATCATAATAACAAATAATAACTATAATAGTAATGCGTAATATAATAAAGGCTAATAATAATTATTATAATACTAATCACAATAAAAATAGAAGACTACTTACCTGCATTGACAAACTCAGGAAATTCTGGTGCATTCATAGCATCTAGATCCAAAGCATGCATAAAAGAAGGTTCTCTAGATAGATGTTGGCTCGTTAGTGCATTTGTCACATCTGCAACGTCAGGCTCAACTATGATATCATCTTCGTCGACATCTTCAACTGGACCAACAATATGATAAGTGCCCTCGAATTCCTCTTCACTTTCAGTGTTATAAACCGTCCAGTCGATGTTAGGTTCGGGTAAATTAACCTCAACTAATTCTTCGAACTCAACATATAACTCGATAACTGACACTTGTGCCCGTGTTTGTTGGTAGATCGAAAACATCACTTGCATACTTGTATCGTCAACCACATACATTATTTGAAATTGAATAAAACCCCCAAATACTAACACAGGTTGTCTATAAAAAATATTTGTGATTCTCTTTAATATTTGATTATCAACACACTGAAAAAGTATACGCTTAAATTCCTCGTATGTTATTCCAAAAGGAATAACAAGATCATATGGATTTTCACATACAAAACTCACACCTTCAGATGTTTGTGAAAAAATTTGACCATTATAATATATTTTCAAACTAACACTTTCCTCCATTTTTCTTCTCTTACTCTCTCAACGAAATAACCACACTCACACTCAACAAATTCGTTCTTCTTTTTATAATACTCGAGGTATATTTTTTTAATAAAAAAAACAATACGCCCCCTGCGTAATGTCATTCCGCCCCATGCGTTCTGGTAATACGCCGTTCTTGTATTGTCAATACGCTCCCCTTGTATTATATTTTTAATATTAAACTAATACAATTCGCCCCCTTGTATTGTGAGTTTAATATTAAATTTATACAATCCGCCCCCCTTGTATTGTGAATTTAATATTAAACTTATAGAATTCGCCCCCCTTGTATTGCTTTTTAAAATTTTCAAAAAAGCAATACGCCTCCCTTCTATTGTCTTCTTTTAATTTTTAAAAAATATTTGGTTAAAGCAATTCGCCCCCTGCGAATTGTCAGCCCCATAAACATGCAAAACACCACCATATCCAATAATGAAGTATTACACCAAATCTTAACCAATATTAAAAAAAATGAGCCGACACATGACCCAGTAACGGATTTTCGATATTACCGAACAAATTGTTTTTCTTAATATTCACTTTTGATTAAATTGATTTAAAGGTGGAATCAAATTGATTGAAACAACTTTATTCTCATGTTACGCGCCTTATAAAATGGACTAGTGACCGTGAGAGAAATAAATAGTCATATAAATTATTTTTAATATAAATATTTATTGTTTAATTTAATTAAATTATTTATTTAAACTGGACTTTAATATTGTTAAGATTTTAATATGTTAAATGTTAGTTTAAAATTCAATTAATTGATCTTAATTTTATATCTATCTTAATTTGTATTTATATTATGTTATTTTTTCTGTAAGGATTCATAATATATATTAAGGGTAAATATGTCAACAAATTATAGTTTAAATAATATAATCTTCTCATACTTATTTAAAAAGTCGTAAATTCGAAAAGAATAAATATTGATTTTTGTCTATTTTAACAACATATCTCGTAGATCAAACAAAAAATAAATAACAAAACAAATTTTAAATCATTCACTTCTTGAGATATATAGATTGTTTTTAACTCCAAATAATGGCATTTTTTGTGAATAGTAAGAAATATCCAATCCTTACTTAGTGAGAATTAAATCCGGTTGTATTTTGACTATATTGTATATAAAGTTTGAGTACAGAAGTTAGAGAGCTAAGCCTCAAAGTGGTCTCTAAAGTTACACTCGTGCTTCATAGTAGTCACTGAACTTAATAGTTACCCATATTTGTCCTTGAAGTTGCACTCCGGGACTCAAACTCATCCTTTCGACACATTCTGCCCATCTGACGCCGCCAGAATGCTGATCTGGACTAGAGGGTGATACGCTAGCGAAGCTAAAGGCTAGCTGACGTAGATGAGTAAACTTTGTTGATTCAATTTGGTCCCTAAATTGAAGTTAAAAACCCTAATTCCCAAATTTGAAGATTAGTCTGCAGTGCCCACTCTCTTATCTTCTCGTCTCTTCCCTTGGATTCTCTTATGTTGGCTTCAGCATCTTCAAAGCCAGACGGTAATGGCTAGCACGAGCAACGCAACTGGGAGCTCGAACAACCTACGATATTTTGGAAGCATTATGAGGAGAATGACCAAAAACAAAGATTCGCATTTGCCAAAATAGTGTGGGTGCGGGACGAGACCAGTTTTGCGATGGTCAGGGACGGATTCTAATCCAGAGAGACCGTTCTTTGGTTGCCCAAACTACAATGTAAGTGGTTGTTGTTTGCTGTATTTCTGGATATAAACTTGGCTGATTCACTTTCTTGGGTGCAGACTGTAGGTAAAAGGTGGTATGGTTGTTTCTATGGGTAGATAAAATTTTGAAAGAAGATGTGATAACATGTGATAGTAGAGCAAACCCTTCAGTTGACAATGAAAAATGGAAGATGAAGATTGTTTGGAAACTTGAAAGATTAGAGTCTGAAGCTAGGATTCTAAAAGTAGGTAAAATTTTGGTGTTTGTATTTATGCTGCTAATTACAGTAGCTGTTCTTCTCTTAAAATTGGATAGACAATTTGGTCAATTGTATCTGGTAAAATAAAATCCAAAATTTGACACAGATAAATTCAAGAAAGTCATAATTCATATTCATAATGTAAAAAATACATCCAAAGAAGGTATTATAGAGTCAGAATAATAGTCACCAAGTATATTAGAGTTGTTAAAATATATACCTCATAAGTTTCCAACACTAGGATCCTAATTAAGAAAGCATACAAAGTAAATTACTTCACCAAAACAGATAAACAAAGACACCATCTGTCCTTAAACATAATAATCTAAGTCATTAATTCTTGGTTCTAGGTGGCTTGAATCCAGGATTAGGCACAAATCTCATTATGCTTGCAAGTCTACAGTTCCTGTGTTGCATCTTATATTCGATTAGGTGGATTAGTGCTTGTTGGTAGAGTACTTGTAGATGATGTGCTTGCAGATGGGGTGTTGGCTGGTTGGGTGGTGGCAGCTGGTGTGCTTGTTGATAGTAATGCTCACTTTTTTCTATTATTTGGAGATAGTAATGCTCACTTTGAATTAACATTTTCTTTGAATCAGTTCATGTACACAGTGTATGGCATCATCGACATTAAGCATCTAACAGCCACTCATATGCAACTTTTTCAAGTTGAGTCCT
Organism: Arachis stenosperma; assembly: GCF_014773155.1. NCBI lineage: Eukaryota > Viridiplantae > Streptophyta > Magnoliopsida > Fabales > Fabaceae > Arachis > Arachis stenosperma. The sequence continues at coordinate 32,300,041 of NC_080383.1, read as the reverse complement.
ATGACCATTAGATTACACATATTACATACATACTATAGTTCCTGCAAAGATACTGTCTCCAATGGTAGTAAAAACAGCTCTTCCGAGAAAGCTCCATCGGCATGAATGACACAGTGGATATAAAAACACCAAAAACAAGCGCTACGTCAACAAAAATAACCACTATCGATAATAAACTTGTTAAATTCAAGAGAATAATGAAGGCTTACAATGAGAATGGAGAGCAACTGCCCTTAGAAAATGCTCATGTATGGAGGTAATTGGCAGCCATCATTAGCTCCAAATTTAATTCAGATTCAATAAGAAACTCTGTCTCTTTCCTACTAACAACAGCAAGATTTTCACTATTCAAGTTAATAGAACTATTTTGATGAAAATAACATCGCATGAATTAAGAGATTTTGGATCAAAGCTACAGAGCTTTCAATTACTTCCTAAAGGAAAGTATAGCTTACATTGCAACACATAAGAAAGACTAACAATGATGCTCGTTAGAGTAGAGAAAGGGGGGCAGGAGGCCAAAATATCAGTTAGAAAAAAGGGGCCAACTCAATTAGCAATGCAATTTTTCAGTAGTATCTCAAATTTTCAAGCTGTCCAGTAGTTTTCTCTTGTCATTTGAAACAGATGACAAGAGAAAGTAAAATGATAAAAGAAGGGCACACAATAAAAAGTGCAACCACATGATACATAAAACCATGTAAAAAAATCTCTCTTTTGTGGAGCACTGAATTCAGCGAAACCCCAGACTTTAACACATGAAGAATCTAATCTGAAACCTAAGAAGTAGAAATGAAACTCAAATGGCCGCTTAATAGAATCAAATAGTTAAACATAATAAAAACCTCCTTGCTCGTCGAGAATCCATCCTACTTAACAGAAGGATCACACAGTGATAGGCACCAAGAAAAAATTAAATTCCCTACTAGAACCAAGACAACAAAATCACAGTTTAGCTGGTCATGTAAAGGGAGTGTTAATAATTTGAATTCCCTAATAACATAAATCCCCCCTCCCCCAAAACCCTGCGTTGACATTTTTCAACGATAAAACCAAGGATCACAGATTTAAAAATCCATAGCATATACAAAATTTTCGAATATAGGTAGCTTCGGATACACAACCACAAAATTCACGAAAACCTCTCATACAATAGAATTCACATTAGATTTCATGAAGTCTTGAACACATGCCTCTCAAAAAAGGAGTAAATACCTCACAAATTAGAGATGCCAGTAAAAATACTGGCAAATCTTCTCGAGAATGGTGGTTCTGATCTCAGGGAAGGTAACCTCACTGTGCTGCTTCTCAGCGAAACTCCCTATCAATACGATCAGAAGAGTGAAATGAGCGGAACCCTAATTTTACAACGCAAATGGAAGAATTATTAACCAGGATGGAAATAAGAGCAACCTGGAGAGGTAAGCATGCTGTGTATGGTCTGTGAAACCATAGCAGCTTCCTTATAAACAAAGAATTTGAAACCCCTCAGTGCTAATAAACTTCAATGTGTCTTCCTTCCTCATCTTGCGATTTTTTATTCCCCCTCGCACCATTACACTCGCCTTCCAAAGTTCAAACAAAATGGTCCCTGAAGTTTGAGGGAGGATTCTTCAAAAGAAATTTTAGAGTGAAACGACGTCGTTTTATGGCATTTACGTGCCACCACTAATACTATGTCGTTTTAGCTTCGCCAGCGTGTCACCCTCTAGTCCAGATGAACTTTTCGATTGCGCCAGATATGCAGAATGTGCCCGAAGGACGAGTCTGAGTTCCGAAGTGCAACTTCAGGGATGAATATGAGTAACTATTAAGTTCAGGGACTACTATGAGGCACAAGTGTAACTTTAGGGACCACTTTGAGGCTTAGCTTGAAGTCAAAAGTGAATATATAGTCATTCTGTATTTATATATGTATCGCTATACTATTTCTCTAAATATATATTTTGTTTAGCTTATTTTTAATATGTATTTTATATTGTAACATATATTTATATCAATAACTGATTTAATATCTAATTTTTAATATACACGTAACATGATTATATCTTTATATGAGTAGTTGATTGGGGTTAAATTTTTTCTTAGGCAATTTACATAAATAAAACAAATAGATCTTAAAATTACATGAATACAACAATTAAAAATCTATGTGCAATTATGTATCGATGTAAACCGCTACATATTTGCCGACAGTTTATGTTCAAACTCTCCTAAAGCATAAATCTTTACACCTTTTGCGGTTTACACTCAACAAAATCCAGTCTCTTGAATCCGCTGTTGGTTGTTGCAGTTTATGAGTAGATGGAGCTAATTTGTTATTATTTTTTAAACTCAATAATCTCCCCTTCGATGACGAACATTAAAAAATGAATTGTAAATAAAAAATGAGAAGAGTTTAATGAACTTCCCTTTGTTGATTCAATTTTCAATTTGAACTCTCTTTCTTTCATTCTATTTGCTCCCCTAAATGTGAGTTTTGCTTCAACATGTGATAATTATTTAAGCAATTTCAATGCAAAAAATATACTTACAAGTAATATTAATTATTAAAACAATCCAACCTGCCATATCTTTTGAACCAGCCTAATAGCTTGTTTTTCAAAAAATTTTACAAGCTATTAATCACCATTCAGCATCAACCAATCATAAATCAAGTATTAATTAAAAAAAATAGAGGTGCAATCAATTAATATTTTTAAAACAGCAGTCTCAACCAATTAGTATCAAATAATTCTCAAATAATTTATGCTAAAAACAGCAGTACTAATTGTTCATGAATTAAACATCCTAACAATTTATTTTTCAAACTCATTCTCCTTTTTGTTATCAAAGAGGGATAGTATTTCCTGCACAAAAGTTTGTTAGGCATCAAGAAGTGTATTAGTTCAAGTTAAAATTCTACAAAGTCGCTGATGAAGGCTAGATACCGATTTAAAATTTCACAAGGTAAAAATTCGAATTCATTGTAAGCATAATCCTAAACCGACAAATAACTATATCAAAGTTTAAAAGATGTCAAAAGTTACAAATTAAATAGTCGGAAGTTTTAAATCTCGGGTCGTTCTTCCACGAAATTGCAATCGGGTGTACAAGTCATTGGCTATGAGAGATTTAGATTTTGATAGCATTAAACAAGAATTTAAATGACAAAAAAGTAAAGAAGCATGCAAGAAATTAAACTAAAACAATTAAGGCAAAGAAAAGGAAATTCAAGTGCAAAAAAAGATTTTGGAAAAGGCTGAGAGTCAAGGGTTCCTATCTTTGTCATTAACCACGAACATGACAATTGTGAAGAGTTAATTCCACTTTATCATCTCCTAAACATCGGAAAAAAGTCAAATATGCATAATTGATCTTAATCCACAAATTCTAACTAACTCACTAATTAGACTTAGTGAAAGGATAACGTCAGTGGAAATAAAATCAACTAACAACCCTAAATCACCTATCAATATCGGACATCAATGACTCAAGATCACACCTAAGTTCTCAATTCCAAGCAAAGAGAAAAATCTACTCTATAACTAGTCCAAATATTTTATCTAACACTAGGTGTGCATAAAAGTAAAACATGACAAATTGCAAGAATTAATAAAATCTACAGCTACCCAATACAAGAAGGCAATAATAACAACTTAAGCAAGTATCATTAAATATAAAAACATCAAATTGCATTAAAAAAATTGGAATTCAACAAGTATTTATATCAAATTTTCTAAAAATAGAGAAACTAACAAGAAAAAAAATAAATGAATTAAGATACTAGAACATAAAAATGTAAAGAAAACTATACTAAAACAAAATCAAAACCTAAATATAAAGAGAAATTAAACTAAGAAAACCTAAATTCTAGAGAGAAGTTGGAGTAAAGCATCAGATTAAACTACTCTACACTTCTTCTACACTACTTGCTTGATCTCCTTTGAATTTTTGCTTTAAATGTTTCACAAATGAGTTGGATTGGATTCAAAATGGGTTTGAAATCGCGAGTCATGCGTTAACTTAAGTGAATCATGTGCTGCGAGTCGTGCATACGCATAAGACATGCATACGCACAACCTAAAAATGTCCCATCTTCATTTCTTCATGAATTCTTCATTTTTGCATGCTTTTTCTTCATCCTTCCAAGCCATTCTTGCCTTCTAACCTTTGAATCACTCAAACAAACATATCAAGGCATCGAATGGGATAAAAGTGAATTAAATTTGGCAATTTAAAACATAAAAAGTATGTTTTTAATAATTAAGCATAATTATGAAAAAATTCACAAAAGCATGCAATTTCAAGGAATAAATGCAAGGTAAGTGATGAGCGGATATTTTATACGCTTTTTGGGGGTAATTTCATATAGTTTTTAGTATGTTTTAGTTAGTTTTTAGTATATTTTTATTAGTTTTTAGGAAAAATTCATATTTCTAGACTTTACTATGAGTTTGTGTATTTTTCTGTGATTTTAAGTATTTTCTGGCTGAAATTGAGGGAGTTGAGCAAAAATCTGATTCAGGCTGAAAAAGGACTGCTGATGCTATTGGATTTTGACCTCCTTGCACCCGGAATAGATTTTTTGGAGCTGCAAAAGTCCAATTGGCGCGCTCTTAATTGGGTTGGAAAGTAGACATCCAGGGCTTTCCAGCAATATATAATAGTCAATACTTTGCGCGAAGATAAATGACGTAAACTGGCGTTTAACACCAATTCCATGTTGCATTCTGGCGTTGAACGCCAGAAACAGGTTACAAGTTAGAGTTGAACGCCAGAAACAGGTTACAACCTGACGTTTAACTCTAGAAACAGCCCAGGCATGTGAGAAGCTCAAGTCTCAACCCCAGCACATACCAAGTGAGCCCCAGAAGTGGATTTTTGTACTATCCATCTTAGTTTACTCATTTTCTATAAACAAAGGTTACTAGCTTAGTATTTAAACAACTTTAAGAGATTTATTTTACATCTCATGACATTTTAGATCTGAACTTTGTACTCTTTGATGGCATGAGTCTCTAAACTCCATTGTTGTGGGTGAGGAGCTCTGCAGCGTCTCGATGAATTAATGCAATTATTTCTGTTTTCTATTCAAACACGCTTGTTCCTATCTAAGATGTTCATTCGCACTTCAATATGAAGAAGGTGATGATCCGTGACACTCATCACCATTCTCAACCTATGAACGTGTGCTTGACAACCACCTCCGTTTTACCTTCGATTGAATGAATATCTCTTGGATTCTTTAATCAGAGTCTTCGTGGTATAAGCTAGAATCCATTGGTAGCATCCTTGAGAATCTGGAAAGTCTAAACCTTGTCTGTGGTATTCCGAGTAGGATTCAGGGATTGGATTACTGTGACGAACTTTAAACTCGCGAGTGTTGGGCGTAGTGACAGACACAAAAGGATCAATGGATCCTATTCCGACATGATCGAGAACCGACAGATGATTAGCCGTGCTGTGACAGAGCATTTGGACCATTTTCACTGAGAGGATGGGAAGTAGCCATTGACAACGGTGACGCCCTACATACAGCTTGCCATGGAAGGAGCCTTGCATGTTTGAAAGTAAGAAAGTATTATGTTGCAGGGATTCAGAAGACAAAGCATCTCCAAAACTCCAACATATTCTCCATTATTGAGTAACAATTACTTATTTTATGCCCTTTCACTTTTTACAATTGAAACTAACGAACCCTATTGGTATCCTGACTAAGAATAATAAGATAACCATAGCTTGCTTCAAGCCAACAATCTCCGTGGGATTCGACCCTTACTCACGTAAGATATTACTTGGACGACCCAGTGCACTTGCTGGTTAGTTGTGCGGAATTACATAGTGTGAGTGTAATTTTCGTGCACCAAGTTTTTGGCGCCGTTGCCGGGGATTATTTGAGTTTGAACAACTGACGGTGAATCTTGTTACTTAGATTAGGAAAATTTTGTCTTTTTGTTTAGAATCACTAGGATTGCATCTTCTATTATTCCTTTTTTAAAAATCTTTCAAAAATATTATTTTTCTTTATCAGTTTTTAATTTTTCTTGGAATCTTTTGTTTGAGTTTTGTTTCATATTTTAAGTTTGGTGTCAATTGCATGCTTTTCTTTGTCCTTCAATTTTCGAATTGCATGTTCTTTGTTCTTCCTTGATCTTCAATTATTCTTGTCAATTTTTCTTGTTTGATCCTTGGTTTGTCTTGTTTTGTGTCTTTTCTTGTTTTTCTTGTGCTTTTTCAAAATATTAGTTTTAAAAAAATATTTTTATTTATTAAAAATACATCTTTAAAACACGTTACATTTATAGCTCAATTGGCTAGAGCGTTAGTTTGTGTTCTTGGTAATTTGGTATCTTTTTTTTTAAATCTTTTTTAAAAATAATTTTTCTTTGATTAAATCTTGTGCCAAACTTTAAGTTTGGTGTTCTTTCTTTTGTTCTTGTTGTTCTTGTAAGTCTTCAAGGTGTTCTTGAGTCTTCTTTGTGTTTTGATCTTAAAATTTTTAAGTTTGGTGTGCCTTGGTGTTTTCCCTCCAAAATTTTCGAAAACAAGGAGCATTGGATTTAAAAATTTTAAGTCTTGTGTCTTTTGTGTGTTTTTCTCTTTCATAATAAAATTCAAAAATAAAAAATATTTTTTTCTAACTATTTTTAAACAATTTTTTTTGAAACTTTTTACAAAAATTCAGATTTCAATTTCAAATTTTTTCAAATCTTATCCTTTTAAATTTTTTAAAAAAAAATTATATCTTTTTCAAAAAAATATCCTAACCACTCTCTCTCTCCTCACTTTTTCAAAAAATTTTAAAATACATTTTTTTTAAATTTTATTTTTATTTTTTGTATTTTTAGTTTTTATTTTATTTTATTATTTTGAAAATTATTTTTCTTATATAATAAAATAAATAAAATAAATCCATATCATCTCCCTTTCTCCATCATGGACCTAAGTGGAAGTGAACAATCCAGAAGGACTCTGGGGTCGTATGCTAATCCCACTACTACTTCATATGGGAGTAGTATCTGTATACCCTCCATTGGAGTTAGTAGCTTTGAGTTGAATCCTCAGCTCATTATCATGGTGCAGCAAAGTTGCCAGTATTTCGGTCTTCCACAGGAAGAACCTACAGAGTTTCTGGCACAATTTTTACAAATTGTTGACACAGTACATGATAAAGAAGTAGATCAGAATGTCTACAGATTATTACTGTTTTCATTTGCTGTAAAAGACCAAGCTAAGAGGTGGTTAAATAACCAACCTAAGGCTAGCATAAGGACATGGAAACAGTTGTCAGAAAAATTTCTAAATCAATACTTCCCTCCAAAATGGATGACACAGCTAAGGCTAAACATCCAAGGCTTTAAACAAGGAGATAATGAATCTCTTTATGATGCTTGGGAGAGATACAGAGAGATGCTAAGAAAATGCCCTTCTGAAATATTTTCAGAATGGGTGTAGTTAGACATCTTCTATTATGGGCTTACAGAGAAAGCTCAGATTTCTCTAGACCACTCAGCTGGTGGATCTATACATATGAGAAAGACAATTGAAGATGCTCAAGAGCTCATTGATACAGTTGCCAAAAATAAGCATCTGTACCTAAGCAGTGAATCTTCCATGAAAGAAGAGGCTAAAACAGTAACTGATGAACTCAGTCCTGCAGAACACGTTACTGAATTCAATCAGCAATTAGATTTTCTAACAAAACAGCTAGCCGAATTTAAGGAGATATTGCAAGAAACAAGAATGACTAATATGAATATAGAAGTGCAGTTGAAGCAAACAGAATAGCAGTTATCAAAACAAATAACAGAAGAGTGTCAAGCAGTTCAATTAAGAAGTGGGAGAACATTAAATACCTCACTTCAAGGCATCAGGAAGCCAAGAAATGAACAAACTGCTACCCAAAATTCCTCTGAGGACAGTAAGAGCCCAGAGAGGAACAGTTCTGGCATTCAAACGCCAGAAAGGGGTGAAGGGCTGGCGTTAAACGCCCAACCCATGATCAGTTTTGGCGTTCAAACGCCAGAAACAAGCAAGAAGTTGGTGTTGAACGCCCAAAGGAAGCTCAGTTCTGGCATTCAGACGCCAGAAACAGGTAAGGAGTTGGCGTCTAACGCCACTCCAGCTTTCACCCCTGGCATTCAAACGCCAGTGGGGGATCAGACACATACAAGTGCTGATAGCAACCCCTCTAAAAAGGCTTCTCAACCCACATCTGTAGGCAATAAACCTGCAGCAACTAAGGTTGAGGAATACCAAGCCAAAATGCCTTATCCTCAGAAACTTTGCCAAGCAGAACATGATAAGCAATTTGCCCGCTTTGCAGACTATCTCAAGACTCTTGAAATAAAGATTCCGTTTACAGAGGCACTTGAGCAAATACCCTCTTATGCTAAGTTCATGAAAGAAATCTTAAGTCATAAGAAGGATTGGAGAGAAACTGAAAAAATTTACCTCACTGAAGAATGCAGTGCAGTCATTCTGAAAAGCTTACCAGAAAAGCTTAAAGATCCCGGAAGCTTTATGATACCATGCATATTAGAGGGTACTAATACCAAGCAAGCTCTATGTGATCTTGGGGCAAGTATCAACCTAATACCTATATCTACTATCAGAAAGCTTGGTTTGACTGAAGAAGTCAAACCAACCTGGATATGTCTCCAACTTGCTGATGGCTCCATTAAATACCCATCAGGCGTGATTGAAGACATGATTGTCAAGGTTGGGCCTTTGCCTTTCCCACTGACTTTGTGGTGATGGAAATGGAGGAGCACAAGAGTGCAACTCTCATTCTAGGAAGACCTTTCCTAGCAACTGGACGAACCCTCATTGACGTCTAAAAAGGGGAAGTAACCCTGAGAGTCAATGAGGACGAGTTTAAGTTGAATGTTGTCAAAGCTATGCAGCATCCAGCACCCCAAACGACTGCATGAGTATTGATATTATTGACTCCCTAGTAAAAGAGGTCAATATGACTGAGAGTCTCAAATCAGAGCTAGAGAATATCTTTAAAGATGCTCAGCCTGATCTGGAGGAACCAGAGAGAATAATAGAACCTTTGAGAATCCCTCAGAAAAAGGAGAAACCTCCCAAACCCGAGCTCAAACCATTACCACCATCCCTGAAATATGCATTTCTGGGAGAAGGTGATACCTTTCCTGTAATCATAAGCTCTACCTTAGAGCCACAGGAAGAGGATGCACTAATTCAAGTGCTAAGGACACACAAGATAGCTCTTGGGGGTGGTCCATCAGTGATCTTAAGGGCATTAGCCCATCCAGATATATGCACAAGATCCTGTTGGAGGTTGACGCTAATCCAGTGGTTCAACCACAGAGGCGGCTGAATCCAGTCATGAAGGAGGTGGTGCAGAAGGAGGTCACTAAATCACTAGAAGCTGGGATTATTTATCCTATTTCTGATAGCCCCTGGGTAAGTCCTGTCCAAGTCGTCCCTAAGAAGGGTGGCATGACAGTGGTTCATAATGAAAAAAATGAACTGGTTCCTACAAGAACAGTTATAGGGTGGCGTATGTGTATTGATTATAGAAGGCTCAATACAACTACCAGAAAGGATCATTTTCCTTTACCATTCATAGACCAGATGCTAGAAAGACTGGCAGGTCATGAATACTACTGCTTCCTGGATGGATATTCAGGTTATAATCAAATTGTAGTAGATTCCCAGGATCAAGAGAAAACAGCATTCACATGTCCATCCAGAGTATTTGCATACAGAAGGATGCCATTTGGTCTGTGCAATGCACCTGCAACCTTTCAAAGGTGCATGCTCTCTATTTTCTCTGATATGGTGAAAAAATTTCTGGAAGTCTTCATGGATGACTTTTCAGTATTTGGAGACTCATTCAGCTCCTGCCTTGACCATCTAGCACTTGTTCTAAAGAGGTGCCAAGAGACCAACCTGGTTTTAAACTGGGAGAAATGCCACTTTATGGTGACTGAAGGAATTGTGCTTGGCCACAAAATTTCGAACAAGAAAATAGAGGTGGATCAAGCTAAGGTAGAGGTAATTGAAAAATTACCACCACCTGCCAATGTTAAGGCAATCAGAAGCTTTCTGGGGCATGCAGGATTCTATAGGAGGTTTATAAAAGATTTTTTCAAAAATCACCAAACCTCTGAGTAATTTGCTAGCTGCTGACACTCCATTTATCTTTGATAAGGAATGTCTGCAGGCGTTTGAGACTCTGAAAGCTAAACTAGTCACAGCACCAGTCATCCCTACACCAGACTGGACATTACCATTTGAACTGATGTGTGATGCCAGTGACCATGCCATTGGTGCAGTGTTGGGACAAAGGCATGACAAGCTTCTGCACGTCATTTACTATGCCAGTCATGTTCTAAATGACGCACAGAAGAACTATACAACCATAGAAAAAGAGTTACTTGCAGTGATTTACGCCATTGACAAGTTCAGATCTTATTTAGTAGGATCAAAAGTGATTGTGTATACTGACCATGCTACTCTTAAATATCTACTCACAAAGCAGGATTCAAAACCCAGACTTATCAGATGGGTGTTGCTTCTGTAAGAGTTTGATATAGAAATAAGAGACAGAAAAGGGACAGAGAACCAAGTAGCAGATCACCTGTCCCGAATAGAACTAGTAGAAGGGGCGTCCCTCCCTCTTACTGAGATCTCTAAAAACTTTTTGGATGAGCAACTCTTTACCATCCAAGAAGTGCCATGGTTTGCAGACATTGCAAACTACAAGGCAGTGAGATTCATACCCAAAGAGTACAGTAAGCAGCAATCAAAGAAATTGATCACAGATGCAAAGTACTATCTTTGGGATGAACCATATATCTTCAAGAGATGTGCAGACGGAGTAATCCGTAGATGTGTGCCTAAAGAAGAAGCATAGAAGATCCTCTGGCACTACCATGGATCACAGTATGGAGGACATTTTGGAAGTGAGCGAACAGCCACACGAGTTCTCCAATGTGGCTTCTACTGGCCTACTCTCTATAAAGACTCCCGAGTGTTTGTTCTTAATTGTGACAGTTGCCAAAGATCTGGCAATCTGCCTCACAGTTATGCCATGCCTCAACAAGAGATCTTGGAGATTGAGTTATTTGATATATGGGGTATTGACTTCATGGGGCCTTTCCCACCATCATATTCAAACACTTATATTCTGGTGGCATTGGATTATGTATCCAAATGGGTGGAAGCTATTGCAACACCCACTAATGATACTAAGACAGTACTGAAATTCCTCCAGAAACACATCTTCAGCAGATTTGGTATCTTTAGAGTACTAATCAGTGATGGGGGCACTCATTTCTGCAATAAACAGCTTTACTCTGCTTTGGTTCAATATGGAGTTAGCCACAGAGTGGCCACTCCATACCATCCACAGACAAATGGGCAAGCTGAAGTCTCTAATAGAGAACTTAAAAGAATCCTGGAATGGACTGTGATTAACCATAGAAGGGATTGGGCAAGAAGCTTGGATGATGCTCTGTGGGCATACAGAACAGCATTCAAGACTCCTATAGGGACCTCTCCATACCAGCTTGTGTATGAAAAAGCCTGTCACTTGCCAGTGGAACTAGAACATAAGGCCTACTGAGCAACCAGATTCCTAAATCTTGATGCCAAGTTAACTAGAGAAAAACGATTGCTCCAGTTAAATGAGCTAGAGGAATTCAGACTCAATGCTTTCGAAAATGCAAAAATTTACAAAGAGAAAGCAAAAATATGGCATGACAAGAAGCTGTCATCCAAAGTCTTTGAGCCAGCGCAGAAAGTTTCTCTGTTTAATTCTAGGCTCAGATTATTCCCTGGGAAATTGAAATCTCGGTGGAGAGGACTATATGTGATTACAGGTGTATCACCATATGCTTACGTAGAGCTTCAGGATAATGATTCTAACAAAAAGTTCATTGTTAATGGACAGATAGTCAAACATTATCTTGAAAGCAATTTTGAGCAAGAATGCTCAAAACTGAGACTTGATTAAAGCTCAGTAATAGTCCAGCTAAAGACAATAAAGAAGCACTTTCTAGGAGGCAACCCAGTCATGAGTTTATTTTATTTGTAATTTTAATTTTAAATTAGATAATACATTTCAGTGAATGATACAGAGTTACAGAAGGATTCAAAGGATAAAACAGCAAAAAGAAGCTCACTGGTGCGAAAAAGCCAGTAAGAGCTGTTTTGGGCGTTGAACGCCCAAAATAAGCATCTACTGGGCGTTCAACGCCAGTAGAGATAGCCATCTGGGCGTTAAACTCCAGAAAGAAGCATCTTCTGGGCATTAAACGCCAGAAAGAAGCATCTTCTGGGCGTTTAACGCCAGATTTACAGCGTCCTGGGCGTTCAGAAAAACGCCCAGTGACAAAGGAGTTCCTAGCGTTTAACGCCAGTCAGAAGCAACAATTGGGTGTTAAATGCCCAGGAGAAGCTACAAATGGACGTTAAACGCCCAAAACATGCGGTGTTTGGGCGTTTAACGCCAGGATTGTGTGGAGGAGGTGAATTCGTTTTCAACTCAAATTTTTTCCATTTTTCATGTTTCAATTCATGATTTCTTGCATAAACATGTTACAAATTCTCATCTTTCAATTCCAAAAATTTTAATCCTAATTTTTCAAACCCTTTTTCGAAAATATCAAATGTATCTTAATTCATAAACACAAATCTTTTTCAAATCCCATCCAACTTCTTTTCAAATTTTTTTCAAAACTCAATTATCTTTTCAAATTCATCTCAAATCTCTTTTTTTTTTTAAAAAAAATTCAGATTTATCTTTTTCAAATATCTTTCATAACTTTCCAATTTTAAATTACATCTTTTTCCTATCATACTTATCTTTCACAAATCATATCTTCTATCTTTTCTTTTTCAAAAATTTCGAAAACCCACCCTCCCTCCCTTTAAATCCACATTCGGCCTCCCTTCTCTCTTCCATCATTCAAAATTGGCTCTCCTTCTATCCATCTCTTTTTCTTTCTTATGCTTGAGGACAAGCACACCTCTAAGTTTGGTGTGTTTATCCGTGATCACTAAGCCATACCCACTAAGATCATGGCTCCTAAAGGAAAACAAACCACTCCAAGAGGCAAGAAAGAGAATATTCTAAAACCACTTTGGAATCAAGGGAAGTTCTTAACCAAAGAACATTCAGACCATTACTACAAAATAATGGGTCTAAGGTCAGTGATCCCGGAAGTTAAATTCGATCTGAAAGAAGACAAATATCCGGAAATCCAAGAGCAAATCCGAAACAGGAGCTGGGAAATCCTAGCTAATCCTGAGACAAAGGTGGGAAGGAACATGGTTTAAGAATTCTACACTAATCTGTGGCAAACAGACAGGCAGAGATTAGCTGGAGCCGCCTTCTATGACTATCGAACTCTGGTCAGAGGAAAGATTGTTCACCTTCATCCTGACAAAATCAGGGAGATCTTCAAGCTACCTCAGCTGAAAGATGACCCAAACTCCTTTAATAGGAGAATAATGAGAACACATAAGGGCTTGGACGAAATTCTAGAGGACATATGCCTCCCTGAAACCAAGTGGACAACCAACACAAAGGGTGTTCCAAATCAACTCAAGAGAGAAGATCTCAAACCAGTCGCCAGAGGCTGGCTGGACTTCATTGGGCGTTCTATACTGCCCACTAGCAACCGCTCTGAAGTCACCATCAAAAGAGCAGTAATGATCCATTGCATTATGTTGGGAAAAGAAGTGAAAGTTCATGAGCTGATTTCTTGTGAACTTTACACAATTGCAAACAAGAACTCCAAAGATGCCAAATTGGCTTATCCAAGCTTAATCTCTATGCTATGTAAAGATGCTGGGGTGAAGATGGGATTAACCGAGTATATCTCAGTTGAGCGATCAATCACCAAAAAATCAATGGAAGGACAACAGGTGCAGGACGACCCCATCAAGAGAAGAGCACAGGAGTTTCTCTCGGAAATCCCTCAAATTGAATACTGGGAGCGTCTTGAAGCATCTGTCACCAAGTTGCAAGAAGCTATGGAGCAATTAAAGGAAGAACAGCAAAATCAAAATAGCATGCTTTGCAAACTGCTTAAGGAACAAGAGGAGCAAGGGCGCGAACTGAGGCAACTGAAGCGTCAGAAGCTATCTCTTGAAGGGTCAAGCACCCCACAGATTAAAGGAGCATCCACCTCTCAAAATAAAGGTTGTTGAGTCCTAATCTTAGCTTTAACTTTGTGATAGTTGTTCTTATAGGAATTTACCTTAGAAATTATATATGAGTAGTAGTAATTAGTATATCTATTTTGATTTTATCTCCAATTAAGCTATAATTTATTTTTCTCATCATCATCAAACATGAATAAAATAGTAGATTTTTAGAATAAAGAGGCAATATTTTTTTTCGAGTTCTTAATAAGGAAAATTCTAATTATTTATATGTGGTGGCAATATTTTTTGTCTTCTGAATGAATGCCTGAATAGTGCATATTTTTTATATTGAATTTTATGAATGTTAAAATTTTTGGCTCCTAAAAGAATAATGAACAAGAGAAATATTATTGCTGATCTGAAAAATCATGAAATGGATTCTTGTAGCAAGAAAAAGTAGTGAAAAAAAAAAGCAAAAGAGGTAGAAAAAGCCAATAGCCCTTTAAACCAAAAGGCAAGGGTGAAAAGGATCCAAGGCTTTGAGAATCAATGGATAGGAGGGCCCAAGGAAGTAAATCCAGGCCTAAGCGGCTAGATCAAGCTGTCCCTAACCATGTGCTTGTGGCATGCAGGTCCAAGTGAAAAGCTTGAGACTGAGTGGTTAAAGTCATGATCCAAAGCAAAAGAGTGTGCTTAAGAACTCTTGACACCTCTAATTAGGGACCTGAGCAAAGTTAAGTCACAATCTAAAAAGGTTCACTCAGTTATGTGTCTGTGGCATTTATGTATCCGGTGGTAATACTGGAAAACAAAGTGCTTAGGGCCACGGCCAAGACTCATAAAGTAACTGTGTTCAAGAATCAACATACTAAACTAGGAGAATCAATAATACTATATGAATTCTGAGTTCCTATGGATGCCAATCATTCTGAATTTCAAAGGATAAAGTGAGATGCCAAAACTGTTCGGAAGCAAAAAGCTACTAGTCCCGCTCATCTAATTAGAATCTGAGCTTCACTTAAAACTCTGAGATACTATTGCTTTTTGATTTCTTTTTATCCTATTTTATTTATCTAGTTGCTCGAGGACAAGCAACAGTTTAAGTTTGGTGTTGTGATGAGCGGATATTTTATACGCTTTTTGGGGGTAATTTCATATAGTTTTTAGTATGTTTTAGTTAGTTTTTAGTAAATTTTTATTAATTTTTAGGCAAAATTCATATTTCTGGACTTTACTATGAGTTTGTGTGTTTTTCTGTGATTTCAGGTATTTTCTGGCTGAAATTGAGGGAGCTGAGCAAAAATCTGATTCAGGCTGAAAAAAGACTGCTGATGCTGTTGGATTCTGACCTCCTTGCACTCGGAATGGATTTTTTTAGAGCTACATGAGTTCAATTGGCGCGCTCTAAATTGGGTTATAAAGTAGACATCCAGGGCTTTCCAGCGATATATAATAGTTCATACTTTGCGCGAAGATAAATGACGTAAACTGGCGTTTAACGCCAGTTCCATGTTGCATTCTGGCGTTGAACGCCAGAAACAGGTTACAAGTTGGAGTTGAACACCAGAAACAGGTTACAACCTGATGTTTAACTCCAGAAACAGCCCAGGCACATGAGAAGCTCAAGTCTCAGCCCCAGCACACACCAAGTGGGCCCCATAAGTGGATTTCTGCACTATCCATCTTAGTTTACTCATTTTCTGTAAACCTAGGTTACTAGCTTAGTATTTAAACAACTTTTAGAGATTTATTTTGCATCTCATGACATTTTAGATCTGAACTTTGTACTCTTTGACGGCATGAGTCTCTAAACTCCATTGTCGGGGGTGAAGAGCTCTGCAGCGTCTCGATGAATTAATGCAATTATTTTTGTTTTCTATTCAAACACGCTTGTTCCTATCTAAGATGTTCAGTCGCACTTCAATATGAAAAAGGTGATGATCCATGACACTCATCACCATTCTCAACCTATGAACGCGTGCCTGACAACCACCTCCGTTCTACCTTCAATTGAATGAATATCTCTTGGATTCTTTAATCAGAGTCTTCGTGGTATAAGCTAGAATCCATTGGCAGCATCCTTGAGAATCTGGAAACTCTAAACCTTGTCTGTGGTATTCCGAGTAGGATTCAGGGATTGGATGACTGTGACGAACTTCAAACTCGCGAGTGTTGGGCATAGTGACAGACACAAAAGGATCAATGGATCCTATTCCGACATGATCGAGAACCGACAGATGATTAGCCGTGCTGTGATAGAGCATTTGGACCATTTTCACTGAGAAGATGGGAAGTAGCCATTGACAACGGTGACGCCCTACATACAGCTTGCCATGGAAGGAGCCTTGCATGTTTGAAAGTAAGAAAGCATTATGTTGCAAGGATTCAGAAGACAAAGCATCTCCAAAACTCCAACATATTCTCCATTATTGAGTAACAATTACTTATTTTATGCCCTTTCACTTTTTACAATTGAAACTAAAGAATCCTATTGGTATCCTGACTAAGAATAATAAGATAACCATAGCTTGCTTCAAGCCAACAATCTCCGTGGGATTCGACCCTTACACACGTAAGGTATTACTTGGATGATCCAGTGCACTTGCTGGTTAGTTGTGCGGAATTACATAGTGTGAGTGTAATTTTTGTGCACCAGTAAGTTGATAAAATTCACTCTTTTCAAGTAAAAAATAATCATAAAATATGAATTTATCAGTCATTATTACAGTTATCCAAAATAAACTGAAAAGTATTAAAGTAACATAATTTAATCAGCAAAAAAATATTTCCAAAATAAGCAGCAGTGACAAGGAGCTAGACATCAGATCATTTATCCTCGGATCCTAATATATCTTCTTCTTCATGCTCAGACATTATTTGGTCATCTTCCAATGATTCAATGTACTTGAGAAGTACTTCAACTCTGTTTTAAAACTTTCTTAAAGAGTTTTCATTTTGAATTGCAAGTCTCCTAGTTTGTTAGCTAGAGTTGATAATGTTCTTGGTCAAGTTCACAAACTCTTATAGAACATCTTTCACAATTTTATTGACCAAGTATTTGTTGGAAATTGATGTACCAGCAGTTGAAGAAGGAGGGATACTTTCATCTTTTCTTCTTCCAAAACAATGTATCTAGCAGCTTTAGTCCCTTTTTTCTTTGATTATTTGACTGCACCACCATCTTTAAGAGACAAAATTCTATTCTCTCAAGACCTCATTGTTCAGATCAACACCAAAATATTTAAAGAAATAAGTAAAAAATATGAAATATAGTAGTGAAATACTTTTATCACTTTTGATGCAATCATACATATGATGCATCATAAGATATGCAAAAGAAATTTTAACTTTGTTAATAATGGCATAGAGAACTAAGGTGTCACAAAGAGTAACTCGTTGATATGAACCGTTTTGAGGTAAGAGAATATGAGTAATGATGCGATGTAACTGGACTTTGATAGGACCTAAGGCACGGTGGTTAGGAGTACCATCCATGAGAGAAATGTTCTCACATATGTTGGCCAAAACATCCTTGTATGAAATACCCTGATCATTGTCCCACTTTCCAGTGATATAGACATTGATGCCAACATCATAATAATCTAGGGTTTCACTAATGGATTCTTTGTTTAAATGGATTTCACGACCTTTAACATAAACGTAAACAGATTCCTCATGATAGTACATATTGGCATAAAATTCTCTAACTAAATCAGGATAAACAGGTTTTCAAATTTCAAACAAATTTTTTCAATCCAGATAAATGATGTTTTCAATAAAATTTATTCCCTTTTTAGCTAAAGCTTTTAAGTCAGGCATATATGTTGGACACAAAGATCTTTTAGAAATAATAGTTCTATAAAATTCAAAGTTCATACTAGATGAAAAATAGAGAGGGTCATAGTGAGAATGAAAAAAGTTAACGAAATGTGATTTGAATCCAATAGGATGAGGATTTTTAGGTTCTTTCATAAAATTAAGAAAGTGCCTTCGAGTACCTTTGGTAGGGCAACTAGATGGTGCAGAAGGTCCTTGAAGACGAGATGAAGAACGAGAAGATGGAGACGTTGAAAGTTCTTCTTTAGTCATGGCTTTCTTCCTTTTACCAACATTTGCCTTGCATGTCCCAGCCTCTGCTAGTGCCTTGGATGGACGACAAGAGATAGTCTTTGTCCTAGCCATGGTGTTTGGAATGAGAGAGAAATGCGAAGAGGAATGTGAGTATATATGGATGTGGGTGTGTGCTTGATCCTTTGGTGGAGAGTTTCTAAGAGCATGATAAGAGCCAATGTCTCTTCGTGTACCCACCTTCTTTCTCATTTTTATGAAAGAGCAATGAATGCAATTTTGAGAATTGATGAAGGTTGAAAGAGAAGATGAACGATTCACAAGGTATAACTACTATAAATGCTTTAATTTTGAAAAAATAAAAATATAATTTAAGAACATTTGAAAGTTTGTTTAAAAAATAAATGATTTAAAAAGTATGCAAGCAAGTAGTTGAAAAGACAAGTAAAAAAAAAATTGTGAAATCTGAACTTGATTTGATTCGGTAGAAAATCCAAAAATAAAAATTTTAAATTTATGATTAACAATCTAATGAGGCCCACATCATAGAATATAAATTTTTTTGGACCCAACAGTGGTTTTAAGGAAACACAATGGAACACTAAAAATTCAATATTGACCCAAATAAATTCAAAAGTATCAACATTCAGTCTTATATCCAGAGAATCTAGAGGGATTCATCGTCTGTCTTATTTCGTCTCCTGTCGACCTAAGAGACAAAATCAACCAGAATGCAACATCAACATCATCAAATTAATTTATTGATTCAGCACAAACAATACTCAAGGCAGTTCTTAACTTGCAAAATCTGTCTTCAGACAATAATTTTGTAAATACATCAACAAGTTGATCTTCAAATTTTACAAATTGAATGTCAATGGTTTGTTTTTACACATATTCTCTAATAGAGTGAAATCTAATTTCAATGTGTTTGGTTCTAGAATACAGAACAGAATTTTTAAAAATATTTATTGCACTTATTATTACACATTAAGGGAATACTATTGACTTGCAATTTATAACTTGCAAGTTGAATTTTAAGTCATAATAATTGAAAACAACAAGAAAAAGTGATTATGTATTCAGCCTCAACTTTAGACAATATAACAGTAGCTTGTTTCTTGTTGGACCATACATTTAGTGACTGTCCAAGACAGCAACAAATTCCTGATGTGCTCCTTCTATCAATTTGGTCACTGACAAAATCTGCATTGGAATAATCCACTATACAAAACTCATCAGATTTAGGATACCAAAGACCAAAACTCCTTCTATCTAATGATTCTCTTGGCAGCTGAAAGATGTGATTTTCTTGGATGTAATTAGAATCTAGAATAATTTCAACACTTAGAAAGTTTGGTCTAAAAGAGATTAGATACATAAGAGAACCGATCATTCTTTTATACCTTGTCTCATCCACATCTTTGCCATTTTCATTTTTTTCAAGTTTTGAGTTTGGATACATTGGTGTACTTATTGGTTTGGAATTTTCTAAACCAAATTTCTTTACCAATTCTTTAACATATTTACTTTGGTGCACAAAAATGCCATTAAGAGTCTGTTTGATTTGGAGTTCTAAGAAAAATGTGAGTTCTCCCATCATACTCATATCAAATTCACTAGTCATTAAGTTTTTAAAATCAACACACAAGACTTCATTTGCCGAGCTAAATACAATATCATTTACAAAAACTTGAACTAGAATAAAATGATTATTAGATTCTTTAAAAAGATTTGTTTCTGATTTACCTCTTAATTTGATCTTAACTTCTTAACTCTAACTTTTGACTTGTTTGAATTTAATAATTCACTATTTTTTCTTTGATTTGAATCCTAATAAATTTTTTTCTTTTTTTTATGACTTCTTCACGTGCGTAAGAAAAAAGAGAAGAGAGAGAATGAATTTGGTTGCTTTATTTTTGATTAAGAAAAGAGTGAAGTTTCCTTCTTTTGATAGAAACCACTTCTATAGGCCATAAATGAATGAGCTAATTTTTTTTATCATGGGACTGAATTATCATTGGACCTTATTTGCTTGTTATTTGGACTTGTTTGGTTTCTATATTACTACACAATAAACAAATATAATCACATACATAATTGGACTTTTAACCAAATAATAATATTTATTCATCGTTACTTAATAAGTTATTATTTCTTTAAATTCAACAATAACAATAACTATGATATACAAGAACAACAATGATAAAATTGTATCCTATCACCCAAAATTTAACAAAAAAAAAAAAATCCATCTTCATATTTAAAATTTTTGTTAATTTTTTTTTGTTTGACATTGTAAACTTATCACTCTACATGACAATCACGTTCAATTGGTATATATATTAGTTGCATCCGTTCATAAACCACGACAACCAGCAGCAAATTCAAGAGGTTAGATTTTGTCAACTGTCACAACTAGAAAATTGATTAATACAGACAGATTTACAGACAGATTTAGTCTTTATTACAGACAGATTTTTGGTTACCGACGAAATTACTGACGGATTTTGTCCCTCTGTAAAAGCCTCGTCGGAAATTATTTACCGACGGATTTTTTTCCGTTGGAAACTTACCGACGGATTTTTACCACTTACCGACAGATTTTCCCTCTGTAAATTCTCCATCCATTTCCCGCAAGCGACGAACTTTCCGACGGATTTTCCATCTGTAATTACAGACGGATTTTCAGACGGATTTTTCGTCTGTAATTACAGACGGATTTTTCGACGGATTTTTCGTCTGTAATTATAGACGGATTTTCAGACGGATTTTCCGTCTGTAATTACAGACAGATTTTCCGACAGATTTTCCGTCTGTAATTTGAACTTTGGAAAATCATCTCACTCTGATTACAGACAGAAAATCCATCTGTAAATCCGTCAGTAAGATAAAATAGAATTTTTTTTAATTTTTCCATTGCAAAATAAATACTTTATGTTTGTTTTCTAAATTTACTCCATCAAACACTGTAAATTGAAAAAAGAAAGCCAAAAATCACATAAATAAACATAATATTCATTACATGATACCAATAAAATTGGATGTTATTTTTCAACATCATTGGCCAATATCTCACTGTCTTAATAAAAAGATACCTAAAAAAAATAAAATGACCATCCTAATGTTACATGAATGTCACAAATTACACTTAGCACTTAAAGATAGAATAATCTAACATATTAATAGATAACTAAATTGCATCAGCAGCATCAAGCTTCACATTGAAAGTTAATCTTGATATCTCCTAACTGAAATAGAATCAAAACCCAAATTGGAATTGGAGTGAATTGGAATGCTTGAATAAAAATAAAGCATATATTATTTAAAGCATTTTGCACTCCAGAAGTAGTCTCTTTTTGCATGAACAATTTTCTATAAAAGAATCAGTAAATAGAGAATCACATCTCTTCTTAAAAAGCAATAACCATGAGCTTCTTAAAGGAGGGTAAAAGAGGAACTGTAGTAAAATTTGAAGACATAATACCTCATAGTAGCTGAATGCAAGCTTACTAAGTAGTAGCATTATCCAAAATAAAGTATACCTGCCATAACAAAGTACAATCATATACTTTAATACCAAAATATACGAAGAGCTAAACGAAAACTCTCAATTGAACCATTATCAAATAGTGGTTGTATACTTTAATGCCCCGTTATCACTGCCAACTTCACTTCTCTATATTAAATGTACACATGACAAATTTTGCTTCACTCATAAAGGTACCTCTAGAATAATTTATGCCAAAGAATCAAAACAGAGAAAAACAGAGATCAGAACAAAAATAAAATAATTAAAAAGTGGATTAATTAAGACTAGCAAATTTTAAGGCAAACCCTCTACTAGAATAAGCAAAAATGTGGATAAGACTAGCACATAGAGAACTTAATGACAACGAAGACTTCTTAATTCAACTTAAGCTTCACTAATTGTTAGTGTCAGTAAAAATTGTGTTTCAGTGTCAGTAAAAGTTGAGAAAGCTTGATTGAACTCCTACAGATGGAAAGAAAGAATAAGAGATTGTGATTGGGGATGGAAAAGAAGAAAGTAAGAGAGAGAGAGTGTTAGAGTATTATTTTTATAAAAAAAACTTCTAGCAGTGAAAAGATAATAAACATTGCATTGGTGTATTAACAAGGGAATGAAAATGGTGATGCAAAGAATTAGCATGAGTTTTGGGAAGATGAGAGCAAAAACACATAGATGAACATCCTGCTTAGTAAATGACATAAATAATAAAAATATAAAGTTCATAAGAAAAAAAAACAAGGTATATGAAGAAAGAAAGAATAGTTACCTCTGTTTTATACTTCCATAGGCATCAACAAACTGGAACTCTCTCAAGCACTCTTCCCTCATTTCCAATAAATTGGCTAGGCCTAATTTTCCATATGCAGCAGGCTCCTCCATCAACCTATTGAATTGATGTGTTAGTTTATTGAAGAGAAGAAAACAAAAGCCAAGTACAGAATAAGCAAATAGATGCCAAATTTTCAATAATGGTACCAAACCATCAAAACATAATAGGAATGTTAGTATTACCGTGCCAAGTGAGTAGAAAATGCTCGAGCAAATGCATCACCCCTTCATTTGGCATCATATGTTCTGCCTTCACTTGCTACAGCCTATCATATTTTAATCGAGAACTTACAAGCATATACTGCCATGAAAGAAGTTTCACACAATTTGTTTTGAAAATTTACTTCAACCAAGATGGACAACACAATATACCCAAACAATAAAACAAATAAACCAAGGCTCTGATGCACCCCACTGTATGTTCTTCTCAAGAACAATAAGCATTTATATTATGTGGTCTGATGAGCGGATATTTTGTACGCTTTTTGGGAGTAATTTCATGTAGATTTTAGCATGTTTCAGTTAGTTTTTAGTAGAATAATATTAGTTTTTAGGCAAAAATCATATTTCTGGACTTTACTATGAGTGTGTGTATTTTTCTGTGATTTCAGGTATTTTCTGGCTGAAATTGAGGGAGTTGAGCAAAAATCTGACTTAGGCTGAAAAAGGACTGCTGATGCTGTTGGATCCTGACCTCCCTGCACTCGAAATGGATTTTCTGGAGCTACAGGAGTCCAATTGGCGCGCTCTCAACGGCGTTGGAAAGTAGACATCTAGGGCTTTCCAGCAATATATAATAGTCCATACTTTGCGCAAAGATAGACGACGTAACTTGGCGTTGAACGCCAAGTACATGCTGCTGTCTGGAGTTAAACGCCAGAAAAACGTCATGATCCGGAGTTGAACGCCCAAAACACGTCATAACCTGGAGTTTAACGCCAAGAAAGGTCTTTACACGTGGAAAGCTTTAGTCTCAGCCCCAGCACACACCAAGTGGGCCCCAGAAGTGGATTTCTGCACCAATTATCTTAGTTTATTCATTTTCTGTAAACCTAGGTTACTAGTTTACTATTTAAACAACTTTTACAGACTTATCTTGTACCTCATGACATTTTTCAGATCTGAATTACATACTTTTGACGGCATGAGTCTCTAAACTCCATTGTTGGGGGTGAGGAGCTCTGCAGCGTCTCGATGATTTAATACAATTCCTTTGTTTTCCATTCAAACACGCTTGTTCTTATCTAAGATGTTTATTCGCGCTTAATTGTGAAGAGGGTGATGATCCGTGACACTCATCACCTTCCTCAATCCATGAACGTGTGCCTGACAACCACCTCCGTTCTACATCAGAATGAATGAATATCTCTTAGATTCCCCAACAGAATCTTCGTGGTATAAGCTAGATAGATGGCGGCATTCATGAGAATCCGGAAGGTCTAAACCTTGTCTGTGGTATTCCGAGTAGGATTCCAGGATTGAATGACTGTGACGTGCTTCAAACTTGCAACCTGCTGGGCGTTAGTGACAGACGCAAAAGAGGGATTCTATTCCAGTAGGAAGCGGGAACCAACCGGTGATTGGCCGTACTGTGACAGAGTGCGTGAGCATTAGCTTTCACTGCGAGGATGGGAAGTAGCCATTGACAACGGTGACACCCTACATAGAGCTTGCCATGGATAGACCTTGCGTGTGAGAAGAGGATCTCAAGGAAGAGTTGAAGTTCAGAGGACAAAGCATCTCCAAAACTCCAACATATTCTCCATTACTGCACAACAAGTAACGCTAGTACTCTTTATTATTCCAATATATTCCACAATCCTTTATAAACAAATAACTCTATTGTTCAAGTAGCCCAAACAATTTTGTTGACATCCTAACTAAGACAAATAAAATAAACATTGATTGCTTCAAGCCAATAATCTCTGTGGGATCGACCCTTACTCACGTAAGGTATTACTTGGACGACCCAGTGCACTTGCTGGTTAGTTGTGCGAATCACAAATTCGTGCACCAAGTTTTTGGCGCCGTTGCCGGGGATTATTGAGTTTGGACAATTGAAGGCTTATTTTATTTCTTAGATTAGGAATATAGTATTGATGTTACAGAGTCATTAAATTTGAGTCTTTTATTCCCTTTTCAAAAATATTTTTCGAAAATATTACTTTTTCCTTATTAACTGTTGGTTTTTCGTGAGTCTAGTGTCTTGTTCTAAGTTTGGTGTCAATTGCATCTTTTATATTTTTCTTTGAATTTTTCGTGTGAGTGTCCTTTGTTTTTCCTTAATCTTCAAGTTGTTCTTGTCTATTTTTCTTGTTTGATCTTTAATTTTTCTTGTTCTGAGTCTTTTCTTGTGTTTCTTGTGCTTTTTCAAAACAATTGTTATATTTGCTGCCCATTTGGCTAGAATAGAAGGGTCATATTCTTGATAAGGGAGCACCAGTACTTTTGAAAATCTTTTTCAAAAATAATTTTTCTTGGTTTAATCCTGTGCCAAACTCTAAGTTTGGTGTTTTATTGTTAATCTTTTTATAATTTTCGAAAATTTATTTTGATTTTCTAAAAATTTTAAGTTTGGTGTTCTTTCTTTTGTTCTTGGTGTTCTTGTGAATCTTCAAGGTGTTCTTGAGTTTTTCTTGTGTCTTGATCTTAAAATTTTTAAGTTTGGTGTTCCTTGGTGTTTTCCCTCCAAAAATTTTCGAAAATAAGGAGCACTAGATCTAAAAATTTTAAGTCTTGTGTCTTTTGTGTGTTTTTCTCTTTCATCATAAAATTCAAAATTCAAAAATTTTATTTTCTAACTAACTTTGAACTAATTTTTTCGAAAATTTTATATTAAAAAATTCAATTTTCAATTTCAAAATATTTTCGTTTTCTTTTATTTATTTCATTTTTATTTTGATTTAAAAAAAAATATATATATATATATTTATTTTTACAAAATATTTTCAAAATATTTTTATATATTCCTTCTTTTTTTTATTTATTTTATTTATTCCACAACTATAAAATAAATAATTATCAACATATAAATTATCCCTTGTGATCTAGTATGGAAGCAAGTGGGAATGAACAGTCCAAGAGGACTTTGGGGTCATATGCTAACCCCACTACTGCTTCATATGGGAGTAGTATCTGTATACCCTCCATTGGAGTTAGTAGCTTTGAGCTGAATCCTCAGCTCATTATCATGGTGCAGCAAAACTGCCAGTATTCTGGTCTTCCACATGAAGAACCTACAGAGTTTTTGGCACAATTTCTGCAAATTGCTGATACAGTACATGATAAGGAAGTAGATCAGGATGTCTACAGACTATTACTGTTTCCATTTGCTGTAAAAGATCAAGCTAAGAGGTGGTTAAATAACCAACCTAAGAACAGCATAAAAACATGGAAACAGCTGTCAGAAAAATTCCTGAATCACCATTTCCCTCCCAAACGGATGACACAGCTAAGGCTAAACATCCAAGGCTTCAAACAAGGAGATAATGAATCCCTTTATGATGCTTGGGAGAGATACAGAGAGATGCTAAGAAAATGCCCCTCTGAAATATTTTCAGAATGGGTGCAATTAGACATCTTCTACTATGGGCTTACAGAAAAAGCTCAGATTTCTCTAGACCACTCAGCTGGTGGATCTATACATATGAGAAAAACAATTGAAGAGGCTCAAGAGCTTATTGATACAGTTGCCAGAAATCAACATCTGTACTTAAGCAATGAATCTTTCATGAAAGAAGAAGCTAAAACAGTAACTGCAGAACTCAGTCCAGTGGATCAGGCTAATGAATTCAATCAGCAATTGGAATTTCTAACTCAACAGCTAGCCGAATTCAAGGAAATATTACAGGAAACAAGAATGGCTAACAGGAACATGGAAGTACAATTAAAGCAGACAGAAAAACAACTGTCAAGACAAATAACAGAAGAATGTCAAGCAGTTCAATTAAGAAGTGGGAAAACATTAAATACCTCACTTCAAAGCAGCAGGAAACCAAGAAATGAACAAGTGGATACTCAAAATCCTCCTGAAGACAGTCCGAGCCCAGAAAGGGACAAAGCTGGCGTTCAAACGCCAGTAACAAACAAGGAAGGGGCGTCTAACGCCACTCCAGCTCCCACCACTGGCATTCAAATACCAGTGGGGAATCAGTCACATACAAGTGCTGATAACAACCCTTCTAAAAAGGCTTCCCAACCCACTTCTGTAGGTAAAAAACCTGCAGCAACTAAGGTTGAGGAATACAAAGCCAAAATGCCTTATCCTCAAAAACTCCGCCAAGCGGAACAGGATAAGCAATTTGCCCGCTTTGCAGACTACCTCAGGACTCTTGAAATAAAGATTCCGTTTGCAGAAGCACTTGAGCAAATACCCTCTTATGCTAAGTTCATGAAAGAGATCTTAAGTCATAAGAAGGATTGGAGGGAAACTGAAAAAGTTTACCTCACTGAAGAATGCAGTGCAGTCATTCTGAAAAGCTTACCTGAGAAGCTTAAAGATCCTGGGAGCTTTATGATACCATGCACATTAGAGGGCACTTGCACCAAGCAAGCTTTATGTGATCTTGGAGCAAGTATCAACCTAATGCCTGCATCTACTATCAGAAAGCTTGGTTTAACTGAAGAAATCAAACCAACCAGGATATGTCTTCAACTTGCTGATGGCTCCATTAAATACCCATCAGGCGTGATTGAGGACATGATAGTCAAGGTTGGGCCATTTGCCTTTCCTACTGACTTTGTGGTGCTGGAAATGGAGGAGCACAAGAGTGCAACTCTCATTCTAGGAAGACCTTTCCTAGCAATTGGCCGAACCCTCATTGATGTCCAAAAAGGGGAAGTAACCTTGAGAGTCAATGAGGAAGAGTTCAAGCTGAATGTTGTTAAAGCCATGCAACATCCAGACACCCCAAATGACTGCATGAGTGTTGATATAATTGACTCTCTGGTAAGAGAGGTCAATATGGCTGAGAGTCTCGAATCAGAGCTAGAGGAATTTAGACTCAATGCTTTCGAAAATGCAAAGATTTACAAAGAGAAAGCGAAAAGATGGTATGATAAGAAATTGTCATCCAGAGTCTTTGAGCCGGGGCAAAAAATTCTGCTATTCAATTCTAGGCTCAAATTATTCCCTGGGGAATTAAAATCCCGGTGGAGAGGTCCATATGTCATTACAAACGTATCACCATATGGATACATAGAGCTTCAGGATAATGACTCTAACAAAAAGTTCATTGTTAATGGACAAAGAGTCAAACATTATCTTGAAGGCAATTTTGAGCAAGAATGCTCAAAACTGAGACTTGATTAAAACTCAGTCCAGCTAATGACATTAAAGAAGCGCTTGCTGGGAGGCAACCCAGCCAATCAAAAAATTTAATTTTATTCGTATTAATTAATTAATTATTTCTTTACAGGTTTGAGTCCAAGTATCTTCAAAAGGTGAAATAGCAATTGGTTGAAGTCACAGAGTTACAGGGAAATTTGGAAGCTCACTGGCATGAAAAAGCCAGTAAGAAATACTTTGGGCGTTAAACGCCCAAAAGAAGCTCCCACTGGGCGTTTAACGCCAGAAAGGAGCATCTTCTGGGCGTTAAACGCCAGAAAGATGCACCTTCTGGGCGTTTAACGCCAGTTTGCTAGCATCCTGGGCGTTTAACGCCAGGATGGTGGGGAGGAGGTAAAATTCGTTTTTCTTTACAATTTTTCTAAATTTTTAAGTTTCAATTCATGATTTCTTGCATAAACATGTTTCAAAATATCATCCTTCAAATTCAAATTAGTGTTCTAAAAATTCAAATTTCCAAAATCCCTTTTTCAAAAATATCAAATGTATCTTAATTCATAAACACTAATCTTTTTCCAATCCAAATCTTTTTCAAATATTTTTAATTTCTGCTCATATCTTTTTCAACTCATCTTATTTTTTTTCGACAATGTCTTTCCATCTACTCCTCTCCTTTCCTTTCTTTTGCTTGAGGACAAGCAAACCTCTAAGTTTGGTGTGATTTGCCATGATCACTGAGCTAAAACTCATTAAGATCATGGCACCTAAGAGAACAGGAAGAGCAAGGATGTGAACTTAAGGGAGCTGAAGCGTCAGAAATTAATCCTTGAAGGCACCCCACAGACTAGAGGAACATCCACTTCCCAAAATACAGGTTGTTAAGTTCTAATTCCAGCTTTAACTCTGTGATAGTATTATTATAGGATTTTACCTTAGAAGTTATATTTAGCAGTAGTAGTAATTAGTATGTCTATTTTGATTTTATTTCTAATTAAGCTATAATTTATTTTTCTCATCATCATCAGGCATAAATAAAGTAGTAGAATTTTTTTTAGAATAAAGAAGTAATTTATATTTATGAGTTCTTAGTAATAAAGACTATAATTAATTATATGTGGTGGCAATACTTTTTGTTCTCTGAATGAATGCTTGAACAGTGCATAAATTGTACCTTGAATTTGATGAATATTGGCTACTGAAAGGATGAGGAACACGAAAAATATTATTGATGATCTGAAAAATCATGAAATTGATTCTTGAAGCAAGAAAAAGCAGTTCAAAAAAAAAATTACAATCAAAAGGAATAAAAGCCAAGCAGCCCTTAAAACCAAAAGGCAAGGGTAAAGAGGATCCAAGGCTTTGAGCATCAATGGATAGGAGGGCCCAAGGAAATAAAATCCAGGCCTAAGTGGCTAAACCAAGCTGTCCCTAACCATGTGCTTGTGGCATGCAGGTCCAAGTTACAAGCTTGAGACTGAGTGGTTAAAGTCGTGATCCAAGGCAAAAGAGTGTGCTTAAGAGCTCTGGACACCACTAACTGGGGACTTTAGCAAAGCTAAGTCACAATCTGAAAAGGTTCACCCAGTTATGTGTCTGTGGCATTTATGTATCTGGTGGTAATACTGGAAAACAAAGTGCTTAGGGCCACAGCCAAGACTCATAAAATAACTGTGTTCAAGAATCAACATACTACACTAGGAGAGTCAATAATACTATCTGAATTCTGAGTTCCTAAGGATGCCAATTATTCTGAAAATTTGGAGATGCAGGGGGATGCCAAAACTGTTCAGAAATAAAAAGCTATAAGCCCCGCTCATCTAATAAGAATATGAGCTTCATGTTAAAACTCTAAAATATTATTACTTCTTAATTTCTGTTAGAACCTATTTTATTTATCTAGTTGCTTGAGGACAAGCAACAGTTTAAGTTTGGTGTTGTGATGAGCGGATATTTTGTACGCTTTTTGGGAGTAATTTCATGTAGATTTTAGCATGTTTCAGTTAGTTTTTAGTAGAATAATATTAGTTTTTAGGCAAAAATCATATTTCTGGACTTTACTATGAGTGTGTGTATTTTTCTGTGATTTCAGGTATTTTCTGGCTGAAATTGAGGGAGTTGAGCAAAAATCTGACTTAGGCTGAAAAAGGACTGCTGATGCTGTTGGATCCTGACCTCCCTGCACTCGAAATGGATTTTCTGGAGCTACAGGAGTCCAATTGGCGCGCTCTCAACGGCGTTGGAAAGTAGACATCCAGGGCTTTCCAGCAATATATAATAGTCCATACTTTGCGCAAAGATAGACGACGTAACTTGGCGTTGAACGCCAAGTACATGCTGCTGTCTGGAGTTAAACGCCAGAAAAACGTCATGATCCGGAGTTGAACGCCCAAAACACGTCATAACCTGGAGTTTAACGCCAAGAAAGGTCTTTACACGTGGAAAGCTTTAGTCTCAGCCCCAGCACACACCAAGTGGGCCCCAGAAGTGGATTTCTGCACCAATTATCTTAGTTTATTCATTTTCTGTAAACCTAGGTTACTAGTTTACTATTTAAACAACTTTTACAGACTTATCTTGTACCTCATGACATTTTTCAGATCTGAATTACATACTTTTGACGGCATGAGTCTCTAAACTCCATTGTTGGGGGTGAGGAGCTCTGCAGCGTCTCGATGATTTAATACAATTCCTTTGTTTTCCATTCAAACACGCTTGTTCTTATCTAAGATGTTTATTCGCACTTAATTGTGAAGAGGGTGATGATCCGTGACACTCATCACCTTCCTCAATCCATGAACGTGTGCCTGACAACCACCTCCGTTCTACATCAGAATGAATGAATATCTCTTAGATTCCCCAACAGAATCTTCGTGGTATAAGCTAGATAGATGGCGGCATTCATGAGAATCCGGAAGGTCTAAACCTTGTCTGTGGTATTTCGAGTAGGATTCCAGGATTGAATGACTGTGACGTGCTTCAAACTTGCAACCTGCTGGGCGTTAGTGACAGACGCAAAAGAGGGATTCTATTCCAGTAGGAAGCGGGAACCAACCGGTGATTGGCCGTACTGTGACAGAGTGCGTGAGCATTAGCTTTCACTGCGAGGATGGGAAGTAGCCATTGACAACGGTGACACCCTACATAGAACTTGCCATGGATAGACCTTGCGTGTGAGAAGAGGATCTCAAGGAAGAGTTGAAGTTCAGAGGACAAAGCATCTCCAAAACTCCAACATATTCTCCATTACTGCACAACAAGTAACGCTAGTACTCTTTATTATTCCAATATATTCCACAATCCTTTATAAACAAATAACTCTATTGTTCAAGTAGCCCAAACAATTTTGTTGACATCCTAACTAAGACAAATAAAATAAACATTGATTGCTTCAAGCCAATAATCTCTGTGGGATCGACCCTTACTCACGTAAGGTATTACTTGGACGACCCAGTGCACTTGCTGGTTAGTTGTGCGAATCACAAATTCGTGCACCATGGTCCAACCAATGGAAAGGAAAAATATGAAAGCTAAAGTATAAATGAGAATGCTTATCATTAACATTGCAATTAGTCAATAAATTCAGAGACACAGACCAGAAAAAGCTTTTTATTGTGACGTATGTTTTATCCTTAATTGATCTGATCATCACTTCAATTGTCCCCTTCTTACCATATTTGCTACCACTCCTCCTTCAAAATTCTCTTTGTTTCTTCTCTTTGTTTCTTTAACTAGAGAAACTATTCCAATTTTTTAAATACTTTCTCACCTCTCCCTGGAATTAAGTTCATCACCTAAACATAATCTCAAGATAAAATTTTTCTATAATTCTTCCTCTATATAGTGCTTATTGAAGTGAAAGGAAACATCAAAAACACAAGAATGGATTCAGAATATACCATTAGGTTTCAGAATTTCTGTGGCATCATAGGCTGAAAGAGGTGTTCTAGTTACTTCAACCCTGGATCAAGGTAACATAATTCATTATTAAGAATGAAAATTCTATCATTTTTCTAAAGTATATTACTTTTTCTCCTTCATGTATTAATACCCTTATCATTTTAATGAACCAAAATGCTCATAAGATATACATATTTCCGTAGTAGATATGCTGCTGAATTCAGAAGAACAAATAAATACTGATAGCGCTGTTTCTACCTCATCAAGAGTGGAGTTTGGTTCCCCTGTTCAAGTAACTCCGATATTCAGATCTTTGGCACGTTGCATGTGTATCCTTACAGTTCTGAAGGCTGTCAATAACAAGATTCGAAAGAATGAAAGGAAAAAGAAGGGTTAGGCATAAACTAATGCTGGGAAATTTTTGAATGCCCTTTCCTCACCTGCAGCCAATAATAAAAGCTTTAATTTTGCATCTTATCTTTGCTTACTAATATAGTAACAGAGGGAAGAGCAGCAAGGGGAATTTACCATGTAAACTGCATACAAGATTACCAGAAGCTATGCAAGGATTTGATTATGGCTATTCATGGGCTTGTGCTTTGATAATTACTACTAGCACTCAAAAACACAAAAATGCTCGCCATGGTCGTCTTTTACCTGAAGGATACCATTAGTAACATTTAATAAAATTCCATAGAAATAAATTAATATTTAATGAATATGAACCATCTCCTATTGCTTACAGAAGTCCAAATCACGTTTTCAATCAAAGCCATTGTGGCTGCATAGAAGAGTTAGTAAAAATTCGGTCGTCATAAATTTCAGAATAAGAATCCCTTTACACTTTCTTGATATATCATATCAAAGATCGGAGAAGGAAAAATTGAAATGTAATCACAGCATCCTATACTTCCCCTTTTCCTCCTACTCAACCAAGCAGACCCTTATTTCAAAAGTATCTGATTTCCACACTAAGCTAAAAACTAAGCAGAAAGAAAACTTTTTTGTAATCCTTAAAGTGTTAGAAACACCTAAGACAATAGTAAATTCACATTAAAAGCACACACAGAATCCCTCTGATTCTCATTAGCAACATTACCATCAACACGCAACAAGCAACGTCATTCAAAATGGATAACGATAAGTCCAAGTTCGAGTTCAATTCAATATTCACATTGCAATTCCTTTAGCATAAACCTGTAAGAAAGCTACCAAAATATTAGGTTTTTGCATTGACTTGTCAAGTTCTTGTTTTCTCTTTTCATCATTATGCAGAAAATTGTGTTCCTCATCATCTTCTGTGACCCCCTCTTCTTCATCATCATCCTCATCATGATTATAGGCCATGCTATAAGGCAACATTCTATCAGGCTGCATAGACATCCAGATACAGAAGTCATAAAAGTTATATAAAGAATTTTGTTTTGACATTCTTTTAAAATTTTGAACAAAAGATTAAAAAATGATGAAGATAATCAATCTCTCGCCTCATAAAATACTAATGTAGCTACCTTACCTAATCAGAAAATATTTAGTGGTACAGTTCTTGATGCTATATATAATAAGATTCAATTATTCCCCTCTTCTCTTAACTTTAACCTGCAATAAACCACAACAATGAAAAAGTTGGCAGCTATTTATAACCTTTCGGCAACTAATTCTAAGATCTATGAACATAATATAATTTATTAATAAAATTTATATTGTAGGATCTACATCCTGGAGAAAATAGGACCCTTAAGGAAATTACCTGTGTATCATGTTCCACACAATGTGCATTGGTTATTAGTTTCCTACCTCCAATCATAAATGCACTGCAAAAAAGGTGGCTTGTAAGATTAAGAATGAATCAATTTTTACTATTCTACTGTTAAGGTTTTCAAAAGATAAAGAGGATAGTTTTATATGATTAATATAATTTATTTAAAATAAAGACCTTTTTTAATATGAAAATATGGCAGTTAAATATTATTAGTTATTAATTTCCGTTATTAGTTATTAGGTCAAAAATGAACAATTGTTTGAAGAGAACGGATAATAGTGAACTAGAAAAAGCTGATATATGTTTGAATGAAAATGAATTCCAAATAGAAAGTAAAAGTTACCATGATTATGCCTTTGACATTCTCCTTTGTTAGTGTGATGCAGTTCTGAAAATCATCATCAGATTCATTATTCAACTTATTTCATTAAAAATTACCGTACATATTTTTCCCAAAATTTCATACAAGTTGGCGCCAATCTGCTGAATTTTCTGCAGCAAGCAATTTAACAACTTTATATGCCAAATTTTGCATCAAAGCTTTTAACATTCCTAAAACCACAAGAGCTCAAATTTAAACAACCTGCCAAAATTAAAATGAACAAGGACACGAAAAATCAGCAAAGGCATCACAAGGTGTAAAGTAGTTTCTATTGGTAAGTATTAAGCAAATGAAAAATCAAACTCTTTCACGAATGAAAATAGCAAAGTACCTTTGAAAACAAATCTTCTACTTCTCTTTCACGAATATCACCAGGGAGGTTCCTAACGTAGACTATTCTGCTCCCACGCCTACTCATTTTCAATATGCGGCAATAAAATAATCGAAAAATAAGGAACAACAATAAAACTGAAAGGTGATTAGAAGACCTAAAATTAAGCTAATTCAGCCAGCAATTTCAATTCTCAGCAGAATAAAAACAGAACATCGAAAGGGAGAGAATAAAGAGGAAATAAAATTGTACAATTGAATTAGAGAGAGGATATAGAGACTGTTGGGGGTGGAGAAGGGTTGAAATGGGCGAAAGGGATTTTATTTTACCTCTGATGATGAGACGAAATTAGGGATCGGTAGGTTTGCAGTGGAAGGCCTCCAGGTTAGGGTTTTTCAATTTTGTTTGGAGGAAGGTGAAGCCACGACGCAGGAGAAAAAGCAGAGCGTTACGGGTTTCAGTCATGGAGGAAGGAGCGACGTTTGAAGGCTTACGACAGAGTGAGCACGACGGAGGCTTTGAGACGAAGGGAGCGTCAATGGAGGGAGCGGCGAAGCAGGGGTTGGAAGCACGACGAAGTTCTGGGATTAGGGTTGGAGGCGCGATGAAGCTCTGGGGTTAGGGTTGGATGCGGTGGCGGAGGGAGCGTACGACGCAAGGGACGATGGAGAGGGATCTGTGACGCCAGCGGCAGAAGAAATTGGTGCGACGGAGAGAAGAAGCAACTCGGTGACGGAGAGAGGATTTGATATGGGTGGAGTGTAAATGGATCGAGTGGATAGAGATAAGATTAGTGTTATCTCAATATTTACAGACGGAAAATTTAAATTACAGACGGATTTTCTGTCTGTAATAATTTAATAAAACGCATCATTTTGTTTATTTAATTACAGACGGATTTTCCGTCTGTAACCATTTCTCACGAAAAAAATTAATTTTTCCGACGGAATTATCGACGGATTTTATTTTCCGTCTGTAATTTATGCTAATCTATTTTTTTGTTTTCCGACAAAAAATCCCTCTGAAAATCCCTCTGTATTTCAGTGGGATAAAATCCGTCGGAAATATCCGTCTGTAATAACTAGTTTTCTAGTAGTGTGTAAACAGCGGTAGGGTGTAGTGTTAGAAGAGCTTGAACGTAAGCCGCAGCAGGATATGACGGATTATGTGAAAACGAGTAAACCTTATATAGCGGTTTACATAGATGCATAATTGCACACACATGTAATGGATTCCCAATTGTTATATTCATGTAATTTTACTTGCTTTATTTATGTAAATTATCCTTTTTTCTTTATAGAAGTGAAATGAGTGATATATTTAAACATTGTAATTTTTTTTTGTATTTTTAAAATTGTGAGAAATACTAAAATTAGAGGATCTGATTTGTGTTTTCTTAAATAGAAATCGGAGGGTCCGATTTCAGAAATCAAAATGTTTGATTTTTATACTCCAAATTAAACTTTTTCATATGTGAGATTAACAACTTGATAGTCCACAGATTAAAAAATATCATTATTAACTCAATATTTAAAATAAAAAATGGTTAATTGGTGTTTAATTTTTTGTATTCATGTATTATGATTGATTAAAAAAAATTTGGTTTTTGCGGCCAAAAAAAAACTAATTTTTTTAAACCAACGGTCAGCTAATAAAGTAGTTGATAAACAAAAAATATTAGTAAAAAAAATTAAAATTTTTTTTTGTCTAATTATATATTTACCCGAGAAGTTTGTTCTCAATTTTTTTCAAAAATATTTGTTAAAACGAAAATCGTATGGTTAATTATTGTTTATAAAAACTTGAATAATTATTTATTATTATTATTGAAAAAAAAGGAAAAACCATAAACTTCAAAATAAAAAGCTGTTGTTCTTAGAGCATTTTTAATAGAATACTTTTAGAATATTATTTTTGATAATTTTAAGAAGTGAATTGATTTAAAATTAGAATCTGTATTAGAGTTGATATATGAAATGAAATCGATATTATTTTAGAAATACAGTATTATTTTAGTGAAAAATTAATAAAATTTTATCATTTATATAAATGTATTGATAAAATAATATAAAATTTTAAATGAATTAAGATTAAATATTAAAAGAGTAATTTTTATTTTAAATTTTAAATTATTATTTATAATATATAATTCTATAAATATTTTTATAAAATCTAAAATAAAATTAAAATTAAAATAATCATTAGAGATACTCTTAAAATGACTAACTAATTTCTTAGAATTTTTCAACAAAAAAATATAATATAGACAATACTAAATAATCGATAATTTATTTGAATAACAGGAACAAAAGAAATATACATGTTATATTTTTCATGGAATATACATTTTTGTCATTAATAATCATCTCCCATTAATCATGATCATCTATATGAGTATCCAATCCAGTATAGGCATTACGATATTTTCTAAAGACATCCAAAATAATTATCACTATAAGGTCTACGCCAGTAACCAAATAAAAATTGATTGTTAATTTCTACACCTGTCATTAGTATTGTATCATTGTATATGTCCCTTTTTTCGGATAAAATAAACGTAACGAAATTGAAGCATCAAATACTATTTTACTTAATTAAATTTAGTTAGTTTAATAGTTAGTTTTATCGTCAGCTTACGTAAGTATTAGGAGTTTAAATTTTATTTTGTATATAATAATTTAGCAGCAAACTTTTAAATAAAATTTAATTTCATAACGAATTAATCTTTAACCTATTATGCTAAAAAATACTGGAGATAAAAAAAAAGCTATTTTACTTATTATAATACAGTTTAATTTAGTGTTCGGATATTATTCACTATATAACAATATAATGATAAGCAGAAACTGCTCCGTAATGCAGCTGTTTTGACACCTTGTTTGGACAGCTTCCTAAGTAGCTTGCAACGAAGGCTTTGTCGTTGAATACAAGGTCCTCTTTGCTTGTCTCACATACATACATACAAATATTCATCTCTTTTTTTTTTTCTTCCTCGTTCTCAATTTTCATATGTTAAACTTAGAATATAGGCTCAGGTTTTGTTTTGCTTTGCTTTTAGGTGACACCTCAAATCTCTATCTCAAGCTGTGGCAAATAACGGTACAAACTACAAAGTATACAATTTTAACCAAGGTAAGGGCTGTAAATTGGATGTAAGAGTTAGAAGTTTCACATTGTTTGAAGTAATTAGTACTATAAAATTCTCAAACTATATATTAGTTTTTGGAGATTTAATTAAATCTATTTAGTTCTAATATAATTGCACGTTTTAGATATATCCAGTGTTTGATATTCAACTACATAAAATGTTGACATTTATTACTTACTTGCATTTGTCAAAACAATGACCAAGTTCTGTTTCATGATTTAATGTGCTGAACATGTCAATTTCTAGGGAATCAATCACCCCTCAACTGAAAAACAATGTCTGAGGATAATGATAATGATGTTTACACAAAAGATGGAACAGTAGATTACAAAGGAAATCCAGCAAACAAAAATGAAACTGGTACCTGGAGAGCATGCCCCTTTATTTTAGGTAACTATATTATGTAATTCCTATCTCCATCATCATCA
The DNA here is from genome assembly GCF_014773155.1 of Arachis stenosperma. Classification (NCBI taxonomy): domain Eukaryota; kingdom Viridiplantae; phylum Streptophyta; class Magnoliopsida; order Fabales; family Fabaceae; genus Arachis; species Arachis stenosperma. Next base: position 32,262,269 of record NC_080383.1, on the reverse strand, counting down.
TCATCATCATCATCATCATTATTAATTAGAAAACACTTACGCAATTCTATTACACAGGAAATGAGTGTAGTGAGAGACTGGCTTACTATGGGATGAGTTCAAATTTGGTGGTTTATTTTAAGGATATACTAAATCAGGAAAGTGCTACTGCTTCCAAGAATAATGCAAACTGGGGTGGAACATGCTATATCACTCCATTGATTGGAGCATTCCTGGCTGATGCTTATCTTGGAAGATATTGGACCATTCTTTGTTTCTCAATCATTTATGTTATTGTGAGTATTACTAGCTTTCTGCTTAGGCAAATGTACAAGTTTCAATAAGAATAACTACCAAATGGTCCTAAAGAAATTTTAGATCTGATATTTTAGTATCTAATAAAGTTTTATTCTCTAAAAATTCTCACAAATTATTTTTGTTGCACAAATTAATTCTTATGTCGTTCTAAAAGAATACTCATTTGATTTAAAGTGCATTTTTTAGAATTTATTTGTCTTATAATAAAATTTTTTAGAGATTTATTTGTCTAGCATATATATATTAAAAAATTGATTTAAAGCGACTCTAAAATTAATCTATCCAATTTTTAGAAGACTTTTAGAAAATAAAAATTTGTTGAGGACTAAAGTTTTGGATTTAAAATTCTTTAGTTGGCTGTTTACTCTTTAAAATTTGATTTAAAATTAACCATCGAAGGGTGTTGAGGTGACTAATTCCAAAAAATTAAGCGACGTTGAGGACAAAGATATTGTTGGAGTTATCCTTTTTATCCAGTACCAACAAACTTGATGTTAAGAAAAGATCTTTTACAGAAAGATTAGCTAGAAATTTCTTGTAAAAACACTAGGCCTATATATATATATATATATATATATATATATATAAAAGGATTAACATATATTATATATATTTTCTTTTCTGATTGCCGGACAAACTTGTTCAACAAGAAAAATGGCATGGACGAATTTGTTTTCAAATTTTGGTCAGGAAAAAGAAAAATAATCCCCTGCTTAGAAAACATTGAATAATGAGAAAGTTTTGGGGCCAGCAGATTTTGTGGTTTTTAACTATCAATTAGCCATCAATGATGTTTTTAATGGTATGAAATTGCATCTAATGGTGTAAAATCATTCAATTTCTTTTTAATAGTTAAGTGCTAGCCAGAATTTAACAAAAGTGCTGCCCCCTAGCACTCCTCTTAATAATTATGTGTAAGAACTTATATAATTTTGTATCAAATTCTATGTTCTTAATTGAAGAATTAAATACACAAAAAGAACTTATATGTTTCTTGTTGTACAGGGAATGACACTGTTAACACTATCTGCATCAGTTCCTGGCTTAAGACCAACCTGTCATGAAGGAAATTGCAATGCTACTAATGGACAAAGTGCAGTGTTCTTTGTTGCTCTTTACATCATAGCACTTGGCACTGGTGGGATCAAGCCTTGTGTTTCTTCCTATGGCGCCGATCAGTTCGATGATGCTGATGAAGTTGAGAAGGGATACAAGAGCTCTTTCTTCAACTGGTTCTATTTCTCAATCAACATTGGTGCTCTTGTTGCTTCTTCTCTTATAGTTTGGATCCAAGACAATAAAAGTTGGGGATGGGGATTTGGAATTCCAGCAGTGGCTATGGCGATAGCTGCTGCGAGTTTCTTTTTAGGTACAAAGCTGTATAGGAATCAGAAGCCGGCTGGCAGCCCCTTCACTCGAATGTTTCAGGTGATAGTTTCATCCATAAGGAAGTACAATGTTGAAGTGCCTCATGATGAGTCCCTCTTATATGAGATTCCAGACAATGAGTCTGCTATCCAAGGTTGCCGCAAGCTCCACCACACCAATGGATTAAGGTAAACCATTCAAGAGTAGAAATGACCGTCTTTTGTCTTTCATGGGTAGATTTGTCGACATTTTAATTTTTTATGGATAGAAATAGTAGTTTCCTCTTAAAATACACCTACTATTTTGTTAGGGAAGTTAGGGAAGGCAAATTGTCAATTTTCACGTACAAAATTGAAATGCGCATATATATACACCTTTGTACCTATACACCTTATAATTCATAATGCCAAAACTATTGCTATGCATCTCATACAATATTACAGTTCATCTTCAAACAATTATTTACCCAATAAAATGTGGTGTAACAGATTCTTTGACAGAGCAGCAGTACTAGGAAAATCAGAAAATATGACTGAATCAGCAAATCCATGGAAGCTTTGCACAGTAACACAAGTAGAAGAGTTTAAAGCCATAGTAAGGTTGCTTCCAATATGGGCCACTGGGATAATATTTGCTACTGTCTATGGTCAAATGAGCTCTTACTTTGTGATACAAGGCCAAACCATGGATGCTCACATGGGAAACTTCGAGATCCCGGTGGCGTCTCTTTCCATCTTCGACACAATCAGTGTCATCTTCTGGGTGCCAGTGTACGACCGGATCATAGTGCCAATAGCCAGAAAATTCACCGGCCGAAAAAACGGCCTAACGCAGCTTCAGAGAATGGGAATAGGCCTATTCATATCAATATTCTCAATGGTCTCTGCTGCAACATTGGAATACATAAGACTGAGAATGGTTTACAGGCATGACTATTATAAACTTGAACATGTCCCTATGTCAATCTTTTGGCAGGTTCCACAGTATTTCATTATTGGTTGCGCCGAGGTCTTCACATTCATTGGACAGTTGGAGTTCTTCTATGAGCAGGCGCCGGACGCAATGAGAAGCATGTGTTCTGCACTTTCTCTTCTTACAGTTGCTCTTGGACAGTATGTGAGCTCTCTTCTTATAACCATTGTGACAAAGGTCACCACTAGGAATGGTGGTCCTGGATGGCTGCCGGACAATCCTAACTTCGGCCGCCTCGATTATTTCTTCTGGATGCTAACAGTGCTGAGTGTGGTGAACATGATTGCTTTCTTTCTGATATCACAGATGTATACATACAAAGTATCCGTCGGAACGCTTCGCTGAAAAATCAATCGAATTGCATTGCATATTTGGTGTTTGCAACAAGGTGGAAACTCACGTGTAGTTGTCTTCATGTGAAGTTGATAGTTAAGAACGGTTAGATCTCAATTTATTAGTCATTATCAACTTGACGTAAACACAAGTGCACTGTAACGACTCTCCACCTTGCCACAAAGTCACTTTGTATTACACATTATCAAATGTGGTCAAAATCGTTATCTACAATAATAGTCTGTGATCAAGCCTCAAATCCTTCAAAATTTGGAAAGTCCTTTTTGTTATTATTTTGTTGCTTACAAGCATTGTTGTGTTTCCCTTAAATGTAATATTTTTCTCATAAGCATGCCTATTCCCTTTATAGAATCTAAGAATCTTAAGTCGCCAATGTGATTTGTGCAGTTAGAAGCTATTTATGAGAAAAATAAAAAATAAAAAGAGTTAACAATTAAATCAGCTCTGAGTTCTAATTTTTTTTCTTAATAAGCATGGTGACATCCTAGTTTCAAGATATTGTAGTACTAATTTTTCAAAAGGAGTAAACATATTTGTGGAACATACCTTGCGGCCATTTGATTATTTGTGAAATACGGATATTTTGTTGAGTTGTCGTATCTCAAACACATTTTAAATATGATACTGACCGATACTTATTCTACACGCATATCTTCTATGTTCAACTGTGTCTTAATAAAAAATAAAAAAAATTTTTGAACACGTTTGAACACACCTAAATACTAATACGTATTAACATATATTCTTAAAATGAATTTAAAAATAATATATATTATTATTTATTAAAATAATAAATATTTTAAATTTTTTATATAATTAAAAAAAATATTAAAATTTAAAAATTTAATTTATCTTTTAATATTAATAAAATATAAAAATACTACTATAATTTATCTAAAAAATACTTTATATTTTATATATATTACATATTCTTATATCTTATAAGAATTTAAAATTTATATGTTTAGATATTCCATATCATATGTATTCTGTATTCCTAAGAAAACAACCATCAAACTCATCACCTCAGTTATTATAATAAAAAAAGGAATTGCATTATAAAAATTAAATCACATATTATTCTATAAGCTCTATTTGTTTGTTCCAATTTAGTCTGATAACTCCACACACGCACTCATGCTCCAAATAATTAAACATCAAGTTCAAATAATATGTACACAGTACACGTAGCATAAAAAAATAAAAATACTATTTGTACCCTAAAATTAGTCACTAAAATCAACCACTAATATATTTATATATAAATATATGTATAGTTTAATTTATTTTCAATGTATATTTATATTTCAACATATATTTTATACTGATGATTGATTTTAATAACTGATTTTAGTAACCGATTTTAGTATGTACACGTAACATTACTCATAAGAGAAAAAAAAAAAAAAGCAAGATAAGCATTAAAAAAGACATAGTTATCCAATTGGTACAAAGACACCAAAATCATGAGTGCATGACTAATTTTATTCTTGTCTTTTTTACTAGCGACAATGTCACTTTTTTATTTAAAAAAAGTTTCACTTCTGTCTCCCATTCTAATTTCCGTAAGATAATGCGACTTTGACATTTTCACCGTCATCTAGCAACAAAATTTGCTTACTAATCATGTTAATTTGATGAGTTGCCCGTTAAGTATCAACCTATTTTCATTATCACCTGGTCACGAAATTTGATTACCAATCGCGTTAACTTAATGAGTTGACTGTTAAGTACCAACCTAGAGGGCTAATATTGAACAAGGTCTTATTTAATTTGTCCATCTCTACATGAACGAAAACAACCTCGTTTTCTTCTTTTTCTTCTCCTTCTTCAACCCCAAACATAACTCACACAAGAACTCAAAACAATGTTTTTTTCAATTTCCATGGCTTTAAAATAGTTTTCATTGTTGGTTTGGATTCAATGGAGGAAAAGAACTTGTAGTTGGGTTTTGAATTTCCATGAGGATCTGTTTCAAGTGATTCTTTATTATTTTTGTCGGTTGTTTTTTTTTTTTGTTAAAAGAAAGTTCTTTGATTTTGGGTTCTCATGGTTAGCGCAACATTTTTCACTGTAAAAAGAATTCATAGCCATCGGAAGATCAGAGTATATCAATAAATATCTCTAGAAATATATATGTTCTATGGTTTATCATAGACTAATGCAATAACCATTTTCGTTGCATGATTTATCATGAATTTACTTGTTAACTGAAATGGGTTAAAATATATTATCTAAATAATTTATAATTTATTAAATTAATAATAATTAAATAAAAGCATTTTAAAATCTTAAAAATATTAGTATAAATTATACTGTGGAGTATCAAGATTACTTGTAGAATATTGTCATATACAAAATTATCTATCAATTTGATGAAATAATAAATTTGTATTTGCTATATGCAAAATGTATGAAGTGAAGACTTTTTATTATAAGATCTAATCATCTAATAAGTAGCTAACATCTTAAATAAACGTACATTAACTGTCCTAAAATCCTATTTGGCACAAAGAATCCTCTTTGATAATGTTATCTTATGGAACCAATAGCATCTCCATGGGAATCTTGGTTTAATTAGTGATTCATTAATTAACTTATATTAATTAATTTATGTAATCAATAATGTTAGGAAACAAAAAATAATAAGCTCAAATTTGTTTCATTTAACATTTATTTGTTGTAGAATGTATTAAAAAAATTCAGAGTGTTTTTGTAAAGAGTCGAAAAATACATGATAATGTTTTGATTGCCTATGAAACTGTACATTGGTTAAAGACAAGAAAGATCGAAAGAGCTCAGCGATTATTAAACTAGACTTTCAAAAGGCTTATAATAGGATGAAGTGAAGATTTGTGGATATTATGTTACACAAGATGGGGTTTGGATTAAGGTGGAGAAACTGGATAAAAAAGTGTGTCTGCTCTGCTTCTATGTCGATTCTTATAATGGGTACCCCTCTAAGCCCTTCAACATGGAAAGGGGTCTTAGACAAGGCGACCCACTGTCTCCTTTTCTATTCGTGTTAGTGGTTGATGTTCTCCACAGAATGATTGGGTAGACGGTGAGGAATGGCCGTATCTCTTTGCTGTTGGTAGGGTGAGATAACATTGAGTTGTCCTACTTGCAGTTTGCGAATGATACTGTCCTGTTTTGTCCTACTGAGGAGAAAACCATTAGAAACTACAAACGGCTGTAGCATTGTTTTGAGTTTATGTTCAGGTTGAGTATTAACTTTGAGAAGTCTAGCTTTATTCCAGTTAATTGTGAACAGCGTTGGACGCGAAAGATGTGTTTGCTATTGGGCTGTAAGGAGGCATCATTACCAGTCAGATACCTGGCATTTCTCTGGGAGCAAATCCAAAGTTGGTTAAGACATGGAAGCCAGTGATTGACAAAGTATAAGAGAAGCTATGTCTGTGAAAAGTAAAGACTCTCAATAAGGCGGGAAAGCTGGTGCTCATCAAGTCCGTTCTTAATAGCCTGTCTATCTACTACCTCAGCTTATATAAGATGCCCAAGGAAGTGGTGGAGAAGTTAATTTTCTTGCAAAGACGGTTCTTGTGGAGTAAAGAGGATGGGAGGTACGGGATGCCGTTAGTGAAATGGGAATTGGTTATGGCCCCAAAAAATGCAGGTGGTCTGGGAGTTGGTGATGCAGTGGTTCGGAATGAAGCCCTACTGTTTAAGTGGTGGTAGAGGTTTTCAAAAGAGGACTTTCCTCTATGGAAGAAAGTTGTTTGCTTCTGTAATAATATGATTCCTTCTGAGATGTTGAGTGGCTAGCCTATACCTACGATAGGGGGTCCATGGAAGGATATTTGCTAATTACAGATCAGGAAGCCGTATGTGAGAGAGAAGATGATCGGAGGCTTGTCTATGGAGGTCGAGAATGGCAAAACAACCCAATTTTAGGAGAATAGCTGGTTACCTAATGGGGTGTTGAAAGATATGTTTCTAAGATTTTTCTCGGTCTCAAACCTTAGAGGATCTGTTATAGGGGATTGTGGGTTTTGGGATAGGTTAGAGTGGATTTGGAGTTTCCAATGGAGGAGAGAATTATTCCAATGAGAGCTAGAGCTAGTAAACCACCTTTATGAGAGTTTACAATCAGTTATGCTCACATTTGAGAGAGAGAGAGAGGATAGAGTGGTCTGAAAATTTGATAGATAAGATATTTTTTCAATTAACTCTTTTGTGCAGGTGTTGCAATCAGAAGCTCTCCAGGAAGATATCACAAGCTATAGCTTCACTAATGCTATTTGGCAAGGCATCGTCCCACCAAAGATTGAGTTGTTTGCTTGTTTTGTATTAGTTGGAAGGGTGAATACTAAGGATAGACTGTGTAGATTTGGTGCTATTGACGAAAATGATCATATGTGTGTGTTATGTGATAAGTATGTAGAGTCTATCTTTCATTTGTTTATTGGTTGTGAGCTCTCTTGGCAGGTGTGGGGTGCTTGGCTGTTTGCTCTAGGGAGGAGTTGGACGATGCCAGGCTCACTAAAGCAACACTTTGAAAGTTGGACAGCTGCTTCAGCAAGAAAGGCTGAGAAAAAGCAATGGTTCATTAGATTCTTTGTTGTTATTTGGACAATTTGACAGGAAAGAAATGTCAAAATTTTCACAAATAAAACCTCAAGTATGGTGGAAATTATAAATAGGTCCTTTAGTTTCTTCGATGACTGGTTCAGAGGTGAACCCCTTGATTATTGATGGCAATGCCGAAGATAACTAGGGGTTGTTAGGTTCTTTGAGATGTAAGTTGGCGTTATGCACTTTTACATGTTTTCTTCGCTCCACCTTATTATGTTGAACTCTTTTTACTTCAAAAAAGGATAAGTTTTGACAATTTTTAACTAATATTTTTTTATTAACAAATATTTTCGTTGTGCAATTATATATTTATGATTCCTTAATTACATGCTCTCCCCAATAAGTATTTATTTTTTATTCTTTTGGCAGAACTAATAAGTATTTTTAGTGTAAGTGATGCTAGTTATTCTGGTAATAGTATTAATTTTGCTTGCGTTATTAGAGATTGTAATGAGAGTTGGTAAATAGAGTGTTTGTGAATGATTGGGAATAATAATATTATTCAAGGAGATTTATTTGCTATTTAGAGAGGATATCTATCTCTTAACTTGGAATGAGGGTCAACGAAATTTTATTTGTGAAACGAATTATGTGTTAGAAAGGGGAGAGGGAGCAATAGGAAAAAGGTTTGTGGGTATTTAAGTTGTGTAGAATGATACAATATAGAAGGGTATTTATAAGTGCTAAAAAAATCAAAATAATAAAGACGTAATATCCTATAATAAATATTCAGATATGTTAAATAATTCTAATTGATCCTAATTATACTCTAACACCCCCCCCTCAAACTCAAGTGGCAACTTGAGTTTGGAATTTATTTGAAATAACTAAATAGAAAAAAAATATATAAACTGATAGAACGGGTACAGACGGAACTGCCGGAAGGAAGTGCAGACGAACTGCCGGAAGAAAGCACAGACGGAACTGACGGAAGGAAGCGCAGATAGAACTGCCACAAGGAAGCGCAGACAGAATTGTCACAAGAAAACGCAGACGAAACTGCCGGAAGGAAGCACAAACAAAACTGCTAGAAGGGAACGCAGACAGAACTGCCGGAAGAGGATGTAGATGGAACTTCCGCAAGAGTGGCCAACTGTCGAAAAACTGTTGAAAAGATGGCGAACTGCCGAAAAATGGCTGAAAAGTGACAAAGTGCGAAGAGATGACAAACTATCGGAAGGCGACGAAAAACATATGGTGTCTTCATGAAAGTAAGTAAGTAGTGGATGAGCTAATCGGTGAGGTCAGAAAAGTATCAAAGTATTGACAAAAAGAGAAAAAAAAATAGCACCGAAGAAAAGTATGAAAGGTACGGTGCTTTCAGCAGAAGAAAATCAACTTATCATCTTCAAGTAGGATATCATGTCAGAAAGGAGAGAGAGAGTAATAGGAAAAAGGTTTGTGGGTATTTAAGTTGTGTAGAATGATACAATATAGAAGAGTATTTATAAGTGCTAAAAAATAAAAATAATAAAGACGTAATATCTTATAATAAATATTCAAATATGTTAAATAATGCTAATTGATCCTAATTATATTCTAACAATATGGAAGCGTTTAATCTTGTTACTAATCACCAATATGATTTGAGTTTATTGATCGGTTTGTGTTCAGAATAAGGGATATCAATATATCATATATTGGAATTGGTGGGTTGACTTTCGTTTGATTATAAGAGATACAAATACGATGATAGATACCATAACAAAGATGGCAATGAAATTACAACTTTATCAAGTGGAGTTTTCTTTTTCTTAAAAAGAATTTAAGAATAATCTTAAATAAGACTGTCTCTCCTTTTAAACAATTTTTTTGTTTTGTTTTTTTTGTTTAGTTTATTTAAATAAAAAAAATCAAGATTGAATATTCGTAGTACAACACGGCAGAGCACAATTAAAATGCAATTCAAGTAGTACCTCTTAGGATCTCTACCTTTACTAGCTCCATTAGAAGCTTCAAAAATAGCATATATTATTTCAAAACTTAACATGAATATTATTTATTTATTTATTTATTTCTTTATTTATGTACATATACATTTGTTAACTTAGTTAGGGGATTAGAAGGTAACAGGGATGAGTTGTTGAGTTAGAAAGGCGGCAGGCAGGGGATAGAAAAAAAATGTGCACATACGCAATTAATTAATTAATTATATGAATGGAACAGCGGTCAGCATGAACATAAAAAAGTTTAATGAGATGAACTGCCACCAACTCCTCAAAATCTTTGCTTTGAGAAAAGAAACTTCTGTTTGGTCTAATCATAAATATATTAAATAATAATAATCTGGCACTGCCAACAATTCATGAAAACCATTCTTCAACAATAAATATTTGTTGGGCTAACATAATCAACATCCCAAGCAATTAAGCACTTTCTTGCATTGTGTCGCAGTTCACATGTCACCCTACCCACCATCTCCACTATTTTCTTCATTCGTACCCTCTTCAATCATCCCATTGAACAAATAATGATCCCATGTTTATGTGATAGATGTTATATATTCTCATTGTTGATTCTTTTCAGATAGTTATTTTAACCTTTTTTTTTTATTTTTTATAACAATTGTAAAACACGTGAATTCTTAATAAATGTACTAAAAAGTTAAACTGGCTATCCAATAAGAATAAGAGGGATTATGTAATATTATATGTATTTGCTAAAAATATTATGTTATCTATTTATTTTCAATCAATGAAACATTAGTTGAGATTTTTTTTTTAATTTAGAAACAATGTTAGATGAGTTTGGCACCGCTCATTATTTGTAAGGCGGTAAACTACTAAAATCGTTTCTAATTTTTGAAAACGCTAATGATAAAAATATTTCTCACTTTTTATAACGATAAAAATATTCTCAAAATATTATAAAATAAGATAAAAATAATAAAAATGAGTTTTAATTTTTTATAAATGACAAATAATTTTTATATTTAGTAACTTATTTATGCATTTAATTCAAAATTTTGTAAAAATATTTAAATAACTATTTAAAAAGTACATAAAAAAATTGGATAAAAATTTGATTTTTATATATATTTTTTTAATTTTAAAAATAATTTTAGTCATTAACAAAAAAATCACAAAAAATTTAATTATAGTAACATCACCAAATCTCAAAAATAAAATATCTTATTTTTTTATATTTATAAAAAATTCATCAAAATTTAATTTTTAAAATATTTTTAAAAATATATATTTAATATTAGATATTTTTGTCACATTTTTTAAAAATTTAAAAGTATTTTTTGTTGTTAATAAAAATAAATGATATTTTTGTACACGTGTTCAAAAATTGGCGCTGATTTTGACTGTTTATTCTTTTTAAGGATAAAGCACAATTTTCAGAATGCTTAAATACAGCATAGGCCGTTTTTGCATGTTTTGTTTTTTATTTTTGGTATTTGGCTTTTATGTATGTTTTTTTTTAAATAAAGAACTTAACACATTAAAATGGAGCAAATAGAACCAATCAAATACAACAATCAGACAATAAAATAAAATAACACAACAACACAAAAAAATATCCCTATATCATTTTCGAGAAAACCATCCACAACAAGAGTCGATACATATTATTATAACAAGAGTTGATGAAACTATTTCATTTTGAATTTTGAAATATGGATCATTCATGACTTATTACTAACCCATGCTCTAACTAGCCATATTTATTTTTATTTTGATGGGACGACAAACATTTGTCAATGTTATTATTACTTATTAGAAATTCTAGCTATTAACTTGACATAGGTATAATGAAAGGAGTAAATTAAATTAGCATATCCCTTGAAGAGTCTAAGAAAATTACTTTTCAAAATGTAGAGTATATATAAGAAAATTTACTTTTTGTGTTAAAGATAGTTGACACAATTAATCTTAAATACGTCCTGCTGGTTCTACAAATTAAAATAACAAATTATTTGAATTCTAACTGAGTTATAAAAGTAATTTATCACAAAACAAGATAAATGAGTTCCAATTTCCTTACAAGTATATTCCAATAAGACTTTGTAGAAAATCTTTGTTAATCCGTTGGGAGGAACATATTATGTCATCTCCTTGACTTAAAAATCAGGTAGAAAACTGTATATCCATTAAGCCAATATGAGTCCGTTAGCTAGGAATTGTTGTACTTTACACAATATGGTTAGACCAAACCCAGCAGCATATATAACATCTGATGTGACCACCTAGTCCATTATAAATGGAAATTAATATATAGAAAAGTATAAGCATAACATAGAATTTCAAAATCCAACTGTATCTTAGCTTCAAAAAAGTGACTTAGTTGATGGGTAACTACTTTGTGTAATACACAAGAAATAAAACAATACAACTTTCTGGCCATCTTCTTTTTGTTATCTATATCTTGGGTGTACAATTTGTCACATATATATATATATATATATATATATATATATATATATATATATATATATATATATATATTAATTATTTGTACTTATAAGAATGTATTAAATTAGTATTCAACCAACTATTTAAAATGACATTGTAACTGAGATTTTTTCTCTTTATAAGGTTGTCCCTCATTCTCCATTTTTGCATTGTGCATTCTAAGAGCATAACTACTAACTAGTCATCAAAGGAGAACCTAGCTAGCCATCTTAAATAACTTTTTTTTTGTTAAATTAATTTCGAAAGGGGTCTTCATCATCATGGAGGTGATCTGGGTTCGAACCATAGCGCTGATCGTGGCGGCTTGCATGCTTCTTCCTCTATCGGCTGAAGCCATGGTTCGCCACTACAAGTTCAATGTAGGTCCATTGCATTACATTAATTCTCAGCTGAATTATCATGTCATGTTAATTAAGCATTAATATAGAATCAAGTTTGTTAAGTTCATGACACTTGAAAAAATATGAGATACAGAAGAAACCATACACGATGTTTCAAATTAGAATAGCATGCATTTTTGCTCTCTTAAATATAATATTTTATTACTTGCTCTGTCTTGAAAATGAAAATTGCATGCATATGATGAAAATAATCTAAATCTATTTATCAAATAATGGAAATGTTTGGTAACTAAAGAAAATCAGCAAAAAACAGTCCTAACTTGTCTTATTTAGTATTTATTAATTGTTGCAACAATTAATAATGCTAAATAAAATAAATTATAGTTATTTTTTTCTTTTGTCTACTTAGCATTACCCATCAAATAAATACTATCAACTATAACCACTTTTCCATGCAAATAATGTCTTATCTAAAAGTATTTATTGCTGCATCAAAGAACGTAAGTGTTATATATGTCTGTAGATCATAATTATCACATAAGTTGTCCTTTGAAATGCATTTTAATAATGTTTCACATTAATACTCGTAAAAAGTCATGAATAGCAAATGTTTTAAGGTGAATTCTATGGTGGTGGCTTTATTACGCTGTCTAAATTATTTAACTTATTTTTATAAGTAAAAAATAAAATGTATAAAATAAAAATAAAATATTTAAAATTTATTAAATATTATTTATTTGTCTTTTTTAATAAATTAGACACAATGTCATCATAGCATTCATTATGTTTTAAAAATTGAACGCTTGATTAAACGGGTAGAATTAAAAATATAAAAATTCAATTAAAATTTAATTGGAATTAAACGAGATATAATAAAATAATATATATATATAAAATATTTTTTTAGAAAAAGTTTTTTAATTATTTTAGATCAGTTAATTACAAAAAATGTATCGGTCGATCCGCTAATCAATTCTTTGACCGATGTTTTTGGTTCTTTAATCGGTTCGTTATCAACTAATTTTTTATGTAAATTATTGATTTTCAATTAATTCGATTGAACTAATAAATTTAGTTCGATTCTCAAAACTACGGTGCATAGATATTAGATAGGCATCGAGGACGTTTTTTTTAATTAACAAACAAGGGTCTATGTGTTTAGTCTAGCTTAATAATGTTCTACATATTTAAGCAGAAACAAGGGTTGCATATTTCTAAGCATAAACTTGGGTAAAAACAGAGCTTTTATAGTTGGAGTGAATCCTCTGTAATATTATTCATTCTTCTCTGTATATTTTTTAGTTAAAATTTCATTGGCGATACATTTTATTAGTTGCTTCAATCAGAATTTTTAAATCTACCAAGATCCCCTTGAAATGCAAAACATTTTCTTTCTTCCAATTCGTTCCAATTGGAATTTTTTGCTGGTTAATCACTTTATTATAAATTAAAAAAATGTTAGATCCCCCTATTTGAACCGCTAAAAAATATGACATGATAATTCATATCTTTATCGAACAGCAAGTTGCTAATAAGTAGCACTATTGTTTGAGCAATGCAAGGCACTCATCAAACTACTCTTCGAGTTTGGTAGTTGCAGTTACACATTTTATTCGTCAAAGTTAGCAATTGCAATCACACTAATTTTATTTTATTCAGGTGGTGATGAAGAATGCAACAAGATTGTGTTCCACAAAGCCCATAGTAACCATAAATGGGAAATTCCCAGGCCCCACAATCTATGCTAGGGAAGAGGACACTGTTTTGGTTAAAGTTGTTAACCATGTCAAATACAATGTTAGCATCCATTGGTAGGTCTAACATAACTATTTAATCTACTCTCAATTTTTTTTTTATTGTTATTAATTAATTTGTTTTGAAAAATAATTTATTGAAATTAAATAGGCATGGGGTGAGGCAGTTGAGGACTGGTTGGGCCGATGGGCCGGCTTACATAACCCAGTGTCCGATTCAACCAGGCCATGTTTATGTTTACAATTTTACCCTCACAGGGCAGAGAGGTACCCTTTGGTGGCATGCACATATCTTATGGCTTAGGGCCACTGTCCATGGTGCCATTGTTATTCTGCCCAAGCTTGGAGTTCCTTACCCTTTTCCAAGACCTCATATGGAACAAGTTATAGTATTGAGTTAGTTTCTAACCTCTTCATGTAAACTACTTTAATTTGAAACCATGTTATATAGTCAAATATAAATCTAAAAAATGTTTCAATTTGATTCAGGTGAATGGTGGAAATCAGATACTGAAGCTGTAATTAACCAAGCTTTGAAATCTGGATTGGCTCCAAATGTTTCAGATGCCCACACAATAAATGGCCATTCAGGACCTATTCAGCATTGTGCTTCACAAGGTGAAACACATTGACATATGTTAGAAAAAAAAAAAAAAACCGCATACAAAAAATTAGCCTTCAAATCAATGATTATACATTTGTGTATAAATATATGTTATTTAACTTTTCTTTAAGAGAAATGTTAAAAAGTTATCAGAATTTATTGTGTTTAACTATCAGTTAACCATTAAATTTAAAAGTATGAGATAAAGTATATTATTGGAACACTAGACTAAAGGAATTCAGTTGATTATTAAGTAATAACAAAAACACAATAAATTATAATGATCACCTAGCATTATATTTCATATGGTGACTGATTTGGTAGATGATTTTTGTGTATAGGTAGCATGATTGATGTTAGATATACACTAAAATTCATAAATTACAATAAACAAGCCATTAGTAAATTTAAGTTTGATGTAATGATTGATTGTATAAAAAAAGTAATTAATGCGTTGTGTGAATAGGAGGATTCAAGATCCAAGTTGAAGCTGGAAGAACATACTTACTAAGAATCATCAATGCTGCACTGAATGAAGAGCTGTTCTTCAAGGTTGCAGGGCACAAACTCACGGTGGTGGAGGTGGACGCCGTGTACACAAAACCATTGAAGACAGACACCATAGTCATAGCACCTGGCCAAACCACAAACGTTCTGTTAAAGGCGAATCGAGCGGCCGGCAAGTACATGGTAGCAGCATCACCGTTCATGGACTCTCCAATCGCAGTGGACAACATAACCGCCACTGCGATGTTACACTACAGCAGCTCATTAGGTTCCACCATAACCACCCTGGCTTCTCTTCCCGCCAAAAATGCCACACCAGTCGCCACGAATTTCGTCGACTCGCTAAGAAGCTTGAACTCCAAGAAATACCCTGCAAGAGTGCCATTGGAGCTTGATCACTCATTGTTCTTCACCGTTAGCCTCGGGGTGAACCCGTGCGCCACTTGCGTCAACGGAAGCAGAGTAGTTGCTGCCATCAACAATGTAACCTTTCTTATGCCAAGAATTTCTCTTCTAAACGCACATTTCTTTAGTATAGGCGGCGTCTTCAGTGACGATTTCCCGGCGAAGCCTCCGGTGGTGTATGACTTCACGGGCAAGAAACAGCCGGCGAATTTGAGGACTGATAGAGGGACGAGGGTGTACAGACTTGCTTACAACGAAACGGTTCAGATAGTGTTGCAAGATACCGGAATGATAACGCCGGAGAACCATCCTATTCATCTCCATGGATTCAATTTCTTTGTTGTAGGTAGTGGAAAGGGGAATTTCAATGCCAAAAGGGATGCTAAAAAGTTTAACCTTGTTGATCCTGTGGAGAGAAACACTGTTAGTGTTCCATCTGGTGGCTGGGCCGCTATAAGGTTCAGGGCTGATAATCCAGGTAAAATCTATCAATTTTTCATTTTTATTTTTTAGAAAAATTAATGGATACTTGGTTTGTCTCTCGGGTCAAATATTTCCATTAGAAAAACTAATTTTTGAGTAGGCAATATTAATTGGTTTTTTATGATAAAATTATTTTTTTATTTTTTGTTTTTGAAAAATTCAGAATTTAGGATATAGAATTTAAGATTTTGGATTTGAGATTAAAACTTTAAGATTTATAATTTAAATTGTTTAAAAAAATTACTTGATGTTGACTGAGAAAAATTGAAACAGTATTTTTTTTTTGAAATAGTATTTATCCAATGCAACCACCATCTAAAAGTATTGTCATCTTTATTTTATTTGTGACTCTGAATTTTCTATCAATTTCACTAATTTAAAAATTCATAAAACTCTTGATTTAATCTGAATCATTGGTTAAAAAATTACCAATTTTCTTATGCTAGCATCTGTTACTGGACCAATTTCTTAATATATAAGATATTTGATGTTATTTATATTATTTATTTTTGTTAGGTGTTTGGTTTATGCACTGTCATTTGGAAGTTCATACAACATGGGGATTGAAGATGGCCTTTGTGGTTGACAATGGTAAAGGACCAAATGAATCTTTACTTCCTCCTCCAAGTAACCTACCCAAGTGCTAAGAAGAGTTGCAGTGGTTATATATAACGGTGAAAATTTATATACAGTTGTCTACATATAAATTTGATTAAGTTGTTGTATAACAATTTTTAACTATTAATTTTATATAAAGACAACTATAAATAAATTTTTACTGGATATAAAAAGCTTTTGCCTGCGGAGGGATAAGGGGAAATGTACAAAGGGAATCATCAAGGATAATTCTCTTGCATTATTGAGTCAAAGGGATAAAACATAAGTTGCTAATAGCAAGTTAGCAACATATATAAGACTAATTAACATGCTTTTAATTACTTCCTCTGTTTTCTTTCCCTTCATTTATTCATTTTTTTGTGCTATGATTTGTATGTACTTCTCATATTTCTGCTTCTTGAATGATTTAATTTGATTTCATGTAATGTAATTATATATACAAGAATGTAGTTCAAATATAATTTTTCTTACACATACAATGCTCGTCGGACTCTAAAGAATTTTAAAATATGGGAGGATAATCTTTTACACTTCATATTTCATTTATTGAATAGAGCATATTAGAATATATTAAAGATATTATAAGTTAATATTGGCTCCATATCTAACACTTGAATACAAAAAGGACCCAAAAAGCATGATTGTAAATAGTAATTAGGGTAAAGTACTAAATTAGCCCTTATGTTTAGACGTAATTCTGTTTTGGTCCTTAAAGTTTAAAGTATCCTATTTGAATTTAAAAAAGTTTCATTTAGTATTAATTTAGTCCCTCAGTGGGGTTAAAATTAAATAATTAACGAAATGTCCTACATAATAACCGTAGAAGACAAAATTGATAATCTGAAGAACAAGTATCAACTCCAGAAGTACAAAATCAACCGTTGATGCATCAATACATTTATTTATCATTCTCTTTAGTTCTATAGAAAATATTTTATTTATATTATAAGAAAAATAATAAATAAATGTATTGATGCATCAACGGTTAATTTTGTGCCTCTGGAACTTATACTTGTTCTCTAGATTATCGATTTTATTCTTGTACTATTGTTATGTAGAATATTTCGTTAATTATTTAACTTTGACCTCACTGTGGAACTAAATTGATGCTAAATGAAACTTTTTTGGATTCAAATAGGACACTTTAAATCTTAAGGACTAAAACAGAATTACGCACAAATATAAGGGATCAATTTAGTACTTTACTCTAGTAATTAATACATGTATATTTCTTGAAAATTTTATTAAATATCATAAACATTACATTAAGAAAACATACGTGAGAACTTGAAGAAAATATTCAATAGGATTTGTAGAGGCTAATTAAAAATCAATTGTTAAATTCTATCTTCTTTATATTATTATTATTATTATTATTATTATTATTATTATTATTATTATTATTATTAATGGTTTATATCTCATTAGATTTATAGATGTCACCTTAGTTAGGTGGATTATTGTTATTTCATCTTCAAGCATTGTATGTTTTCAGGTTAACCTACTTAGTACAGATAAGATATGACAATAACTATATGCAATAGCTGAGGATACAAATCAACAACATTATTGTTAATGTAAAATGATCAAGGGACATAAAGATGTACAAAACGAGATATTGATCTCGTTTTCATATTTTATGTTGTTTTTGTATTTGTTGGGCTTGAATTAGTTGAAATGGCCTAACTTGTCGAGAAGAGAGTCTTCACTTGGATGTTTATATGGCCTACCTTTGCAAAATAAGCATTCTTTTGTATACACAACAAAACACCTTCTCAAGGGAAAAAAAAAAAAAAAAGACAGAAAGTCCATCTTATAATTAATACTTACCCACAATTTTGAAACTGCATTTGGGTTCATCCAATCATTATCCTATAATTAACACTTAAACGCCTGGAGTATCAGTCCAGCCATTTTAGTTTAGAGGATCTTCAATATTCAATTTTAGTTCAATTTACTTTGGGTATTACAAATATCACATCAATATTTGTAAGATCATGTATTATAAATAGTAATTTGAGACTAAATTATAAAATTTATCACTTTAATATTTGATTTTAATATTAAATTGTATAAAAAATAATAAAATTTAATTAATTTTCTATAAATAAAATCTTCTTTTTAAAATAAGATCGATCTTATTTCATTAATCAGTTATAATATGACGTAAAATTTAAAATCGTTTTATTTCACGTCAAATCTAAAACTTCAGAAACACTCTATTAAAATTCATATTAATTTTAATTCTGCAACAAATATGGTTAGATATTATATATCATTAAAATTAGAAAAAAATTAAGGGATTTGTATTTTGATTTTCAAGAAACCATTTATGTTAACTTCTAAAATCAATGAAACAACGTTGAATTGATATTACATGAATTAGGGATATCGATATAATAAAAAATAAAACTAATTAGATAGAGGAGAAGAATGATTTAGAGTGTATTAGAGTAAATCTTTATAATAGTCCTTAAAATTCACGCTATTACTTAAAATGGTTCTTGAGATCTAAAATTTTTAATAATAGTCCTCTAGATAAAGCTCCAAGTACCATAGTGATTCCTGTGTCATTTTTAGCGCTAAGTCAGTCGTCGGAGTGCTGATGTGGCCATCCGTTGCCACGCTGGACAGTCCTAATGGCTAGATCGATGATGTGGATTCATTCTAATTTGGACCTAATTTGGTCCTTCTCCCAATTTATAACCCTAATTCCAAAAGTACAGAGCATCTTTTTTTGCATTTTTCATCCTCATATCTTTCTTTCTTCTTCATCTTCTTCCTCAATAAAGACTCTAACTTTTATCAATATCGAAAATCTCCAAAAAAAAGTACCTTTGGTGAGTCCACCAACTATAATTGCAGCAATAACCTTATCCAAGCTCTCCATGTTCTCAAAGCTTTGTTTGATCAAATTCTGGGATTTCAAGCCTCTAAATCCGCTTAAAACGCTTTTGAGTGAGAAAAAATGTAGCTTAGAAGAGTTGCATTCATCATTTTTGGTAAAAATATTGTGCTAATTAATGTTAATTAAGAACAAGTTTTGAACAACATTGTTCTAGTTGAAATTTAAATTAAAATAATATAGATAAATTGATACCAAGTAAGAACAGGTAAATGTAGAGTCCAAGAGTAGTAATAAGTAGTAGTAGTGTAGCACAGAAGAGAGGTTCAAGTGCAGATCCACAGAAGCGGTGAAGCACAAACTAAAATATACATCGTGGTTGGTTGCGGTGCTACTGCATTCGACATATCTAAGAAGAGAAGGATGAGGTTGGAAGGATAGGAGGAGTAGGAGCGCGGGATTCTAAGAGTTTGCACGAGCTCTTTACAACCTTATCTGGCTCTGATTTTGATGAGATCAATATCGAAGAAGAAAGAGAGAGATGAGGAAGAAGGTGAAGAAGAAAGTAACAGATAAGGAAGTAGATGAAAAACACAGAAGACATGCTCTGTACTTTTGGGATTAGGGTTATAAATTTGGGAAGGGACCAAATTGGGTCCAAATTGAAATGAATCCACATTATCTAAGGGTTGGAACTATCCATCATGGCAAAGGATGACTACATAAGCACTTCGATGGCTGACTCAGCACCGAAAATGACATAGGGACCACTATGGTGCTTGGAGCTTTATCTACAAGACCACTATGGAGAATATAATTTTATATCTCGAGGACCATTTTGGGTAATTGCGTGAATCTCAGGGACCATTATAGGGATTAAATCGAGTGTATTACGACATGCATCCCAATATAATGAATACAAACATTAACTCAAACGAAATTAATTTTTCTTTGAACTAAATTCCTTTAAAACTCGACCTTGTTTACACCCGTTAATAACAAGGGAGAAAATTATGCTAAAACTAATGAGTGATGATTGAGCAATGATCCTCAAAGTATGGTTACAAAAAGGAAAGAGGCGAGAAAGATGAATTTAACAACAACTAGAAGAGAAACTCTGATCTTTTCTATTTTTCGATAGAGTAAAGTACTATTTTGATACTCGAAGTTTGAACTAAGTTTTAATTTGGTCCTTAATATTTTAAACATTCTATTTTTGTCCCAAAAAATTTTAAATATGTTCAATATTGTCATACCGTGAAATTTATACGAATAGTTAACGAAATGAATGATGTGAATATTAACAGTGTTATTGTTAAGTCATATCTTCTTCCTTATATTAGAGAAATATAACCAAAACCTTCTTATAAAAATTTTTCTTCTCGATTTTCTTCTTGTATAAAAAATTCCAAATTTCATCAATCACCCATTAACGTTTCAAAATCAAAGAAAAAGTTTTTCGTTGGTGATCGTTGGTGAGTTAATGTTACTTATGTGCTAAAATCAAAAGTTATTGACTATTAAATATGCTAATTGTTTGTGTTAGATTTAACAGTGGGATAATATTGAACCCATTTAAAATTTTTTAGAACTAAAATAGAATGTTTAAAACTTTTTGGGATTGAAATAAAGCATTTAAAACGTTAAGGACCAAATTAAGATTTGACCCAACGGTTGGGGATCAAATAATACTTTATCCTTTTCATAATTGAATAAAGGTTTAACAATCCAAATAAATGCAACAGATGTTTAAACACACTTTCAAAAGAAAACCATAAGTGTTTTGGTTTGCATTTTATTTTCTGTTTTTATTTTTAATATTTTCTATTTTTAGAATTTTGTGAAGAAAAAGAGAAAATACGAAATAAAAACAGAAAACAGGATTTTATTGTTTTTACTGTTTTCTCTTTTTCTTATACAAAATTTCAAAAAAAAAAAATACTAAAAATAAAAACAGAAAATAAAAATACAAATCAAACGCATCCTATGTTTTTATTTATTTTTTCTTTTAGATGTTTGGCTACTTTTCATTTTCATTGTGAATAACTTAAGTTTGAACACCTGTTTTTTGATACGTGAATATATCCAAACAAAATAGTTGCATTCATAAGACCTCAAAATCAAAATTTTTCTTAGTTTAGTCCATATTAACAATGATAGTTAACAAGGCCTAATTTCTCTTGAAGAGAATTTTTCTCTTTAGAAAGGAGAGTTCAAAGCAAATTACATCAATCTTGTTGGTAAGGTTATTAGTGATAAAGAACTGGCCTTTAAAACCATCAAGAACACATTGTTCGGAATATGAGAAAACTCAAAGGGGGTATCAATATCTGAAGTAGAGAAAAATAAAATTCTAGTAAGTATTAAAATCAAAAGGAGATATATGTAAATATTGAAAGAAGGCCATGTAGCATACGAGGACAACTACTCAATCTACAGCTATGGACACAAGAAAAGTCCATTTTTGAGGTTAAACATGATTACATGGAGATGTGGGTGTAAGTTGGGCTTCATCAGGAGTTTATAAGTGTAGAAACAGCAAGAAGCATTTGCAATATGATGGGGAATATTGTAAAGGTCAAGGATCCAAAGGCAGAAGAGATACTAGAAAGAATGTATCTGAAAAGAATAACATTTGTATGGAATGAGAACCGAGAGTTTTCAGTATGGTAATGGTGTCCACATACATAATATAAAAGGTCCTGGGAAAGCCAGAGGCGAATCTAGAACTTCGACACTTAGATTTAAAGTTAAAACTTATAATTTGAAACCATAACAGGGTAATCTATTTAAGGCGCTTAGATTTTAATCCACTTTCTAACTTAACCCTTCACAAGTTCTACCATTCCTCTAAAACTCCGATGGAACTGTTCTCGTCACTCCTCCGCCAGACAAGGGGCCTCTTAGTTGCACAGACAAACAATACAAGTAAGGAAAACATAAATAGGATGCAGTTACAACATATAAAGCATATAGCAAGTAGACATAGTAATGCAAATAGGCAAACCCAGATAATGCAAACTCAATCAAAACAAACAAATGCATATGATGAATGTCTGCCCTATGGCTGTGAGTCTCATCTATCGGTTACAAAGCCAAACTCGACATATCCGATAGCTAGTCCTGGACAGAACACCACAACATGGAATAGGTATTACTCGTCTCCCCATGCCGGTGTTTTACCCAACCCAGAGTAGGTATTACTCGTCTACTTAGGTAGGTGCCTCAAACCATAACTCGGGTAGGGATTACACGTCTATCCACAGGCCATGACTCGGATAGGAATTACTCGTCTATCTTTGGATAGGAATTACTTGTCTCCACTCAAAATCGTATCATACTTATGGATTACTCATCTATTCTTAAAGTTATGTCTCGGATAGGGGTTACTCATCTATCCCTAAAGTCATTACTCAATATCTCATTCAATTCATCATGTATTCAGAGTTTCAACATTCCTCAAGCTCAAACTCACCACCTCACAATCTTTTTTCACTTCCAAGTTACCAGCTCTTCATAGTTCAACCCACTTCACTATCATTACAACTAAATTCTAGGGTCTTGGAGAGTAGAAATAGAGGTTTAGAGGTTAAAAATCATGTTAAAATCACAAAACTCAAGTTGCTGAAAAATAGGGTCTTGCATACGCATGCATGGTCTCACATATGCGGAGGTGCATTTTTTCCCTGCTCGCGTATGCATGTACTCCTGCGTATGTCGGGCATCAAAACAGAATAGAATACCCGCGTCGCGTGCAAGTGTCTGTGTACGCAACCCCTTTAAATTCTCATTCTCGCGTAAGCATACACCCTATCGCGTACGCGGGACATCAAAATAGAATGGAATGCCTGCGTCGCGTGTGTGATCGCGTATGTGAGTTCTGTAGAATGGCTAAAAATTTTTAAGTGTTGCAAAATTTTATTTTATACATCAAACTTCCGACGCGCATAACTTTTTCGTTAAAAATCGTTTTTTATCCATTTTTTGAACGGCATAAACTTCACGAACCCAATTTTCATTTAAGAGAAATTTGGGGGTCCGGAAGCCGAGTTATGGTGCGTCAAAATTTCTTCAAAAATAAGTTTTTCTCAACAAATCTTAAACCTTTATTTTTACCAATTTCTTTTACCAAAATGAAACTTCTACCACTCAAAATGACACCAACCACATCTAACACAGCGCATATCCTATCACAACCATCCATACCTCAATTTAATAATCTTTATCCAAAAAATTCTCAATTATACAAAAATATTTCTCAATTTATCAATATTCATATACCCTTATTCATTATTCTCATTCATCACCATCAAAATCATCATTCATCAATCTATTTCGCCAACCACAATCACATTCACATCATGATTCATTTATCTAATCAAACATCATCAGTTCTACATACATTGTCAACTAAATCACTAAATATGCTCCAAACTCATAATTTAACTTATCCTAGATCGTCTAGCCTAAGTTTTCACAAGACATTATATATTACAAATGAGAAACCAAAACCACACCTAAGCCGATTCCTCCCTAGCCAAAGACACCTCAAAGTAGCAAGATCACAAGCCTCCACCACCAAAATTCCAGCACTCAAGCTTAATCCAACTTCCAACCTCCTCAAATGTGTTCCAAGTCACATATACACTTCCTAATTCATATTATTACATCCACATACACAAATTCAATATCTAAACTCATATAATCAAAGAATTCACAAGGGTTTGAGAGTTCTTACCTTACCCATGCATCAAATGAACAAAACCCAATATTTTTCTCAAGCTAACTCAAGCCTAAAACATCAAAATCACATAATTTATCAAACTCAAAACCCCCAAATTTCGAATTTAAAAAGGAAAAGGCTGAGTGAGATTCTGAGATTTTCTTACCAAATTTATTTGTGGATTTTTGTAGAGAATTTCAAGGCGAACACGTGGTCAGAGAAGGGGGGCAAGCGACGCGACGCCATGATGGAGGCCGGCGAGAGGCGGCGACAAAGAGGAAGGGGAAGGAGAAGGGAGCGGGTTGGGGAAAAGGAAGAGGAAGTGCTCCGGTTGAAGAAGGGGCTTGGGTTTTTTTTTAATTAATACAAAACGACGTCGTTTCAGCTTTTCGATAGATGAAAAGTGCCTTAGGGACTACTATAAATCTTGCAATGTAAGTTCAAGAATGAAATTGGATAACTATTAACTTCAAGACTATTTTAAAATTCGAGTACAATTTTAAGAGCCACTTTAAGACTTAACTCAGTCAATACACTAATTTAACACAACAGTACTCATATTACATCTCACCAAATCCCCTCAAACACATATATGATTATTCCCTGCTCTTAGAATATCCACTGTTGATAAGGATGATCAAATCCCTTTGCATCAAAGACTTACTAAGGTGGGTGCATAAAAGGAACAACTCTCTTTATAAACTCAACGAGATTTTGATGAATCCTTTGTTAAAAATTTAATTATACCTTCCGAAAGCCATGTCAAAACCTTCGTCTATCAAAGTCATCTAGAGCAAGCTGGCGTGTAAGATAAGTTCAACCATGCAATATGTTAAACCCTAACAGGATCGCCAATTCACCATTGGCAATTTGATTTTATCATATTTATGAATTAATTAACCTCCCTATGGTATCAACTATAGTTGCAAAAAATATACATTAGTCTTCATTGTATATGAATCAACTTACTTGGGTTGATTTAATAATTAATTGATTAGTTTGTTTAAGTAAATGTTAGAAGTTCGAATTTCGTCTTATATATATAACAATTTTTTTTATTAACGACAAACTCTTAAATAGAGTTTAAAATCTATAACTGATTAATTCTTAACCTGGCAAGTTGGAGAGATATCGTACAATCAAAAGCACACACCTATATCATCACGTTCTAATATCATACACGATTTCCTTCTTTGGCTAGTGTCTTTAATTTCTTCATCAATCATCATCATCTACTCACCATTCTTTCTTTTTTAAAATTCGGGCCCTCATCATTTGTTAGGAGCAGACCCACTACACATTTTAATCTTATTTCCTTATTTTCAAAAATATGATTGAATTTGTCAGATGGATTAGACTTTACTGTGTGGCCTTTGCAGGTTGTTTTTTTCTTAATATCTTTGTCGGAGCTTTGCCTCCCAATATATATGGGGGATTTATTTTTTTCCCGGCCCCCTACAGTTCAATGCATATTACATCATTCATGGAAGTCTTGGATCCAGTTAGCAAAACTTAAATTAAAATATTCTATTTTTTTATTTTGCTCTTTATTATATTGCTCCAACGAATGCACCACATTGATGTCCATAAAGAATCATTATTGAACAAATAAGTAAACAATGCTCCGGTTGGTACACCCACAAAAATCAAATTAAAAAGAATAGAATATTATATACATATATTTAGAGTAATTAAAAACAATAGAATATTATATACATATATTTAAAATAATACTAACAAGTTATAACTCAAATGACATAGTTTTTTATACTTACCTGTAAAATCATGGGTTCGAATCTCTCTATCTTTGGTAAAAAAAAAATAACTTTTTTCAACTAATTTTAACTAATTATTTTAAAATATTTTATTTTTTTTTTAAATTTTAAACCCTAAATCATAAACTCTTAACTTTAAATTATAAAATTATAAATCTAAACCTTAAAATTGATTAACCCATAAAGACATTTAATAGGTTCTTATAGTAATGTAACAAGTATTATTAATCTTATTAGCTCTAGTGCCAAGATTCCAAGAACATATTGGTCATATAAAATGAAGATTTCAAAGACACTGCGCCCTAGCATTACTCATGAATAACTTTCATTTTCATATCTGCTTCTAGCAATGCATGCGAAGAATATATATTATCATATTATTGTTAATACGTAGCCTCTGTTTTCATACACTTCATCTTCAAATAATGTCTTCAAAACCTAGCAATAATGCAATATAATTATCATGTTGAAGATTATTAAGGAATATATAATGCAATATAATTTGTGTCTTTTATTTTATTACTAAATTAATTTATTATTAAGAAATAAATATATAATGCAATTGAGTAAAATTTTATAAAATATTTTTATGAACTAATTAATTAGTCAAAGTTTTTGTAAAAAAATAATTTATTCAAATAAAAAATTATTAAAGACCAATTTAAAAACATCTCTTTATATTTTGATATCTTAAATCTTAAATCTTAATAAAGACTTCATATTTTATTTATTTATTATAATATTTTTAATCTGATAAATAAAAAATTAATTTATTATAAATTTAAATTTTATTTAAAATTTATGATTGATCAATATATTACTACATACACATAATAAAATTTAAATTATCAACACTTATTTAAACGAATAAATAAATTGACCACTCTAAAAAGAATTGATACTCATAAAATGTTATTGGTTATGTTCTTGCTTGAATGCACTTCCATCAGAGGCAGAGATCCACGTGTGGAGATAAATACGTTACTAACTAACGTTATTAATTGTGTTAGTTGTGCTTGTGCAATTGTCACGTTATTTTAATTCTTCCATATTTTCTTTAAAAAAAGTAAACAAAGTTAATAAAGTGCAAATTTTATTTTTATCAAGTGACTACTTTTCATAATGATTTGCAATTATTATTATAAAAAAATGTAACAATAAATAAAAAAAGACAAGCATTGCGTTGGAGGGGACACGAATTAGGTGTAGACGTGTAGTGTGTAGGGATACTTCTTGGCTGGATATGCATGCTTGCACATGAGCAAAGGTGGACACATTCTATAATGGTATGCATTCTTGGGAGGGAACCCTAATGAAAGGTAGACCAAACCCTAATTAAATTTTTGTTTCCGACTTTTCTTTAGACTTTTTATGCAGGGGAATCTTTCCTATTATGGAAATTATTTGGTGCTGACTCATACATACCAAAGCCCATTATTATATTTATTCATTTATTTATCAATCAACGTATTTTTCAATTTATTTTCTCAACCATGTTAATATATTTGTTATTCTTTATTGAATTAGGTGTGACACTCTTTTCCGTAAAAATTGTCCATTCCCCCATCTTAGAAGGATGATAATTGACAAGTGACAACAGAGTAGAATGTTTATGGCTAGCTAGGACGAGCTTATAGTCTTGAACTAAGTATGGTGTGTAGTCTAGAATGGGTGCCCCAAACCCACCACCACCACCTTGTGCTAGTTTGGTGCTACATATTTGGACGAACGAAACATTGACAATCCTCCTTAAACATGGTGAATAGTAGGATTAGGGATATAGATAGACTTCGGATTATTAGGGGTTCTGACACCACTGTCATCCTACAGCCATATTATGTTTGTATCAAAAAAGTTTTGCATATAAATATAATTTTATATTGTTATTTCAATAAAAGATAATTTTTATATATATCCACAGTGTGAATAGTCATGTCTGATTTATTTGGAAGATAATAAGTTATTTTCGTTGAAGTTTGGAGTGAAAACTTATAGTTTGATTTTCATCGAAATTTTTCTAATATTAATCAACATTCATCAAGTACAAAATATTCGACAAATTTCAAATAATGGAAAGTTATAAGTACTGTGGGTTTAATTCACGTATAATAGGACCAAGTAAAACATATTTGAGGAACAATAATGCTCTACATCTATGCAATGGCGAATCCAAAAAAAATAAGTAATGAGAATAAAAATATAATAAAAATTAGGTATAGATATTTTTTTTTTTACTTTTTACGATATCTAACAAGTTAAGGACTAATCCGTTATGAATTTGAGTTCTATTTAAAAATTTACAATTGGCCGACAATGAGTTACTATACACACGAGACAGAATTTGAACCCTCAATGCTTACTTAAGCTGACGATTATACTGATTACTCGACTAATCCAAATTAATTTAGATATATTCAAAATTTTAAATTAGAACTATCTATATATTTTGATAAGAACTAAAAATATACACACAATCACTCATTATAATATTTAAAATAATAAAAATATAATTTTATACGCATAGTATAATATTTAAAATAACAAAAAAATATGTATAATGACTTTTTTTTTTATTTTTAACATGACTAAATATTATTTTTTATATATATTTTTAAATAATTATTTTACTTTTTTATTATATCATATTTAATTGTCAAATTTATTTATTATATAGTCTTTGTAATATAAATAAATTTTTTAACCAAAATAATTACAGTATATTAAGATATAGATAATATATTTTTTATCTTAAATAATTTTTAAAAAATCACTAATAATTTAAGTTGTATTAATTAAAAAGCTAAGTTTAATTTAATTATTAATTAATTAATTAATTAATATAATAAAATTAATTATCACTAATTTTTAAATTTATTATTTATTTTTCATAAAATAATATAATTATTATTATGTGTTAAGTTTAACAAAATATTTTTTAACATAAAATACAAAAAACATTATTTATATTTTATTTTGAGACAAATATAATATAATAAGTGATATATATAATAGTATTAATTTTTTTAAAAAAATTTTGTGGGGGCAAATGCCCCCTCTATGTTAAACGTGCGTCCGTCCCTGCATCGATGCAAAAACTCTAACCAAATCATTCAAACAATTTTTTATTAACGCGTCTCTCCCCATCTCCAAGTTGTTTGTCATACATGCGCTCTCCCATATTGACGTAAACCTTCTCTGCTCAATGTAAAGCTCTCGTGGTTCTTCTTTGCTCTCGTCGTTCTTCTCTGCTAGCGTATTTCTTCTTCGTTTTCTTTTTCAATCTGCAGTTGCATTTATCTTCTTCCTATTCTTTTTCGTTTTCTTCTTCGATATGCACATAGCATTTATCTTCTGAATCGAAAAAATGAATGATTCAACTTCAAATCAGTTGAATGAGAGCGATTTAGATTATTCTTCTGAAACGAATCAAGCAGACAAAGTTTGGATTATTCAATTTTGAATTGAATTGAATGGCATGCAATTGCTAAATTCTAGATGTAGGTGTTCTGAATTGGATTGAATTGAATTGAATTGAATGGAATGCAATCTCTGAATTCTAGACGCAGGTATTTCAAATTTGATTTTATATATACAATGATTGGTTCATTTAGCATTGTACATTGGTTTCATTTAGAAAGTATTTCTCGGTTCATTCTAGACGCAAGTGTTCTGAATTTTAATTTATATATTGAACAATAATCGGTTCATTTATTGCTATACAATTGTTTCACATTAATAATATTTTTTGGTTCATTCTGGAGGCAGTTATTCCAATTCGAATTTATATAATGGATAATACTCAGTTCATTTAGTGCTATTCAATGGTTTCACATTAACAATATTTTTTGGTTCATTCTGCAGTTTGGGTGTGTTGTGGATGAACAATTTTTCTAAAGATTGGGATGACTTTCAAGACACTAGAAGAAGCTGAAAAGTTCTACAAAGATTATTCTAAACTTGCCGGCTTTTCTACCAAAATAGGGAACATGAATCGGAAGGGAGACGAGATTAAGAATCAACTAATCGTATGCAGCAGAGAGATGAAGTGAAAATCCAAGATATCTCCAACTCTGAAGAAAAATTCCTCAATCGGAATAAACTGTCCACCCAGGATTTATGTACACATATTGAAGGGCGCCGGTCTTTGGACAATTTTCAAAGTTGTTATGAATCATTCACACCCTTACTATCCAGACCAAGCAGAGATGCTCAAACAACACAGGGAGCTAAGCATGTTCGTGCATCGCACCATCAAAAACAACGAGGAAGCTAGAATCAGACCCAGCAAAACATACCAGTCATCGTAACAGCGGCGGGCAATTTTTGGAAACTAAGTTTTATAGAAAAAGACGTGAGAAATTACATCACAAGGGAAGTACAGAATGTTTTAGAACAAGAGGATGCCAAAGAATTTGGGAAGTACTTCTTAAGAATGAAAGAGAAGAATCAAAATTTCTTTTCGAGCTCAACCTCGAAGGCGATCACTCCATCAAAAATGCATTTTGGGCCGACGTAAGAAGCAGGACTGCATATGAGTATTTTGGAGACGTGGTTTCATTTGACACCGCCCACAACACAAACAGGTATTCGGTTCATTTATATATAGTTTTAGGTTCACAATACCAACACATTTTGGTTCATAACTATGCGAGAGTGTCCATTTATGCAGGTACAATCTGGTTTTTGGTTCTTTTATGGGCGTGAATCACCACAGTCAGTCGACACTTCTCGGATGCGCCTTGATGAAAAATGAGGATATCCAATCATTCAAATGACTATTTGAATGTTGGCGGCATTGCATGAGAGGGAAGGCACCAAAAGTTATTCTTACTGACCAATGTGTATCGATGCAAAGAGCCATCAAGATGTGCATGCCAACAACAATTTACCGGTGGTGCATCTGGAACATCATGAAGAAGATCCCAAGCAAATTAATGATGCCAGGGCATCTTGGCTAGTTTTACTAGCCATTTTTTGTATGCTTTAGGTTGGTTTCATGCATTTTCTTAGGAAATAAGCAAGTATTTGGTTGAAAATGCAATCATACCATGATTCAAGCAAACATTGTGAATTTTGAATGATTTTATGAGAATTATGCATATATTGAATGATAAATTAGATGATGCATGATCCCATGATTAAGAGCAAGACTTTGATGCACTTTGTTTGATTGATTTCAGGCCAAAAGAAGAAGAGAAGAGCCACGTTAGTGGTTACGTTAGTTACACTAACGTGGGCACTAACGTGGAAGGAAGAAAAGCCCCAACGTTAGTGAGAAAAGTTAGTGGCATTAACTTTGAAGAAGGAGAGCATGGAACGTTAGCAAGGAAGACCCACGTTAAGAGTCACGTTAGCTACACTAACGTGAACTCTAACGTAGGGACAAAAGGCACCAAGCAACGTTAATGGGGATGGTGAGCCCCAATTACGCTTGCGAAAGGGGTATATGCCAACGTTAGTGGAAAAAGTGAGTGCCACTAACGTTGGCAAAGCAAAAAGACCCACGTTAACAGCCACGTTAACTAAGTTAACGTGGTAGTTAACGTGGAAGGAAAGGGAGATGCCAACGTTAGTGGAAAAAGTGAGTGCCACTAACGTTGGTGAAGCAAAAAGACCCACGTTAACTTCCACGTTAACTAAGTAGTTAACGTGGGCAAAAGTCCCACCTGGCAGCCTGACCATGCCTTCTTCAAACATGCATAACTTGAGCCATAAAGCTCCAAATGAGGTGATTCCAGTGGCATTGGAAAGTAGGATTCCAGAGCTTTCCAAGAATATATGGCACTACATGGTTGAAACTAAATTTGAGGGAGAAAACCTGCCCCGAAAGTGCAAAGATGAACATGGTATCAACCTGTAGTAAGGCCAACTGACCTCTTCACCTTCCAAGAAGTGTAACTCGAGTTGTAGAGCTTCAAATGATGCGCTTCCAAAGGCGTTGGAAAGTAGACATCCAGAAATTTCCAACAATATATAATAATATGGGATAGACATTGATTTTGAGCTAGCGACCAGCGTGCCATGACCATGTTCCACTTCAAAGGAGCATACCTTGAGTTATAGAGATCCAATTGAGGTGATTCCAGTTGCGTTAGAAAGCTGACATTCAGAGCTCTCCAATGATATATAATATTTTATAATGGGCATGAAATTTGAGCACAAACAAGAGGCATCTTTTAAGCCCCAAAAACACCAACTAGGCAGCAAGTGCAACGTTAGCCACAATAACTTTAGCACTAACGCCACACTTGTAGCGTTAGTGTGGCTAACTTTAGCACTAACTTTAGCACCTGAACCTCAACTTGATTCACTTCTCCACCCTCAAGGAAGCAAGCCCACAAGTGTCAACCAATCAAGGCCACAAGAAGCATCTAGAATAGGAATTTTCATTTAATTGTAATTTGCTTTTAATTTCATTTTGTAATTTAGGAGAGCCTATATAAAGGCCTTAGTTTTTACATTGAGGGACATTCTGGAATTGGGGGATTGAAGAGGGGTCTTCGGACTCCCTCTCCTCACACACTTTTCCTTCTCTTTCTTTTCTTTGTACTTTTCATTTATGAATTTTGAAGTTGTCATTTTAGTTTTAATCTTCATCTTTACTTTTCTGCACTTTCTTTCTTTTCTATTTTGGTAGAGCAATGATCAACTAACTCTTTCCATTGGGTTAGAGAGCTCTATTGTGATACAATGGATCAATATTAGTTTTCATTCTTCTTCTTCTATCTTTTCTCTTGATTTTACTAGAGAGCTTTCGATCTTCATCCAATTGGGTAGTTATCTTGGAAAAGAAGCTATTCATACTTGGATCTCTTCTGAACCTTGGAAGAAGAATGAAGAGATCATGCTAGAAATGCTTTCTCATGCTGGACCAAATTGGGTTTGGATGGATATGTGACTATAATCCTATCAACACTTGATTTGGGAATGCATGTGGTATAATCAGTGACCATACTTCATCTCTTCTCATGAGCAATTGACCAAGAAATTGGCTATTGATCAAGATTTGAGAGATTGAATTCCAAGGAATTGGGATCCAATCACTTAAGATTGCCAAGGAGATCAATGAATGCATTGATTGAGGAAGAAGATGAGAATGAACTTGATATGGAGGATTGCAATATCTCTTGATCCTAGTTCTTACATTTACTTTTCTTGCCATTTTACTTCTCTGCACTTTATTGCTTTCTTTACTTTTATGCCATTTACATTTCCTTGTTGCTTATCACTCCAATATGATTCGTCTAACTAGGATAATCAATTAACCATTGATTGCTTAATCCGTTAATCTCTGTGGGATTCGACCTCACTCTTTTGTGAGTTATTACTTGACGACAATTCGGTACACTTGCCGAAGGAAATTTGTTACGAGACAAATTTTCCGTGCATCAATTAAACGGCTACAAGCGACATGAAGAAATCAAACAAGAGATGAGCCGTGTCGTTTGGAACTCGTTCTCAAAAGACGCATTCGACAGAAATTGGAACGATTTTGTCACAAAGTTCGGCGTCAGAAGCAATAAGTGGCTTTCAGGTAACCGACATTTTTAATTCAAATTATTTGATGCTGTTACTTTTTTGGTTAAAATGTGCATAACTTTTGGTTTATCGGAGCTTATGTTTTCGGTTCATTTTGCAGAGCTATACGAAGTTCGCCATTTATTGATTCCAGTTTACCTAGATCACCACTTTTGGGCCGGGATGAGAAGCACACAAAGGAGCGAGAGCATGCACGGATTTTTCAACGAGTTCATCACACAGAACAGCTCCTTGATTCAATTTGTGAAGCAATACGATAATTGCCTAGCAAGTAGAGAGCAGAGAGAGAGAGAGAGAGAGAGAGAGAGAGAGAGAGAGAGAGAGAATTTGATGCTGCAGATTTCACACTGTGATACCATGTGCAACAAAATCAGCAATAAAGGTCCAATTTCAGCATGTATATACTCACGAGAAGTTCAAGAAAGTTCAAGCACAATTCAGAGGAAAGGTGAATTGTATCACAAGATCAAAGCATTCCATCATAGGTTTTACAACATACGAAGTTATAGAGCAGGTTTTTAACTCCATATTCAACAAGTTTTTCATTACCCACGATGCAGTATCACGAGAGGTAAAGTGCTAGTGGCTGTTGTTCAAGTTAAGCGGCATACTGTGTCACCATTCTCTGAGCATCTTAAGCTTCGAACGAGTAAATAATTGGCACCGAAATATATACTGGAACGCTGGAGCAACAACATAAAGAGGAGGCACACACATTAAGAGCAGCCAAGACGAGCCTCTATTGGAGCTGAGAAGCAAAAGATTCAACGATTTGGTGTTTCGGTCGTACAATATTTGCGAATTTGCGTCAGAATTTGAGGAGCTGACCAGAATTTTTCACTAGGCTTTAGATAATGTCATGGTGGAGATGCAAGAATATCAAGCAAAAAGCAAAGGGAAAAGTTTGTTACCTCACAAAGACACGATGTTGAGCGATGTAAACGAGCTTCAAAGTCCCCCACGTGTCAAAACAAGAGGCCGTTCCAAGAACAGACTGGGATCAAATTTGGAAAAAGAGATCACAAACACAACAAAGAAAATGAAAAGCCAGCTCGAAGCGTGGAACATTGATTTGTTTTTGATTAGAAAAAATTTTGTTTGTGCATTTTGATAATATATGATTTATT
This sequence comes from Arachis stenosperma, assembly GCF_014773155.1. Classification (NCBI taxonomy): domain Eukaryota; kingdom Viridiplantae; phylum Streptophyta; class Magnoliopsida; order Fabales; family Fabaceae; genus Arachis; species Arachis stenosperma. The sequence goes on along the minus strand of NC_080383.1, from coordinate 32,227,543 downwards.
TTGTCTTTTTGCAGTTGAACCTTTTAGACGGTGGATCAATGATTTAGTCAAGCTCCAGCATTTACAATGCACAGGATATGAATTATCCCGTAATCATAGCTAAGCAAGAAATAAGTAAAATATGATTAATAGTATACATAATAAAACACATTAAACATAGAACTATAGCAAAGAAAGATTTTACTTTCGTTGATCGCTGAGCCTGATATACTCTACTTCTACTCCCTCTTCGTCCTCTATTAAGGGTTTTGTCCCAGTGTAAACCCTCATCTTGGAGACTATTAATCCCTAAAAAGGATGCAAAAAGTAAAATCTGGCACAAGCAGTAATTGAATAAAACATGATAAATATTCAATCAGCAAGAAAAATATTTTTTGCATGGAAATGAACTCAAGTGAACACTTAACAATTAAGATAATCTAAATCATCAACTCCAGTGAACCGAATCCATTTCATGTTTGAATAAAACATGATAAACATTCAATCAGTAAGGAAAATATTTCTGCATGCAAATGAACTCAACTGAACACTTAACAATCAAGTGAATGTAAATCACCAACTACAATTAACCGAATTATACTCATGTTTGAATAATTTACAATAAAGTATGTATGATATAAATAACTTACAAGACATTTATTCAGTTTAATTCTTGAATCAGGTATTTCATCTTTCTTTTTGTTGATAGGGTCAAGCACATAGAATGCCTTCTTCTTGACATTGGCAATCCACAACCACCAATGTCCTCTATTGCAAATCGGCGCAAATAGTTAAAGTTTGATGAAATGATAGAATATTTTAGTCTAAATGATAGAAAATGACAGAATTATCAAAGAAGTTTTAGAAATCACAACTTACAAATAGATGCGATGCCAGTTTTCTTTTCTCTAGAAAATGGAGGTAATGCGCATATTGATTGATATCGATCCGGTAGGCCATGTTGGTATTTGGATCAATGTATTTCACGCCATGGTTTTCTAACATAAAATTCTGCAAAATGAACCTCAGTTAAATCACAAATAAAACAAATTAATTATCAGAACCAGTAAATTACTTAGGGAATAAAAAATTTGGCTTACCGGAATATCTGTCGGCACATAGTATATTTCTTTCTCAAACTGGCGACATTTTCTGTCGTTGAGAATCATACACATCATGCATAAGCATCTTCTCTTATTTATTTTAGATACAAATTTATTGAGTTTCAATTAATTTTTTGTGTTTGAAAAATGTCTAGCAAAACAACAAAAATAAACACACTTTAAACCGCAACAGTCACTTTAAAACAAATAAAAACCAAACAGCCAGTCAACCATCATGCTTAATCTGAATCCACACCAGACTCATCCTCATCTTCTCCGATTGGTGCAATTTCTACAAAAATAAAATAAGAAAATCAATATAGATTATAAATATAATATAGATTATAGATTATAAACATAAACCATGAAAGGAACTACAAATTTCTTTTTCCAGCAACAAAACCACAACAGCTCATAAGCAGCTTATGAAAAATTAGCATTTTTAATTATATGTAGCCATATATATGCAGAACAAAACCACAGCAGCTCATAACAGTACAACTAGCTAGTTTATTTGCATCATTTAATACTCACTAACTGCCATATAATCAACAGAATTTAAATTCATTAACAGCTCTAACAGTCCACCAAAACAAGCATCATTAGATTTAAAAACAACATATTCTAACAAGTAGAACGCAAGTTATTCTTTCACAAGCAATGTATTGAATGAATGTCTCTATTTTTCATCCAGGAAAAAAATTAAAATAAAAAATAAAGCGATGCATTATCCAGCCAATTCTATTTTACATATATCTTATTATGTATATGACATTATTATTATGGAAAATTACTCTACACAAATTACTCTAATGATTCAGCCATTGCACAAAATCTTCACATTAAAGGATCTTGGTTCCTTATCATATTTTCTTGGAATTGAAGTTCATAGAACAGATTCTGTGCAGTTTGTCCCAAACAAAATATATAATAGACCTTCTATCAAAATTGGGAATTAGTGAAGCTAGTCCAATGCCTATCTCAATGATTTCATCCCTAAAATTACTATCAACTGGATCAGAGAAGTTTAATAGTAACGAAAGTTAGCCAGTTCATGCATAGTCCACTAAAGCTGAATTCTAAAGCTTGACAGCTTGTGAAGCAGAGATCACATGGGTTTAGAATCTACTTCAAAAATTAAACATCAAACTTTATATTATTTCACAAGCAATGTATTCAATGAATATCTCTATTTTTTATCCAGTAAAAAAATTAAAATAAAAAAATAAAGCGATGCATTATCCTGTGAGTTCTTGAAGCAGCCAATACAAACAGAATTTCTAAAAACAGAATTCCTAAAAAACATAACCACAAAGGCACAAACAGAATTTCTAAAAATCATAACCACAAACAGAATTTGTAAAAACAATTGTTCAGGTTAAATCAAGCACAATATCACTAAACAGAATCTCTAAAAACAATTCTTCAGAATTTCTAACCTCCGAAGAAGACATTGTGGAGTTGCTTTTTGCAGGAGATGGCTTGGTGACAGGAGTGCTGCTCGGCGCTCGAGTTGGACTGCGACGGCCACTGGAGTCTTGCTTGGCGACTGGACTGCTGCTCGGTGACAAGACTGCTTCTCGATGAAGGGATTGCTCCTCGGCGTCGGCGACCCAGCGAGGCAGCGACGGCGACCCTGCGACGGCGATGACTGAAGAGAAGAAGAGAGGAAGTGAAGCTAGGGTTCTCCTTCAGGGTCTCCTTCTCTCGAGCATGGTGGAATCGGAGGTGGAAGTGTGGAACCATGGAAGAGAAGAAGAGAGGAAGAAAGCTAGGGTTCTGAATTTTCCGTTCGCGTAAAAGAGAGGAAGAAAGCTAGGGTTGTGTATGAAGTTGCCCTTTTATACTTAGGTTAAAGGGCAACTTAGTAAAAACACACCATTGAACCCTCATTCTTCGGTTCGGTCCGGTTCGGTTCGGTTTCTGCCGAGCCAACCGAAAACTGAACCGAACTGATCGGTTTAGTTCGAAAAAAACCAAAAAAACCAATTTTTTTGGTTTTCTAATCGGTTGTTATAAATTCGGTTCGGTTCTGTGGTAATTTTCGGTCCGGTTCGGTAACTTACACCCCTAGTTGTTGGGAAAGTTATCTCACTTGAATACTAACTTGAAAGCAACTCCTCCTAAACTGCTAATTACTTGGACTTAACGGGATACATGATATATAATCCTCCTATATTTAGGTAATTAGGATTTTTATGGCCAATAAACTAGAATTGAACCTAACCCTCTAATCTATATTAAGTAAACAAGGAATTGGCAGTTGATCAGGTTAGAGGAGACTAAATCACTAAGGAATTAGGGTTTAGTCAATTACAGTTTGCCATGAAATGAATCTTTCATGATTAAAATAGTTGGTAAGAAAACTTAATCCGGAAGAATAAACAACCCCGAAACCTTAACTGTCTTCTCACATATATTTCACACCAATTCTACTGTTTGCTTTCTTACTCTCTGAAGTACTGTTTAATGAGATTTACAACCCTCAAAATACCACTTTCTGCTTGCCTGACTAAGTGAGTCATTCGACTATTGTTGCTCAGTCTATCAATCCTCGTGTGATCGACCCTCACTCACCTGAGGTATTACTTGGTACGACTCGGTGCACTTGCTGGTTAGTTTGTGGACTTTGAATTCTGCACCAAGTTTTTGGTACCGTTGCCGGAAATTGACTGTGATTGACAACTAGCCATTGTTTGATTGCTTAGATCTGGCATTTTTTAGCTTTTGCTTCTTTTATTTGCTTTGTTCCCTAAAGTTTTAAAAATTTAAGCTTCATTTTAGTTAAAATTTTTCCTTGATTTCCAAAATTAAGTTTGGTGTCCCCCTTAGTAATTTTATTTTATTTTCCTAATAATTTTTCTTTTCATTATTTTCGATTTTGGTGGTCTATTTTTCTGTGTGATTTTTGAATTGTTATTATTATTTATTTAGTTCATTCTATTTTATTTCTGTTACATAGGATACCTCACTGAACATTTTTTACACTCTGACTTAGAGATTCCCAATTTTCCTTGTTTTCTATCTGTTTATGGGCAGGAACAGGGACAAAGAACCCCTTCTAAACTTTGACCCTAAGATTGAGAGGACTGCAAGAAGATGTTTGCAGCAGGTTAAAGCTTACAGAGCTACTGAAAATCTCAGAGATAACTCTCAGAAGGAAGCTGAAGAGTCCATTATGGAGGTCAACAACAACAACAATGCGGTTAATGTCAATGTTGTTAATCCTCCTAATATGCCTGCACAACTTAGGAGAACACTTGGCTCTTATACTGCTCCTAGCCCGAATTTCTATGGAAATAGCATTGTTGTACCCCCTATTGCTGCAAACAACTTTGAGCTGAAGCCTCAGTTGATTTCTTTGGTGCAACAAAATTTCCAGTTTTACGGACTCCCGCAGGAAGATTCCAACTTGTTTATTTTTAATTTCCTACAGATCTGTGACACTGTGAAGACTAATGGAGTCTATCCTAATGTCTACAAATTACTTCTCTTCCCATTTGCTATACGGGACTGAGGTAAACAATAGCTTGATACTCGGCCCAAAGAGAGCTTGGATACTTTGGATAAGGTGGTTAATAGATTTCTAACCAAGTTCTTTCCACCTCAGAAGCTGTTTAAGCTGAGGACGGATGTTTAGACATTCAGGCAAAAAGAGGGAGAGTCTCTCTATGAAGCTTGGAAAAAGGTACAAGCTAATGTTCAAGAAGTGTCCTTCTGATATGTTCTCTGAATGGATACAGTTACAGATATTCTATGATGTAGTCTTTGAAACTGCCAGATTATTTTTAGATAATTCTGCAGGAGGGTCACTCCACATGAAGAAGACCGGCCATCGAGTTGATTGAAATAGTTGCCAACAACCAATATCTGTACTCTTCTGAAAGGACCTCAGTAAAGAAGGGAGTCATGAAGTTTGATACCCTGGATGCTAATCTTGCCCAGAATAAGGCTATGCCCCAGCAAATCAATGCTATTACACAACACTTGAGTGAAATGTAAGTTTCAGTTGTCAGTGCTCAAGACACTTCCTATCATATAAGTGGTGGCTTCTCTCAGGTTAAGACTTATGACTATGGTCAGTTTGCTTCTGAACAGGTGATGGGTGAAAAAATGCCGGTTAAGAATTTCTGATAAAAATAGTGTTGCAAGAACAACCTTAACTGATGAAATTTTCACTATCAATTTAAAATGTGTCACAATTAATAATAAATAACCGAGAGTAGAATCCTGGGTCATTTCCCTAAGAGTTGACACAAGATGCGAATTATTGTTTAGGAATTTTTTTTGAATGTTTTTGAAATTGAGAACGGAAAAATAAATAGCTAAAGCAATGAATAACTAACAAGAGGTGATAAGTATTCAAAATAAAAGGCCTTGGTTAGGGGAGAGAATTGGAGTTTCTATCCTTGTTGTCTTTCCTAAGTGTAATAATAAAGGTTAATTACTCCCACTTAGTTATCCTCTAGCAATTGAAAGAAAGTCAAGTGGGCATCACTAACTCTAGCTCACAAGTCCTAGTCACTTCATGAAGAAGGAGTAGAGTTGGTGAGAATTGAGCTAGCCAGCAATTTCCAATTAAGATTAATACTTGGGTCTAACAACTCAATGGGTTCCAATTACTCAACCCCCAACCAAGTTGGGAGCTTTACTCCATTAACATGAATATCATTTTCATAAACACATAATAGGAGTAAATAAAAGACATGATAATTATGAGAAATTAATTAAATCAAAATTAGCACTAACAATAATTGACGAGGATCAACAAAGCAATAAAAATAAACATAAAAATACTTTAATGCATTAATAAAATTCAAGAGTGACAAGATCCAAACATAAATTCAAAGTAATTAAATGGAGAAGAGTAATAGAAGTATTAGAGAAGAAAACTATAAGAACAATGACTCCAATTGAAGATAGCAACAACTCTCTCAAGATCCAATTTAAAGCAAAACTAAGAACATCAGAAACCCTAGAGAAAAGTAGGTGTTTCTCTCTCGAAAATTCAAAACTAATCAAAAACTAAAGTGAAGTGAAGTCATCTCAGTCTCAGCTCCATCCCTGCCTCTATCTACGTTTTTAGGCTTGAAACTGGGTCCAAATCAGCCCAGAAATCGCCCCTAGTAAGTTCTGTTAAGTGCAACACATGACGCTCTGTCACGCATATGCGTCAGCCATGCGTACACGTCACTGAAAGACGCTCCAGGTCATGCGCACGCGTCAGCTATGCTTGCGCGTCGCTCCTCGCTTCTTAACTCTTTAATTTCTTGTGTTCCTTCCACTTTAACATGCTTCATCTTCATCCTTTAAGCCATTCATGCCCTGTAAACCTGAAAACACTTAACACACACATCACGGCATCGAATGGTAAGAAAGGAGAATTAAAAATTAACAATTTTAAGGCCTAGGAAATATGTTTTCAATCATAACACAAAATTAGGAAGGAAACTTAAAAACATGCAATTTACACGAGTAAGTGTGAGAATAGTTGACAAAACTCACTCAATTTGGTCCAAAATATATCATAAAATAGTGGTGTATCAACAGATTAATTTCATGGGTAATGCCTGTAGACCCTCCAACAATGATCTATTTTCTAAGACATATAATCAAGCGTGGAGGAATCATCCTAACTTTGGGTGGAGAGACCAATCTCAGAAGCAACCAAACTTCAATAATTCTCAGGGCAGTTTTAATTAGAATAATTTTAACAACTGTCAATTTCAAGCCTCTCAACCACAGGAAGAACCATTTCAGTCCCAGAGTATTCCTGACCTGACATCTATTATTGCAAAACTCTCCAAGAATCAACAATAGTTTTATGCAGGAAACTAGAGTCTCACTCAGAAACTTGAAGATTCAGGTGGGTCATTTGAGCAAGCAAGTACCGAAGAAGACTCCTAATACTCTTCCTAGTGACACAGTCCCTAATCCAAGAGAAGAGTGCAAGGCCATCATAGTGGCAAAAGAACTAGTGACAGAGGAGGAAGTGCAAGTTGCTAAGGGATCAGAGAAAGCAAAATCTCTAAAAAAGACTGAGGGTACATTAGCACACGCCCCACCCAAGGCATCTAAGTACAGACTGAAGATGCCATACCTTCAGAAGCTCTAAAAGGAGACCAAGGACAAGCAATTCTCACAGTTCTTAGAAGTTTTTAGAAAGTTACAAATCAATATTTCTTTTGCTGAGGTTTTGGAGTAAATGCCTCTCTATGTAAAGTTCATGAAAGGCCTACTCTCTAAGAAGAAGGCCTTAAAGGGAGATGAAACTGTGGTCCTGACCAAGGAATGTAGTACAATAATTCAAAGCAAATTTCCAAGGAAAATGCCGGATCCAGGGAGCTTTTAGATTCTATGCACCATTTGGAACACAACCTTTGAAAAAAAAGCTTTATGTGATCTTGGTGCAAGTATCAATCTAATGCCTCTGTCTATAATAAAAAGTTGCAAATCTAAGAGGTACAACCAACAAGGATATCATTATAAATGGCAAACAAGTCTCTGAAATATGCACATAGAATAGTGGAGAATGTCTTGGTCAATGTTGGAAAATTCTTTCTCCTTGTAGATTTTGTAATCCTTAACATGGAACAGGAAGAAAATGACTCTATAATCCTAGAAAGACCATTCCTGTCCATTGGGAAGCTCTAATCGATGTGGAAAAAGGTGAATTGGTTCTGGGGATGTATGAGGATTATTTGGTCTTCAAGGTTTTTAGACTCATACATCACTCAAGTGAAGGAGGCACTTGCATGCAGAGTGAACTCACTAACTCAAGTCTCCAAGGATCCCTGATCGAAGTAAAGTAGAGTTTATAGCTCAAGCCTCCTTCGGTGGAAACCAATACCATTCCTTCTGACATCAAACCTAAGTTTGGTGTTGGGTGTGCATCATTCACCAAGGAGGAAGGTCCCAAGAAGAAGGTACCCTAGGGATGGAGAAACAAAATGATCCCCACTGAGGATTTCTCACCAGGAATGAAAGTAGTGTTGACTAAAAGCCCAATCTTGCCTCATACAGTGAACATGATTCTATATCTTGAGCACATTGAGTTAATCCATAAGAACACAGGAAAAAGATTCACAATGAGAGGTGATGACCTAAAGCACTATCTTGGGGGCGAGATTGATCGCCAGAGATACAATCATCTGCTGACATAGTAGAATTGACCGTTAAGCTAATAACTGTAAAGAAGCACTTGTTGGGAGGTAATCCAACCCTGAGTATCCTGCGATTTTATGTTCAATTTGATTTTTTGTTCATTTATGATTCTTATTCATAGTTTTTCTTGGTTTAATTATGTTCATAGTCATGCAAGGTATTTAGAACAGGCACAGGAAGAATCTAGAGGAAGAACAGAACACTTGAAGAACATTTCAATTCGGGTGCTCTGGCGATAAATGCCAGGATGGGCGTTTAGCGCTGAGGAGCACGCAAATCGAGAAAGATTGATGTCGATTTGGGTGCTAAATGTCAGGCTGGGCGTTTAGCTCTAGGAGTGGCAGCTAGGGTGCTGGCGTTAAACACCAGGGAGGACGTTTAATGCCCCGGATGGTATGCAAGCCAAGATAGACTCAGACCTCATAGGGAGCTAAACGCCCAGCTCATCCCAATTTTTTTTGAAAAGAGTGGTGGCGCTAAATGCCAGGACTGGCGTTTAGTGCCCTGAAGGGCATATATTGTGAAGCGCAGTAGCACTTAACACTGGAGCTGGTGTTTAGTGCCAGCAACGCAGATTTGACTATTGAAAAATAAAATTCAAATTTGCAACGGTAAAAACCATCCTCATTACCCTATTGACTGTTTCAAATCCCTCTCCCCCTCCACCATTCCTTCCCTCTAACCCCCATCAAATCATATTTCACCCCAAATCCGTTCATTCAATTCCTCACACACCATCACCATATCATATCTCATCAAATCTCCCCTATGTCTCTATTTCCCATTCCCCATATACCAACCCATTTTACTCTATAATATCACTCAGCCCCCCTCCCCCCCGGCTATACAAATATCCACCTCTTTTTCACTTTTCACTACACCTCAATTTACAATATTTCATCCCTTCTCCCCCTTTTCACCTTATTGCTTCCTTTTCATTTTTCCCTTTCTCTCCCCCTAACCTTCTTCTTTTTACCACCTCTTACCCCCTTTCTTTCTCTTGCTCTCTTTTCTTTGCTCGAGGACGAGAAAAAGCTTTAAGTTTGGTGTTGGAGTACTTTGCTTTTCTTCTTTATCATATTTCATATGGCACCCAAAATCGGAGAATCCTCTTCTAGGAAGAGAAAGGAAAACGCTCCCACAACTGGTCAGTTTGATAACAACCGGTTTAGTTCTAAAATCCATGAGGATCACTTCCAAGAGATTGCAAGCAAAAAGAAGGTAATTCCAGAGGTTCGACTTGAGTTGTAACCATATATTAGTATCCATAGATTAGGGAGCAGATTTTGAGGAGGGGTTGGGAGTTCTTATGCAACCCTGTGACTGAGGTAGGTGTTCTGATGGTCAGGGAGTTCTACGCTAATACTTGGGTGACCTACAAACATGTTAAGGATGTGAACTCTAAGTTTAAGACCTGGTGTACTATGGTCCGAGTGTGGATCCTAGAGTTCGGTCCAGAAAGAGTAAGGGATATACTTTAATTCTCACCATCCAGAGATGACCCTCACTCCTACCATCACAGGCTCACCAGTGATTAGAGGCTGGACCAGATCCTCACTGATATATGCCTCCCTGGAACATAGTGGAGGAGGGATGCTATAGGGCAGCCATACCAGCTGGAAAGGCATGGTTTGAAGTCAGTTGTTAGGGGGTGGTTGGAGTTCATTCAATGCTCCATCATCTTTATAAATAACTGGTCCGAGGTTACTATTAACCGGGCTGTGATGATTCACTGCTTCATGCTCGGTAATGAGGTAGAGGTGCATCGTGTGATCCCTATGGAGTTGTATGACATAGCCACGAAGGCATCCACCTTTGCTAGATTGGCCTTTCCTCATCTCATCTGCTACTTGTGTGAGGCTGCTCGTGTTCGCATTGATCAAGACACCCCTATTGACATCGACAGGCCGATCACTCGGAGGGGTATGGAGTATGCCAAGCAGATTGGACGAGCACTGCCTCAGAAGCCAGTTCTCCCTCCTCAGCAAGAGTAGCCTGAGATGCCTTAGGGATATTACTTTCCTCCATGAGATTATTGGAATCAGTTGACTACATCTATTGGATAGCTGACATCATCCGTTGACCAGCCGAAGATAAAGCACTAGTATTACTCTGCCATCTTTCATCAGCTAGTGGAGGAGTAGTAGATCTAGAGGTAAGAGCTAGAAGAGCTGAGGCACTTGAGAGGATTCCCAGGAGGGAGCAGACACTAAGACTGAGTTGGTTGAGTTTCATTATCTGCTGCTTTACTTATTTCCTGTTTTTCTAGTTATTATATATCATGTTTTGTTTTTTGTTATCTGTTTGAAGCCTTTGCATGACTATTAGTAGCATTCTATTATTTTTCTATGCTTAGTTATTTAAGTTGATAATTTATGTTTATTTTAAAAATTGTCTCATATATTGCTCATTGAGTTTGAAAAATCAAAAGAAAAAGAAAAGAAGTAGTAAAATGTATGAGATTTGAGTTATATATTCTGAGTTATTCTAGTTACTTTGATGTGGTGGCACTATCTATGATTCTGAATGTATGAAGTAAAGAGTGTATAATTGATATTGAAGTCAAGATTGTTGATTCTTGAGGTACATGAACTTAGAGAAGTATTATGGATTCTCTAAATTGAGTATGGAATTTATCTTTGAAGCAAAAGAAACAGCAAAAAGATAAAAAAAAGCAAGGTCCAAGGCTCAAAGAGTTGTTTTTCTAACCATACGCTTGTGGTGTAAATGTGTCAAGTAACCCTTGAGACAGGCACTAAGAGTCGAGACCAAGTGCAATTATAGAGTATGCCAAAGGCTCTGAGCACCAGTGACTGGGAGAAATAAAAAAAAAACGAAAAAAATTAGAACTGAAAAGAGTTTCCCAGTTAAGTACTTGTGGTGTTTGATGAGCGGATATTTTATACGCTTTTTGGGGATAATTTCATGTAGATTTTAGTATGTTTTAATTAGTTTTTAATAGAATTTTATTAGTTTTTAAGCAAAAATCATATTTCTGGACTTTACTATGAGTGTGTGTATTTTTCTGTGATTTCAGGTATTTTCTGGCTGAAATTGAGGAAGCTGAGCAAAAATCTGACTTAGGCTGAAAAAGGACTGCTGATGCTGTTGGATCCTGACCTCCCTGCACTCGAAATGGATTTTCTGGAGCTACAGGAGTCCAATTGGCTCGCTCTCAACGGCGTTGGAAAGTAGACATCCAGGGCTTTCCAGCAATATATAATAGTCCATACTTTGCGCGAAGATAGACGACGTAACTTGGCGTTGAACGCCAAGTTCATGCTGCTGTCTGGAGTTAAACGCCAGAAAAACGTCATGATCCGGAGTTGAACGCCCAAAACACGTCATAACTTGGAGTTTAACTCCAAGAAAAGCCTCTACTCGTGGATAGCTTTAGTCTCAGCTCCAGCACACACCAAGTGGGCCCCAGAAGTGGATTTCTGCACCAATTATCTTAGTTTACTCATATTCTGTAAACCTAGGTTACTAGTTTACTATTTAAACAACTTTTAGAGAATTATTCTGTACCTCATGACATTTTCAGATCTGAATTGAATACTTTTTGACGGCATGAGTCTCTAAACTCCATTGTTGGGGGTGAGGAGCTCTGCAGCGTCTCGATGAATTAATACAATTCCTTTGTTTTTCATTCAAACACGCTTGTTCTTATCTAAGATGTTCATTCGCGCTTAATTATGGAGAAGGTGATGATCCGTGACACTCATCACCTTCCTCAACCCATGAACATGTGCCTGACAACCACCTCCGTTCTACATCAGATTGAATGAGTATCTCTTAGATTCCTTAATCAGAATCTTCGTGGTATAAGCCGGATTGATGGCGGCATTCATGAGAATCCGGAAAGTCTAAACCTTGTCTGTGGTATTCCGAGTAGGATTCTGGGATTGAATGACTGTGACGAGCTTCAAACTCCTGAAGGCTGGGCGTTAGTGACAGACGCAAAAGAATCAATGGATTCTATTCCAACCTGATTGAGAACCGACAGATGATTAGCCGTGCTGTGACAGAGCATAGGAACGTTTTCACTGAGAGGATGGGAAGTAGCCATTGACAACGGTGACACCTTACATAGAGCTTGCCATAGAAGGGATTTTGCGTGTGGAAAAGGATTTCAAGGAAAAGTAGAAATTCAAAGGACAAAGCATCTCCAAAACTCCAACATATTTCTCATTACTGCACACCAAGTAACGATTTGATTCTCTCTTATTTTTCTAACAATTTTAAACACTTTGACTTCTTACAATTAATTCCAAATAATCTTATTGGCCTCCTGACTAAGATTAATAAAATAAATATAGCTTGCTTCAAACCAATAATCTCCGTGGGATCGACCCTTACTCACGTAAGGTATTACTTGGACGACCCAGTGCACTTGCTGGTTAGTTGTGCGAATTGCCAAGGAGTTAGATTGCATTTCGTGCACCAAGTTTTTGGCGCCGTTGCCGGGGATTATTTGAGTTTGAACAACTAAAGGTTTATTTTATTTCTTAGATTAGGAATAATTTATTTTTATTATTTTTATTGTTATAGAGTCATCAAATTCTGATAGGATAGTTTCTTTTCAAAAATTTCTTTTCAAAAATATTATTTTTCTTTATTAATTGTTAAATTTTCGTGAGTTTAGTGTCTTGTTCTAAGTTTGGTGTTAATTGCTTATTTTATATTTTCTTTAAAAATTTTTCGTGTTAGTGTTCTAGGTTCTTCCTTGATCTTCAAGTTGTTCTTGTTCACTTTTCTTGGTTGATTTTTAATTTTTCTTGCTTTGTGTCTTTTCTTGTTTCACTTGTGTTCTTTTTAAAGCATTAATTGGAATATTCAAAACACGTGTTACATTTACTCCCAATTGGCTAGAGTATTGGTTTATATTTTTTGATTATTGGGTTTACGCTTTGGAATCTTTTTCAAAAATAATTTTTCTTTGATTGAATCTTGTGCCAAACTTTAAGTTTGGTGTTTTCTTGTTAATCCTTTCATAATTTTCGAAAATTTTATTAAAGTTTTCTAAAAATTTTAAGTTTGGTGTTCTTCCTTTTGTTCTTGATGTTCTTGTGAATCTTCAAGGTGTTTTTGAGTTTTTCTTGTGTCTTGATCTTAAAATTTTTAAATTTGGTGTTCCTTGGTGTTTTTCCCTCCAAAAATTTTCGAAAATAAGGAACATTAGATCTAAAAATTTTAAGTCTTGTGTCTTTTATGTGTTTTTCTCTTTCATCATAAAATTCAAAATTCAAAAAAATATATCTTTTCTAACTAATTTTGAACTATTTTTTTTCGAAAATTTTAATTTCAATTTCAAAATATTTCCAATTTCTTTTATTTATTTCGTTTTTTTATTTTATTTTATAAAAATTAATTCAAAAAAAAAATAAAAAAAATCAACATATAAATTATCCCTTGTATTCCATCATGGAAGCAAGTAGGAATGAACAGTCCAAGAGGACTCTGGGGTCATATGCTAACCCCACTACTGCTTCATATGGGAGTAGTATCTGTATACCCTCCATTGGAGTTAGTAGCTTTGAGTTGAATCCTCAGCTCATTATCATGGTGCAGCAAAACTGTCAGTATTCTGGTCTTCCACATGAAGAACCCACAGAGTTTCTGGCACAATTTTTGCAAATTGCTGACACAGTACATGATAAGGAAGTGGATCAGGATGTCTACAGATTATTACTATTTTCATTTGCTGTAAAAGATCAAGCTAAGAGGTGGTTAAATAACCAGCCTAAGAACAGCATAAAAACATGGAAGCAGCTGTCAGAAAAATTCCTGAATCACTATTTCCCTCCAAAACGGATGACACAGCTAAGGCTAAGCATCCAAGGCTTCAAACAAGGAGATAATGAATCTCTTTATGATGACTGGGAGAGATACAGAGAGATGCTAAGAAAATGCCCCTCTGAAATGTTTTCAGAATGGGTGCAATTAGACATCTTCTACTATGGGCTTACAGAAAAAGCTCAGATTTCTCTAGACCACTCAGCTGGTGGATCTATACATATGAGAAAAACAATTGAAGAAGCTCAAGAGCTTATTGATACAGTTGCCAGAAATCAACATCTATACCTAAGCAGTGAATCTTCCATGAAAGAAGAAGCTAAAACAGTAACTGCTGAACTCAGTCCGGTGGATCAGGCTAATAAATTCAATCAGCAATTAGACTTTCTAACTCAGCAGCTAGCCGAATTCAAGAAAATATTACAGGAAACAAGAATGGCTAACAGGAATATGGAAGTACAATTAAAGCAGACAGAAAAGCAACTGTCAAAACAAATAGCAGAAGAATGCCAAGCAGTTCAATTAAGAAGTGGGAAAACATTAAATACCTCACTTCAAAGCAGCAGAAAACCAAGAAATGAACAAATGGCTACTCAAAATCCCTCTGAGGACAGTCAGAGCCCAGAGAGGAATAAAGCTGGCGCTGAACGCCCAGACCATGTTCATTCCTGGCGTTCAACGCCAGAAACAAGCATGAATCCGGCGTTGAACGCCCAAGGGGAGCATGGTTCTGTCGTTCAAACGCCAGTAACAAACAAGGAAGTGGCGTCTAACGCCACTCCAGCTTCCACCCCTGGCATTCAAATGCCAGTGGGGGCTCAGTCACATACAAGTGCTGATGACAACCCTTCTAAAAAGGCTTCCCAACCCACTTCTGTAGGTAATAAACCTGCAGCAACTAAGGTTGAGGAATACAAAGCCAAAATGCCTTATCCTCAAAAACTCCGCCAAGCGGAACAGGATAAGCAATTTGCCCGCTTTGCAGACTATCTCAAGACTCTTGAAATAAAGATTCCGTTTGCAGAAGCACTTGAGCAAATACCATCTTATGCTAAGTTCATGAAAGAGATCTTAAGTCATAAGAAGGATTGGAGGGAAACTGAAAAAGTTTACCTCACTGAAGAATGCAGTGCAGTCATTCTGAAAAGCTTACCTGAGAAGCTTAAAGATCCTGGGAGCTTTATGATACCCTGCACATTAGAGGGCACTTGCACCAAGCAAGCTTTATGTGATCTTGGGGCAAGTATCAACCTAATACCTGCATCTACTATCAGAAAGCTTGGTTTAACTGAAGAAATCAAACCAACCAGGATATGTCTTCAACTTGCTGATGGCTCCATTAAATACCCATCAGGCGTGATTGAGGACATGATTGTCAAGGTTGGGCCATTTGCCTTTCCTACTGACTTTTTGGTGCTGGAAATAGAGGAGCACAAGAGTGCAACTCTCATTCTAGGAAGACCTTTCCTAGCAACTGGCCGAACCCTCATTGATGTCCAAAAGGGGGAAGTAACCTTGAGAGTCAATGAGGAGGAGTTCAAGTTGAATGTTGTCAAAGCCATGCAACATCCAGACACCCCAAATGACTGCATGAGTGTTGATATTATTGACTCTCTGGTAAGAGAGGTCAATATGGCTGAAAGTCTCGACTCAGAGCTAGAGGACATAATTAAAGATGTTCAGCCTGACCTGGAGGAATCAGAGAGAATAGTAGAACCTCTGAAAATCCCTCAGGAAGAGGAGAAACCTCCTAAACCCGAGCTCAAACCATTAACATCTTCCCTAAAATATGCATTCTTGGGAGAAGGTGATACCCTTCCTGTAATCATAAGCTCTACCTTAGAGCCACAGAAAGAGGAAGCACTAATTCAAGTGCTAAGGACACACAAGACAGCTCTTGGGTGGTCCATCAGTGATCTTAAGGGCATTAGCCCAGCTAGATGCATGCACAAAATCTTACTGGAGGGTGACGCCAAGCCAGTGGTTCAACCACAAAGGCGGCTAAACCTAGCCATGAAAGAAGTGGTGCAGAAAGAGGTCACTAAGTTACTAGAGGCTGGGATTATTTATCCTATTTCTGACAGCCCCTGGGTGAGCCCTGTCCAAGTCGTCCCTAAGAAAGGTGGCATGACAGTGGTTCATAATGAAAAAAATGAACTGGTTCCTACAAGAACAGTTACAGGGTGGCGTATGTGTATTGATTATAGAAGGCTCAATACAGCCACCAGAAAGGATCATTTTCCTTTACCATTCATAAACCAAATGCTAGAAAGACTAGCAGGTCATGAATACTACTGCTTCCTGGATGGATATTCAGGTTATAATCAAATTGCAGTAGATCCTCAGGATCAGGAGAAAACGGCATTCACCTGCCCACCTGGAGTATTTGCATACAGAAGGATGCCATTTGGCCTGTGTAATGCACCTGCAACCTTTCAGAGGTGCATGCTCTCAATTTTCTCTGATATGGTGGAAAAATTTTTGGAAGTCTTCATGGATGACTTTTCAGTGTTTGGAGACTCATTCAGCTCCTGCCTTAACCATTTAGCACTCGTTCTAAAGAGATGCCAAGAGACTAACCTGGTTTTAAACTGGGAGAAGTGTCACTTTATGGTGACTGAAGGAATTGTCCTTGGGCACAAAATCTCGAACAAGGGGATAGAGGTGGATCAAGCTAAGGTAGAGGTAATTGAAAAACTACCACCACCTGCCAATGTTAAGGCAATCAGAAGCTTTCTGGGGCATGCAGGATTCTACAGGAGGTTTATAAAGGATTTTTCAAAAATCGCCAAACCTCTGAGCAACCTGCTAGCTGCTGACACGCCATTTATCTTTGATAAAGAGTGTCTGCAAGCATTTGAGACTCTGAAAGCTAAATTGGTTACAGCACCAATCATCTCTGCACCAGACTGGACATTACCATTTGAATTAATGTGTGATGCCAGTGACCATGCCATTGGTGCAGTATTGGGACAAAGGCATGACAAGCTTCTGCACGTCATTTACTATGCCAGCCGTGTTTTAAATGACGCACAGAAGAATTACACCACAGAAAAAGAGCTACTTGCAGTGGTTTACGCCATTGACAAATTCAGATCCTATTTAGTAGGATCAAAAGTGATTGTGTATACAGATCATGCTGCTCTTAAATATCTACTCACAAAGCAGGATTCAAAACCCAGACTTATAAGATGGGTGCTGCTTCTGCAAGAGTTTGATATAGAAATAAGAGACAGAAAAGGGACAGAGAATCAAGTAGCAGATCACCTGTCCCGAATAGAACCAGTAGAAGGGGCGTCCCTCCCTCTCACTGAGATCTCTGAAACCTTTCCGGATGAGCAACTCTTTGCCATCCAGGAGGTGCCATGGTTTGCAGACATTGCAAATTACAAGGCAGTGAGATTTATACCCAAAGAGTACAGTAGACAGCAAATAAAGAAGCTGATCACGTACGCAAAATATTATCTTTGGGATGAGCCGTATCTCTTTAAGAGATGTGCAGATGGAGTAATCCGTAGATGTGTGCCTAAGGAAGAAGCACAGAAAATCCTATGGCACTGCCATGGATCACAGTATGGAGGACATTTTGGAAGTGAGCGAACAGCCACAAGAGTCCTCCAATGTGGCTTCTACTGGCCTACTCTCTATAAAGACTCCCGAGTGTATGTACTTAATTGTGACAGTTGCCAAAGATCTGGCAATCTACCTCACAGTTACGCCATGCCTCAACAAGGGATCTTAGAGATTGAGTTGTTTGATGTATGGGGCATTGACTTCATGGGACCTTTCCCACCATCATACTCAAACACTTACATTCTGGTGGCAGTGGATTATGTATCCAAATGGGTGGAGGCTATTGCAACACCCACCAATGACACTAAAACAGTGTTAAAATTCCTCCAGAAACACATCTTCAGCAGATTTGGTATCCCTAGAGTGTTAATCAGTGATGGGGGCACTCATTTCTGCAATAAACAGCTTTACTCTGCTCTAGTTCGTTATGGAGTTAGCCACAGGGTAGCTACTCCATATCATCCACAAACTAATGGGCAAGCTGAAGTCTCAAATAGAGAACTCAAAAGAATCCTGGAACGGACTGTAATTAACCGTAGAAGGGATTGGGCAAGAAGCTTGGATGATGCTCTGTGGGCATACAGAACAGCATTCAAGACCCCTATAGGGACCTCTCCATACCAGCTTGTGTATGGAAAGGTGATGAGCGGATAATTTATACGCTTTTTGGCATTGTTTTTAGGTAGTTTTTAGTAAGTTCAAGCTACTTTTAGGGATGTTTTCATTAGATTTTATGTTAAATTCACATTTCTGGACTTTACTATGAGTTTATGTGTTTTTCTGTGATTTCAGGTAAATTCTGGCTGAAATTGAGGGACTTGAGCAAAACTCTGAAAAAGGCTGACAAAAAGGACTGCTGATGCTGTTGGAATCTGACCTCCCTGCACTCGAAATGGATTTTCTGGAGCTACAGAACTCCAAATGGCGCGCTCTCAACGGCGTTGGAAAGTAGACATCCAGGGCTTTCCAGCAATATATAATAGTCCATACTTTATTCGGAAATTGACGACGTAACCTGGCGTTGAACGCCAAGTTCATGCTGCTGTCTGGAGTTAAACGCCAGAAAAACGTCATGATCCGGAGTTGAACGCCCAAAACACGTCATAACTCGGAGTTCAACTCCAAGAGAAGCCTCAGCTCGTGGATTGATCAAGCTCAGCCCAATCATACACCAAGTGGGCCCCGGAAGTGGATTTATGCATCAAATACTTACCCATGTAAACCCTAGGAGCTAGTTTATTATAAATAGAACATTTAACTATTGTATTAGATGTCTTCTTGACCACGTTACATCTTTGGTCTCAGCTTTGTTTTATTCTTCATCCTAAGAGGCTATTGATCACGTTTTAGGGGGGCTGGCCATTCGGCCATGCCTGAACCTCTTACTTATGTATTTTCAACGGTGGAGTTTCTGCACACCATAGATTAAGGGTATGGAGCTCTGCTGTACCTCAAGTATTGATGCAATTCTATTTTCTTTCATTCAATTCTCTCTTATTCTTATTCCAAGATATTCATTCGCACCCAAGAACATGATGAAGGTGATGATTATGTGACGCTCATCACCATTCTCACCTATGAACGCGTGTGATTGACAACCACTTCCGTTCTACATGCAACAGAGCTTGAATGTGTATCTCTTAGATTCCCCAACAGAATCTTCATGGTATAAGATAGATAGATGGCGGCATTCATGAGGATCCGGAAAGTCTCACCTTGTCTGTGGTATTCCGAGTAGGATCCTGGGAGTCCGAAAAGTCTAACCTTGTCTGTGGTATTCCGAGTAGGATTCCGGTAATGAATGACTGTGACGTGCTTCAGACTTGCAAGTGCTGGGCGTGATGACAAACGCAAAAGAATCAAGGGATTCTATTCCAGTAGGCGCGGGAACCAACCAGTGATTAGCCGTGCTGTGACAGAGCGCGTGAGCGTAGTTTTCACTGCGAGGATGGGATGTAGCCTTCGGCCAGGTGATGCCTCCAAACGATTAGCCATGCGAGTGACAGCCGCAGAGGACCATTTTCCCGAGAGGATTAAAAGTAGCCATCGTCGAACGGTGAACCCCTATACACAGCTTGCCATGGAAAGGAATAAGAAGGATTGAGTTGAAGTAGTAGGAGAGCAGGCGTCCTTGAGCCATACAGTATCTCCATATGCTTATCTGAAATTCCCACCAATGAATCTGCATAAGTATCTCTATCCCTTTTTAATTCTTCTATTTTCTTATTTCTATTTTCGAAACCATAAACCAATTTAATCTGCCTGACTGAGATTTACAAGGTGACCATAGCTTGCTTCATACCAACAATCTCTGTGGGATCGACCCTTACTCGCGTAAGGTTTATTACTTGGACGACCCAGTACACTTGCTGGTTAGTTGAACGGAGTTGTGTTCACTTGTGCCAATTTCAAATTCCATAATTTTACAATGATTACAACTTAAAGAATATGGATCACAATTTCGTCCACCAAGTTTTTGGCGCCGTTGCCGGGGATTGTTCGAGTATGGACAACTGACGGTTCATCTTGTTGCTCAGATTAGGTAATTTTCTTTTCAAAAAGTTTTCTAAAATCTTTCAAAAATATTTTTTTTATTATTTTCATTTTTTTAATATAATTTTCGAAAAAGAAATAATAAAAATACAAAAAAATCATAAAATCATAAAAATAAAAAATATTTAGTGTTTCTTGTTTGAGTCTTGAGTCAACTTTTAAGTTTGGTGTCAATTGCATGCTTTAAAAATTTTTTCTTGCATTTTTCGAAATTCCATGCATTCATAGTGTTCTTCATGATCTTCAAGTTGTTCTTGACAAGTCTTCTTGTTTGATCTTGATGATTTCTTGTTTTGTGTTGTTTGTTGTTTTTCATATGCATTTTTCGTTTGTTAGAGTCCATGCATTAAAGATTTCTAAGTTTGGTGTCTTGCATGTTTTCTTTGCATCAAAAATTTTTTCAAAATTATGTTCTTGATGTTCATCATGATCTTCAAAGTGTTCTTGGTGTTCATCTTGACATTCATAGTGTTCTTGCATGCATCTTGTGTTTTGATCCAAAATTTTCATGTTTTGGGTCATTTTTGTGTTTTTCTCTCGCATCAAAAAAAAAAAATATCTTATCTTTTTAAATCTTATCTTTTTAAAATCTTTTTCAAAAATCATATCTTTTCCATTTTTTTCATCATTTTCGAAAATTTCAAAAATCTTTTTCAAAATATTTTCAAAATCTTTTTCTTATCTTTACATCATATTTTCGAAAATTGCATCAAAAATTAATGGTTTGATTCAAAAATTTCAAGTTTGTTACTTTCTTGTTAAGAAAGATTCAAATTTTAAGTTCTAGAATCATATCTTGTGATTTCTTGTGAGTCAAGTCATTAATTGTGATTTTAAAATTCATATCTTTTCAAAAATATCTTTTTAAATCTTATCTTTTCAAAACCATATCTTTTTAAATCATATCTTTTTAATCATATCTTTTATATCATATCTTTTTGAAAATTTTATCTTTTTTAAAAAAAAAAATTGATTTTAAAATATCTTTTCTAACTTCTTATCTTCTTATCTTTTCAAAATTGATTTTAATATCTTTTTCAACTAACTAATTAACTTTTTGTTTGTTTCTTATCTTTTTCAAAACCACCTAACTACTTTTCCCTCTTCAATTTTCGAAAATATCTCACCTCTTTTTCAAAAATTCTTTTTGTTTTAAATTTTAATTTTAATCTTATCTTATCTTTAATTTTCAAAAATTACTAACCCCTTTTTCAAAATTATTTTCAAAAATTCTCCCTCTCTTTTCTTATTTTATTTAATTAACTATTTACTAACACTTCTCTTCACTTCTCTTCATCTAAAAATCCGAACCATTCTCCTTTCCTTATCCCCTTTCTTTTTCTACTAACATAAAGGAATCTCTATACTGTAACATAGAAGATTCCTCTTCCTTTTCTTTTTCTCTTCTCTTTCATATGAGCAGGAATAAAGAAAAAGGCACTCTTGTTGAAGCAAGGAAGAGACATAAAGGAGCTCAAAAAGCACCATTGGACCTTCAAGAAGGCGCCACCCTCACTCAGGTGGACTCATTCCTTGTTCTTATTTTCTCTGCTTTTTCGGTTTTTATGCTTCATGTCTATCTAATGTTTGTGTCTTTATTACATGATCATTAGTAGTTAGTAACTATGTCTTAAAGCTATGAATAGATTCCATTAATCCTTCACCTCTCTTAAATGAAAAATGTTTTAATTCAAAAGAACAAGAAGTACATGAATTTCGAATTTATCCTTGAATTTAATTTAATTATATTGATGTGGTGACAATACTTTTGTTTTCTGAATGAATGCTTGAACAGTGCATATGTCTTTTGATCTTGTTGTTTATGAATGTTAAAATTGTTGGCTCTTGAAAGAATGATGAACAAAGAGAAATGTTATTGAGGATCTGAAAAATCATGAAATTGATTCTTGAAGCAAGAAAAAGCAGTGAAAAAGAAAGCTTGCGAAAAATTTCAAAAAAAAAAAAAAGAGAAGGAGCAATAGAAAAAGCCACGAGCCCTTAAAACCAAAAGGCAAGGGTAAAAAGGATCCAAGGCTTTGAGCATCAATGGATAGGAGGGCCCAAGGAAATAAAATCCAGGCCTATGAGGCTAAATCAAGCTGTCCCTAACCATGTGCTTGTGTCATGAAGGTCCAAGTGAAAAGCTTGAGACTGAGTGGTTAAAGTCGTGATCCAAAGCAAAAGAGTGTGCTTAAGAGCTCTGGACACCACTAACTGGGGACTCTAGCAAAGCTGAGTCACAATCTGAAAAGGTTCACCCAGTTATGTGTCTGTGGCATTTATGTATCCGGTGGTAATACTGGAAAACAAAGTGCTTAGGGCCACGGCCAAGACTCATAAGTAGCTGTGTTCAAGAATCAACATGCTTAACTAGGAAAGTCAATAACACTATCTGAAATTCTAAGTTCCTAGAGAAGCCAATCATTCTAAACTTCAAAGGAAAAAGTGAGATGCCAAAACTGTTCAAAAGCAAAAAGCTACAAGTCCCGCTCATCTAATTATAATTAATATTCATTGATATTCTGGAATTTATAGTATATTCTCTTCTTTTTATCCTATTTGATTTTCAGTTGCTTGGGGACAAGCAACAATTTAAGTTTGGTGTTGTGATGAGCGGATAATTTATACGCTTTTTGGCATTGTTTTTAGGTAGTTTTTAGTAAGTTCAAGCTACTTTTAGGGATGTTTTCATTAGTTTTTATGTTAAATTCACATTTCTGGACTTTACTATGAGTTTATGTGTTTTTCTGTGATTTCAGGTAAATTCTGGCTGAAATTGAGGGACTTGAGCAAAACTCTGAAAAAGGCTGACAAAAGGACTGCTGATGCTGTTGGAATCTGACCTCCCTGCACTCGAAATGGATTTTCTGGAGCTACAGAACTCCAAATGGCGCGCTCTCAACGGCGTTGGAAAGTAGACATCCAGGGCTTTCCAGCAATATATAATAGTCCATACTTTATTCGGAAATTGACGACGTAATCTGGCGTTGAACGCCAAGTTCATGCTGCTGTCTGGAGTTAAACGCCAGAAAAACGTCATGATCCGGAGTTGAACGCCCAAAACACGTCATAACTCGGAGTTCAACTCCAAGAAAAGCCTCAGCTCGTGGATTGATCAAGCTCAGCCCAATCATACACCAAGTGGGCCCCGGAACTGGATTTATGCATCAAATACTTACCCATGTAAACCCTAGGAGCTAGTTTATTATAAATAGAACATTTAACTATTGTATTAGATGTCTTCTTGACCACGTTACATCTTTGGTCTCAGCTTTGTTTTATTCTTCATCCTAAGAGGCTATTGATCACGTTTTAGGGGGGCTGGCCATTCGGCCATGCCTGAACCTCTTACTTATGTATTTTCAACGGTGGAGTTTCTGCACACCATAGATTAAGGGTGTGGAGCTCTGCTGTACCTCAAGTATTGATGCAATTCTATTTTCTTTCATTCAATTCTCTCTTATTCTTATTCCAAGATATTCATTCGCACCCAAGAACATGATGAAGGTGATGATTATGTGACGCTCATCACCATTCTCACCTATGAACGCGTGTGATTGACAACCACTTCCGTTCTACATGCAACAGAGCTTGAATGTGTATCTCTTAGATTCCCCAACAGAATCTTCGTGGTATAAGATAGATAGATGGCGGCATTCATGAGGATCCGGAAAGTCTCACCTTGTCTGTGGTATTCCGAGTAGGATCCTGGGAGTCCGGAAAGTCTAACCTTGTCTGTGGTATTCCGAGTAGGATTCCGGTAATGAATGACTGTGACGTGCTTCAGACTTGCAAGTGCTGGGCGTGATGACAAACGCAAAAGAATCAAGGGATTCTATTCCAGTAGGCGCGGGAACCAACCAGTGATTAGCCGTGCTGTGACAGAGCGCGTGAGCGTAGTTTTCACTGCGAGGATGGGATGTAGCCTTCGGCCAGGTGATGCCTCCAGACGATTAGCCATGCGAGTGACAGCCGCAGAGGACCATTTTCCCGAGAGGATTAAAAGTAGCCATCGTCGAACGGTGAACCCCTATACACAGCTTGCCATGGAAAGGAATAAGAAGGATTGAGTTGAAGCAGTAGGAGAGCAGGCGTCCTTGAGCCATACAGTATCTCCATATGCTTATCTGAAATTCCCACCAATGAATCTGCATAAGTATCTCTATCCCTTTTTAATTCTTCTATTTTCTTATTTCTATTTTCGAAACCATAAACCAATTTAATCTGCCTGACTGAGATTTACAAGGTGACCATAGCTTGCTTCATACCAACAATCTCTGTGGGATCGACCCTTACTCGCGTAAGGTTTATTACTTGGACGACCCAGTACACTTGCTGGTTAGTTGAACGGAGTTGTGTTCACTCGTGCCAATTTCAAATTCCATAATTTTACAATGATTACAACTTAAAGAATATGGATCACAATTTCGTCCACCAAAAGGCATGTCACTTGCCAGTGGAACTGGAACACAAGGCCTATTGGGCAACCAGATTCCTAAACCTTGATGCCAAGTTAGCTGGAGAAAAACGATTGCTCCAGTTAAATGAGCTAGAGGAATTTAGACTTAATGCTTTCGAGAATGCAAAGATTTACAAAGAGAAAGCGAAAAGATGGCATGATAAGAAATTGTCATCCAGAGTCTTTGAGCCGGGGCAGAAAGTTCTGCTATTTAATTCTAGGCTCAAATTATTCCCCGGGAAATTAAAATCCCGGTGGAGAGGTCCATATGTCATTACAAACGTATCACCATATGGATACATAGAGCTTCAGGATAATGACTCTAACAAAAAGTTCATTGTTAATGGACAAAGAGTTAAACATTATCTTGAAGGCAATTTTGAGCGAGAATGCTCAAAACTGAGACTTAATTAAAACTCAGTAATAGTCCAGCTAATGACATTAAAGAAGTGCTTGTTGGGAGGCAACCCAGCTAATCACAAAATTTAATTTTATTTGTTTCTGTTGATTTTTACAGGTATAAGTCAAAATATCCTCAAGGTAAAATAGCAATTGATTGGATTCACAAAGTTAAAAGGGAATTTAGAAGTTCACTGGCGAAAAAAGCCAATAAGAAAAAATTTTTGGGCGTTGAACGCCCAAAAGAAGCACCCACTGGGCGTTCAACGCCAGTAAGGGTAGCCATCTTGGCGTTAAACGCCAGAGAGGAGCATCTTCTGGGCGTTAAACGCCAGAAAGAAGCACCTTCTGGGCGTTTAACGCCAGATTGACAGCATCATGGGCGTTCAGAAAAATGCCCAGTGACAAATGACTTCCTGGCGTTCAACGCTAGAAAGATGCACCAGCTGGGCGTTGAACGCCCAGGAGAAGCAACATTTGGGCGTTAAACGCCCAAACCATGCAGCAGTTGGGCGTTTAACGCCAGGATGGTGGGGAGGAGGTAAAATTCATTTTCTTTACAAAATTTCTAAATTTTTATGTTTCAATTCATAATTTCTTGCATTAACATGTTTTAAAATGTCATCCTTCAAATCAAATTGGTTTTCTAAGAACCCTAATTTCTAAAATCCCTTTTTCAAAAATTTCAAATATATCTTAATCCATAAAGATAGATTATTTTTCAATCCAATCCAACTCTTTTAAAGTTTGTTTTCAAAACTTAATTATCTCTTTAAAAATCTTTTTCAAAATTAAAATCTATCTTTTTAATTATTATTCATATCTTTCTCTTTTTAAACTATATCTTTTTCTTATCATATCTATCTTTTATAAATCATATCTTCTATCTTATCTTTTTCTTATTTTCAAAAATTCCCACCCCTCCCTATATATTGAGTTCGGCGCCCCTCTCCTTATCACCATGCCACACTTGCTCTCCTCCTATCCCTCTTCTTTCTTCTCTTTTGCTTGAGGACAAGCAAAACTCTAAGTTTGGTGTGGTTATCCGTGATCACAAAAACATACTCATCAAGATCATGGCTCCTAAAGAAAAACAACCCACCTCAAGAGGCAAGAAAGAAAGTACTCCAAAGCCACTTTGGAATCAAGGGAAGTTCTTAACTAAAGAACATTCAGACCATTACTACAAAATAATGAGTCACAGATCAGTGATCCCGGAAGTCAAATTTGATCTGAAAGAAGATGAATATCCAGAGATCCAAGAGCAAATTCGAAACAGGAATTGGGAAATTCTGGCCAATCCTGAAACGAAAGTGGGAAGGAACATGGTTCAAGAGTTCTATGCTAATCTATGGCAGACAGACAGGCAAAGAATAATTGGAGCTGCTCTCTATGACCATCGGACCTTAGTCAGAGGAAAGATTGTTCATACCCATCCTGACAAGATCAGGGAGATATTTAAGATTCCTCAACTGAAAGATGACCCAGACTCCTTTAATAGGAGAATGATGCGGGTAAATAAAGGTCTAGACAAGATTCTAGAGGATATATGCATCCCTGAAGTCAGGTGGACTACCAGCACCACTGGCACCCCAATTCAACTGAAAAGAGAAGATCTAAAACCAGTAGCCAGAGGCTGGCTAGATTTCATTGGGCGTTCCATATTGCCCACCAGCAACCGTTCTGAAGTTACCATTAAAAGAGCAGTAATGATTCACTGCATCATGTTGGGAAAAGAGGTAGAAGTCCATCAACTGATCTCATGTGAGATATACAAAATAGCAAATAGGAATTCTAAGGACGTCAAATTGGCCTATCCAAGCTTAATTTCTATGCTCTGCAAAGATGCTGGAGTGAAGATGGGAATAACAGAATATATTCCAGTTGAGAGGCCAATCACTGGAATATCAATGGTCAGACAACAGCAACAAGATGATTCAGCTAAGAGGAGAGCACAGGAAGCCCTCCCAGAACTGCCTCAATTCGAATATTGGGAACATCTTGAGGCTTCTATTTCCAAATTACAAGAAGCTGTGGACCAAATAAAGGAAGAACAGAACAATCAAAGTGGCATGCTTTGCAAACTGCTTAAGGAACAGGAAGAGCAAGGGCGTGATCTAAGGGAGCTAAAGCGCCAAAAATTAATCCTTGAAAAGCACCCCACAGATTAGAGGAACATCTACTCCTCAAAACAACATGTTGCTGAGTTCCAATTTTTCTGCTTTAACTTAGTGATAGTATTATTATAGAAATTTACCTTAGGAGATATTTAGTAGTAGTAATTAGTATATCTATTTTGATTTTATTTCCAATTAAGCTATAATTTATTTTTCTCATCATCATCAGGCATGAATAAAGTAGTAGATTTTTTTTAGAATAAAGAAGTAATCTATATTTTTCGAGTTCTTAATAAATAAAAATTATAATTAATTATGTGTGGTGGCAATACTTCTTGTTCTCGGAATGAATGCTTGAACAGGCATAACTTGTACTTTGAATTTGATGAATATTGGCTCCTGAAAGAATGAGGAACACGAAAAATATTATTGATGATATGAAAAATCATGAAATTGATTCTTGAAGCAAGAAAAAGCAGTCTATTCAAAAAAAAAAAAGGGGGGAGAAGAAGCAGTAGAAAAAGCCAATAGCCCTTAAAACCAAAAGGCAAGGGTAAAAAGGATCCAAGGCTTTGAGCATCAATGGATAGGAGGGCCTAAGGAAATAGTTCCAGGCCTAAGCGGCTAAACCAAGCTGTCCCTAACCATGTGCTTGTGGCATGAAGGTCCAAGTTACAAACTTGAGACTGAATGGTTAAAGTCGTGATCCAAGACAAACAGAGTGTGCTCAAGAGCTCTGGACACCTCTGACTGGGGACTCTAGCAAAGCTAAGTCACAATCTGAAAAAGGTTCACCTAGTCATGTGTCTGTGGCATTTATGTATCTGGTGGTAATACTGGAAAACAAAGTGCTTAGGGCCACGGCCAAGACTCATAAAATAACTGTGTTCAAGAATCAACATACTACACTAGGAGAATCAATAATACTATCTGAATTCTGAGTTCCTATGGATGCCAATCATTCTGAAATTCAAAGGATAAAGGGAGATGCCAAAACTGTTCAGAAACAAAAAGCTGCAAGCCCCGCTCATCTAAAAAGAATCTGAGCTCCATTTAAAACTCTTAAATATTATTACTTCTTAATTTCTCTCATCCTATTTTACTTATCTAGTTGCTTGAGGACAAGCAACAGTTAAGTTTGGTGTTGTGATGAGCGGATATTTTATACGCTTATTGGGGATAATTTCATGTAGATTTTAGTATGTTTTAATTAGTTTTTAATAGAATTTTATTAGTTTTTAAGCAAAAATCATATTTCTGGACTTTACTATGAGTGTGTGTATTTTTCTGTGATTTCAGGTATTTTCTGGCGGAAATTGAGGAAGCTGAGCAAAAATCTGACTTAGGCTGAAAAAGGACTGCTGATGCTGTTGGATCCTGACCTCCCTGCACTCGAAATGGATTTTCTGGAGCTACAGGAGTCCAATTGGCGCGCTCTCAACGGCGTTGGAAAGTAGACATCCAGGGCTTTCCAGCAATATATAATAGTCTATACTTTGCGCGAAGATAGATGACGTAACTTGGCGTTGAACGCCAAGTTCATGCTGCTGTCTGGAGTTAAACGCCAGAAAAACGTCATGATCCGGAGTTGAACGCCCAAAACACGTCATAACTTGGAGTTTAACTCCAAGAAAAGCCTCTACTCGTGGATAGCTTTAGTCTCAGCCCCAGCACACACCAAGTGGGCCCCAGAAGTGGATTTCTGCACCAATTATCTTAGTTTACTCATATTCTGTAAACCTAGGTTACTAGTTTACTATTTAAACAACTTTTAGAGAATTATTCTGTACCTCATGACATTTTCAGATCTGAATTGCATACTTTTTGACGGCATGAGTCTCTAAACTCCATTGTTGGGGGTGAGGAGCTCTGCAGCGTCTCGATGAATTAATACAATTCCTTTGTTTTTCATTCAAACACGCTTGTTCTTATCTAAGATGTTCATTCACGCTTAATTATGGAGAAGGTGATGATCCGTGGCACTCATCACCTTCCTCAACCCATGAACATGTGCCTGACAACCACCTCCGTTCTACATCAGATTGAATGAGTATCTCTTAGATTTCTTAATCAGAATCTTCGTGGTATAAGCCGCATTGATGGCGGCATTCATGAGAATCTGGAAAGTCTAAACCTTGTCTGTGGTATTCCGAGTAGGATTCTAGGATTGAATGACTGTGACGAGCTTCAAACTCCTGAAGGCTGGGCGTTAGTGACAGACGCAAAAGAATCAATGGATTTTATTCCAACCTGATTGAGAACCGACAGATGATTAGCCGTGCTGTGACAGAGCATAGGAACGTTTTCACTGAGAGGATGGGAAGTAGCCATTGACAACGGTGACACCCTACATAAAGCTTGCCATAGAAGGGATTTTGCGTGTGCAAAAGGATTTCAAGGAAAAGTAGAAATTCAAAGGACAAAGCATCTCCAAAACTCCAACATATTTCTCATTACTGCACACCAAGTAACGATTTGATTCTCTCTTATTTTTCTAACAATTTTAAACACTTTGACTTCTTACAATTAATTCCAAATAATCTTATTGGCCTCCTGACTAAGATTAATAAAATAAATATAGCTTGCTTCAAACCAATAATCTTCGTGGGATCGACCCTTACTCACGTAAGGTATTACTTGGACGACCCAGTGCACTTGCTGGTTAGTTGTGCGAATTGCCAAGGAGTTAGATTGCATTTCGTGCACCAGTGTTCTTGTGTCAAGTTAAGCTTGAGGACAAAACCCTTAGAGTCACGGCTAGGCTCAAGGTGCAGACTGGTGCACGAAATTGTGATCACTACTTTTCACAACTCAAATAATCCCCGGTAATGAATCCAAAAACTTGGTGCTCAATACCATGGTATAAACACAACTTCGCACAACTAACCAGCAAGTGCACTGGGTCGTCCAAGTAATAAACCTTACGCGAGTAAGGGTCGATCCCACGGAGATTGTTGGTATGAAGCAAGCTATGGTCACCTTGTAAATCTCAGTCTGGCAAATTCAAATGGTTATAGATGATATATGAATAAAACATAAAGTAAAGATAGAGATACTTATGTAATTCATTGGTGAGAACTTCAGATAAGCGAATGGAGATGCTTTGTCCCTTCCGTCTCTCTGCTTTCCTACTGTCTTCATCCAATCCTTCTTACTCCTTTCCATGGCAAGCTGTATGTTGGGCATCACCATTGTCAGTGGCTACAGTCCCGTCCTCTCAGTGAAAATGTTCAACGCACCCTGTCACGGCACGGCTAATCATCTGTCGGTTCTCAATCAGGTTGGAATAGAATCCATTGATTCTTTTGCGTCTGTCACTAACGCCCAGCCTTCAGGAGTTTGAAGCTCGTCACAGTCATTCAATCATTGAATCCTACTCAGAATACCACAGACAAGGTTTAGACCTTTCGGATTCTCTTGAATGCTGCCATCAATTCTAGCTTATACCACGAAGATTCCGATTAAGGAATCCAAGAGATAAACATTCAAGCCTTGTTTGCTTGTAGAACGGGAGTGGTTGTTAGGCACGCGTTCATAAGTGGGAATGATGATGAGCGTCACATAATCATCACATTCATCAAATTCTTGAGTGCGAATGAATATCTTGGAATAAGAATAAGCTGAATTGAATAGAAGAACAATAGTGATTGCATTAATACTCGAGGTACAGCAGAGCTCCACACCTTAATCTATGGTGTGTAGAAACTCCACCGTTGAAAATACATAAGAACAAGGTCTAGGCATGGACGAATGGCCAGCCTCCCAATACATGATCAAAGGATTCAAAGATCTAAAGATGATCTAAGATCCCCCAAATATGAAAATACAATAGCAAAAGGTCTTATTTATAAAGAACTAGTAGCCTAAGGTTTACAGAAATGAGTAAATGACAGAAAAATCCACTTCCGGGCCCACTTGGTGTGTGCTTGGGCTGAGCATTGAAGCATTTTCGTGTAGAGACTTCTCTTGGAGTTAAACGCCAGCTTTTGTGCCAGTTTGGGCGTTTAACTCCCATTCTTGTGCCAGTTTCGGCGTTTAACACCGGGCAAATTTGAGCTTATTTGGAACGCTGGTTTGGGCCATCAAATCTCGGGCAAAGTATGGACTATTACATTGCTGGAAAGCCCAGGATGTCTACTTTCCAACGCCATTGAGAGCGCGCCAATTGGGCTTCTGTAGCTCCAGAAAATCCACTTCGAGTGCAGGGAGGTCAGAATCCAACAGCATCTGCAGTCCATTTCAGTCTCTGAATCAGATTTTTGCTCAGGTCCCTCAATATCAGCCAGAAAATACCTGAAATCACAGAAAAACACACAAACTCATTGTAAAGTCCAGAAAAGTGAATTTTAACTAAAAACTAATAAAAATGTAATAAAAACTAACTAAAACATACTAAAAACATACTAAAAACAATGCCAAAAAGCGTATAAATTATCCGCTCATCACAACACCAAACTTAAATTGTTGCTTGTCCCCAAGCAACTAAAAACCAAATAAGATAAAGAGAAGAGAATATGCAATGAACTCCAAAAACATCTATGAAGATCAGTATTAATTAGATGAGCGGGGCTTTTAGCTTTTTGCCTCTGAACAGTTTTGGCATTTCACTCTATCCTTTGAAATTCAGAATGATTGGCTTCTATAGGAACTCAGAATCCAGATAGTGTTATTGATTCTCCTAGTTAAGTATGATGATTCTTGAACACAGCTACTTTATGAGTCTTGGCCGTGGCCCAAAGCACTCTGTCTTCCAGTATTACCACCAGATACATACATGCCACAGACACATAATTGGGTGAAACTTTTCAGATTGTGACTCAGCTTTGCTAGAGTCCCCAATTAGAGGTGTCCAGGGTTCTTAAGCACACTATTTTTGCCTTGGATCACAACTTTATTTCTTTCTTTTTCTTTCTTTTTCTCTTTCTCCTTTTTTTTGTATTCACTGCTTTTTCTTGCTTCAAGAATCATTTTTATGATTTTTCAGATCCTCAGTAACATGTCTCCTTTTTCATCATTCTTTCAAGAGCCAACTATTCATGAACAACAAATTCAAAAGACATATGCACTGTTTAAGCATACATTCAGAAAACAAAAGTATTGCCACCACATCAAAATAATTAATCTGTTATAAAATTCAAAATTCATGCAATTCTTCTCTTTTTCAATTAAGAACATTTTTCATTTAAGAAAGGTGATGGATTCATAGGACATTCATAACTTTAAGGCATAGACACTAAGACACTAATGATCACAAGACACAAACATAGCTAAACATAAGTATGATTTTTCGAAAAACAGGAAATAAAGAACAAGGAGATTAAAGAACGGGTCCACCTTAGTGATGGCGGCTTGTTCTTCCCCTTGAAGATCTTATGGAGTGCTTGAGCTCCTCAATGTCTCTTCCTTGCCGTTGTTGCTCCTCTTTCATGATTCTTTGATCTTCTCTAATTTCATGGAGGAGGATGGAATGTTCTTGGTGCTCCACCCTTAGTTGTCCCATGTTGGAACTCAATTCTCCTAGGGAGGTGTTGATTTGCTCTCAATAGTTTTGTGGAGGAAAGTGCATCCCTTGAGGTATCTCAGGGATTTCATGATGAGTGGGATCTCTTGTTTGCTCCATCCTTTTCTTAGTGATGGGCTTGTCCTCATCAATGGGATTGTCTCCCTCTATGTCAACTCCTACTTGAATAACAGAGGTGTCAAATGAGATGAGGAAAGGCTAACCTTGCCAAGGTAGAGGACTTGTCCGCCACCTTATAAAGTTCTTGGGCTATAACCTCATGAACTTCTACTTCTTCTCCAATCATGATGCTATGGATCATGATGGCCCGGTCTATAGTAACTTCGGCCCGGTTGCTAGTGGGAATGATTGAGCGTTGGATAAACTCCAACCATCCCCTAGCCACGGGCTTGAGGTCATGCCTTCTCAATTGAACCAGCTTCCCTCTTGAATCTCTCTTCCATTGGGCGCCCTCTTCACAAATGACTGTGAGGACTTGGTCCAACCTTTGATCAAAGTTGACCCTTCTAGTGTAAGGGTGTTCATCTCCTTGCATCATGGGCAAGTTGAATGCCAACCTTACATTTTCCAGACTAAAATCTAAGCATTTCCCCCGAACCATTGTAAGCCAATTCTTTGGGTTCGGGTTCACACTTTGATCATGGCTCTTGGTGATCCATGCATTGGCATAGAACTCTTGAACCATTAAGATTCTGACTTGTTGAATGGGGTTGGTAAGAACTTCCCAACCTCTTCTTCGGATCTCATGTCGGATCTCCGAATATTCACTCTTTTTGAGTTTGAAAGGGACATCGAGGATCACCTTCTTCAAGGCCACAACTTCATAGAAGTGGTCTTGATGCACCCTTGAGATGAATCTCTCCATCTCCAATGACTCGGAGGTGAAAGCTTTTGCCTTCCCTTTCCTCTTTCTAGAGGTTTTTCCGGCCTTGGATGCCATAAATGGTTATGAAAAAACAAAAAGCAATGCTTTTACCACACCAAACTTAAAAGGTTTGCTCATCCTCGAGCAAAAGAAGAAAGAAGAGAGTAGAAGAAGAAGAAATAAAGGAGATGGATGTGGCTTATGGTTCGGCCAAAGGGGGAGAAGTAGTGTTTAGGGTGTGTGGAAATGAAGGAGTGAAGATGGGTTTATATAGGGTGAAGAGAGGGGTAGGTTTCGGCTATGGGAGGGTGTGTTTAGGAGGGAAAGTGGTTTAAATTTGAATGGTGAGGTAGGTGAGGTTTTATGAAGGATGGATGTGAGTGGTGAAGAGAAAGATGGGATTTGATAGGTGAAGGGTTTTTGGGGAAGAGGTGTTGAGGTGATTGGTGTAGGTGGGGATCCTGTGGGGTCCACAGATCCTGAGGTGTCAAGGAAAAGACATCCTTGCACCAAGTGGCGAGCAAAATTGCTCTATGTGCCAATTCTGGCGTTAAACGCCGGGCTGGTGCCCATTTCTGGCGTTTAACGCCAGCTTCTTGCCCTTTCCTGGCGTTTAACGCCAGTCTGGTGCCCCTTTCTGGCGTTAAACGCCCAGAATGGTGCCAGACTGGGCATTAAACGCCCATTTGCTGCCCTTATTGGCGTTTAAACGCCAGCAAGGTCTTCCTCCAGGGTGTGCTATTTTTCTTTCTATTTTTCATTCTATTTTTGCTTTTTCAATTGATTTTGTGACTTCTCATGATCATCAACCTACAGAAAACATAAAATAACAAAGGGAAATAGATAAAATATAACATTGGGTTGCCTCCCAACAAGCGCTTCTTTAATGTCAGTAGCTTGACAGAGGGCTCTCAATGAGCCTCACAGATACTCAGAGAAATGTTGGAACCTCCCAACACCAAACTTAGAGTTTGAATGTGGGGGTTCAACACCAAACTTAGAATTTGGTTGTGGCCTCCCAACACCAAACTTAGAGTTTGACTGTGGGGGCTCTGTTTGGCTCTGTTTTGAGAGAAGCTCTTCATGCTCCCTCTCCATGGTGACAGAGGGATATCCTTGAGCCTTAAACACAAAGGATTCTTCATTTACTTGAATGATCAATTCTCCTCTGTCCACATCAATCACAGCCTTTGCTGTGGCTAGGAAGGGTCTGCCAAGGATGATGGATTCATCCATGCACTTCCCAGTCTCTAGGACTATGAAATCAGCAGGGATGTAATGATCTTCAATCTTTACCAGAACATCCTCTACAAGTCCATAAGCTTGTTTTCTTGAATTGTCTGCCATCTCTAGTGAGATTCTTGCAGCTTGTACCTCAAAGATCCCTAGCTTCTCCATTACAGAGAGAGGCATGAGGTTTATACTTGACCCTAAGTCACACAGAGCCTTCTTAAAGGTCATGGTGCCTATGGTACAAGGTATTGAGAACTTCCAAGGGTCCTGTCTCTTTTGAGGTAATCTCTGCCTAGACAAGTCATCCAGTTCTTTGGTGAGCAAAGGAGGTTCGTTCTCCCAAGTCTCATTACCAAATAACTTGTCATTTAGCTTCATGATTGCTCCAAGGTACTTGGCAACTTGCTCTTCAGTGACATACTCATCATCTTCAGAGGAAGAATACTCATTAGAGCTCATGAATGGCAGAGGTAAATCCAATGGAATCTCTATGGTCTCAGTGTGAGCCTCAGATTCCCATGGTTCCTCATTAGGGAACTCTTTGGAGGCCAGTGGACGTCCGTTGAGGTCTTCCTCAGTGGCGTTCACTGCCTCTTCCTCCTCTCCTAGTTCGGCCATGTTGATGGCCTTGCACTCTCCTTTTGGATTTTCTTCTGTATTGCTTGGAAGAGTACTAAGAGGGAGTTCAGTAATTTTCTTGCTCAGCTGTCCCACTTGTGCCTCCAAATTCCTAATGGAGGACCTTGTTTCAGTCATGAAACTTTAAGTGGTTTTGATTAGATCAGAAACCATGGTTGCTAAGTCAGAGTGGTTCTGCTTAGAATTCTCTGTCTGTTGCTGAGAAGATGATGGAAAAGGCTTGCCATTGCTAAACCTGTTTCTTCCACCATTATTGTTGTTGAAACCTTGTTGAGGTCTCTGTTGATCCTTCCATGAGAGATTTGGATGATTTCTCCATGAAGAATTATAGGTATTTCCATAGGGTTCTCCCATGTAATTCACCTCTTCCATTGAAGGGTTCTCAGGATCGTAAGCTTCTTCTTCAGATGAAGCATCCTTAGTACTGCCTGGTGCATTTTGCATTCCAGACAGACTTTGAGAAATAAAATTGAATTGCTGAGTCAATATCTTGTTCTGAGCCAGTATGGCATTCAGAGTATCAATCTCAAGAACTCCTTTCTTCTGATTTGTCCCATTGTTCACAGTATTCCTTTCAGAAGTGTACATGAATTGGTTATTTGCAACCATTTCAATGAGTTCTTGAGCTTCTGTAGGCGTCTTCTTCAGATGAAGAGATCCTCCAGCAGAGCTATCCAATGACATCTTGGACAGTTCAGACAGACCATCATAGAAAATACCTATGATGCTCCATTCAGAAAGCATGTCAGAGGGACACTTTCTGATTAATTGTTTGTATCCTTCCCAGGCTTCATAGAGGGATTCACCTTCCTTCTGCCTGAAGGTTTGGACTTCCACTCTAAGCTTACTCAATTTTTGAGGTGGAAAGAACTTTGCCAAGAAGGCATTGACTAGCTTTTCCCAAGAGTTCAGGCTTTCTTTAGGTTGTGAGTCCAACCATATCCTAGCTCTGTCTCTTACAGCAAAAGGGAATAGCATAAGTCTGTAGACCTCAGGGTCAACCCCATTGGTCTTGACAGTGTCACAGATTTGCAAGAATTCAGCTAAAAACTGATGAGGATCTTCCAATGGAAGTCCATGGAACTTGCAATTCTGTTGCATTAGAGAAACTAATTGAGGCTTAAGCTCAAAGTTGTTTGCTCCAATGGCAGGGATAGAGATGCTTCTCCCATAGAAGTCGGGAGTAGGTGCAGTAAAGTCACCCAGCACCTTCCTTGCATTGTTGGTATTGTTGTTGTTTTCGGCTGCCATGGATTCTTCTTCTTTGAAGATTTCTGTTAGGTCCTTTACAGAGAGTTGTGCCTTAGCTTCTCTTAGTTTTCGCTTTAAGGTCCTTTCAGGTTCAGGGTTAGCCTCAACAAGAATGCTTTTGTCTTTGCTTCTGCTCATATGAAAGAGAAGAAAATAAGAAAATATGGAATCCTCTATGTCATAGTATAGAGATTCCTTAAAGTGTCAGAGGAAAAGAAAAATAGAAGGAAGAAGTAGGAGAATTCGAACTTATCAAGAGAGATGGAGTTCGAATTGTTCATTGAGGAATAGTGTTAGTCCATAAATAGAAGGATGTGAGAAGAGGGGAAGAAATTTTCGAAAATTAATTAAAAATATTTTAAAAACATTTTGAAAAATTGATTGATAATTTTTGAAAACTAAAAGTAGGAAAGAAATCAAGTGATTTTTGAAAAAGATTTTGAAATTAGAAATAAAAAAGATATGATTGAAAACTATTTTGAAAAAGATATGATTGAAAAGTTATGGTTTTAAAAATACATGATTGAAAAGATATGTTTTGAAAAACAATTTAAAAAGATTTGATTTAAAAAAAAATTAATGACTTGGCTAACAAGAAAAGATATGATTCAGACATTAAACATTTCTCAACAGAAAAGGCAACATACTTGAAATGTTGAATCAAATCATTAATTGATAGCAGGTATTTTTGAAAATGGAAAGAAATTGATTTTGAAAACATATGATTGAAAAGATATGATTTGAAAAAGATTTGATTTTGAAAAATTTTGAAAACCTGAAAAAAAATTTGAGTTAAAAACAGAATCTTCCCTCTTGTGCCATCCTGGCGTTAAACGCCCAGAATGGTGCACATTCTGGTGTTCAACGCCCAAAGCACTACCCTTTTGGGCGTTAAACGCCCAGCCAGGCACCCTGGCTGGCGTTTAAACGCCAGCTTGCCTTCCTCACTGGGCATTTTGAACGCCCAGCTTTTTCTGTATAATTCCTCTGCTGTATGTTCTGAATCTTCAATTCTCTGTATTATTGACTTGAAAAGACACAAATTAAAAATATTTTTGGATTTTTAATAATGAGGAATAATCAAAATGCAACTAAAATCAAATAATAATGCATGCAAGACA
Organism: Arachis stenosperma; assembly: GCF_014773155.1. NCBI lineage: Eukaryota > Viridiplantae > Streptophyta > Magnoliopsida > Fabales > Fabaceae > Arachis > Arachis stenosperma. The sequence continues at coordinate 32,189,770 of NC_080383.1, read as the reverse complement.
CCAAACTTAGCAGTTTGTATACTACTGACACTAACAACATGAGAATGCACATGAGAAACAACAAAACACTCAAGTCAAGAGAATTTAAAGATCAGGGCAAGGAAATTATCAAGAACAACTTGAAGATTAATGAAGACACATGAATGAATGCAAGAAGAATAGAAACATGCAATTGACACCAAACTTAACATGAGACACTAGACTCAAACAAGAAATATACAATATTTTTGGTTTTTATGATTTTGTAAATTTTTTTTGGATTTTTCGAAAATTAAGTGGAAAAGAAAATAAAGGTATCAAAATTCTTAATGAGAATTCCAGGAATCATGCAATGTTAGTCTAAAGCTTTAGTCTAAAGAAATTAGACATGGCTAGCCAAGCTTCAGCAGGACATCACATTCAAGAGCTAAATTGATGAGAATCAATCAGCTTTGGTGATGATAAAAACATCACCTTGAAACACTAGAATTCATTCTTAAGAGCTCTGAAGATAAATACCTAATCTAAGCAACAAGATGAACCGTCAGTTGTCCATACTCGAAACAATCCCCGGCAACGGTGCCAAAAACTTGGTGCACGAAATTGTGATCACTACTTTTCACAACTCAAATAATCCCCGGTAATGAATCCAAAAACTTGGTGCTCAATACCATGGTATAAACACAACTTCGCACAACTAACCAGCAAGTGCACTGGGTCGTCCAAGTAATAAACCTTACGCGAGTAAGGGTCGATCCCACGGAGATTGTTGGTATGAAGCAAGCTATGGTCACCTTGTAAATCTCAGTCAGGCAAATTCAAATGGTTATAGATGATATGTGAATAAAACATAAAGTAAAGATAGAGATACTTATGTAATTCATTGGTGAGAACTTCAGATAAGCGAATGGAGATGCTTTGTCCCTTCCGTCTCTCTGCTTTCCTACTGTCTTCATCCAATCCTTCTTACTCCTTTCCATGGCAAGCTGTATGTTGGGCATCACCGTTGTCAGTGGCTACAGTCCCGTCCTCTCAATGAAAATGTTCAACACACCCTGTCACGGCACGGCTAATCATCTGTCGGTTCTCAATCAGGTTGGAATAGAATCCATTGATTCTTTTGCGTCTGTAACTAACGCCCAGCCTTCAGGAGTTTGAAGCTTGTCACAGTCATTCAATCATTGAATCCTACTCAGAATACCACAAACAAGGTTTAGACCTTCCGGATTCTCTTGAATGCTGCCATCAATTCTAGCTTATACCACGAAGATTCCGATTAAGGAATCCAAGAGATAAACATTCAAGCCTTGTTTGCTTGTAGAACGGGAGTGGTTGTCAGGCACGCGTTCATAAGTGAGAATGATGATGAGCGTCACATAATCATCACATTCATCAAGTTCTTGAGTGCGAATGAATATCTTGGAATAAGAACAAGCTGAATTGAATAGAAGAACAATAGTGATTGCATTAATACTCGAGGTACAGCAGAGCTCCACACCTTAATCTATGGTGTGTAGAAACTCCACCGTTGAAAATACATAAGAACAAGGTCTAGGCATGGCCGAATGGCCAGCCTCCCAATACATAATCAAAGGATTCAAAGATCTAAAGATGATCTAAGATCCCCCAGATATGAAAATACAATAGCAAAAGGTCTTATTTATAAAGAACTAGTAGCCTAAGGTTTACAGAAATGAGTAAATGACAGAAAAATCCACTTTCGGGCCCACTTGGTGTGTGCTTGGGCTGAGCATTGAAGCATTTTCGTGTAGAGACTTCTCTTGGAGTTAAACGCCAGCTTTTGTGCCAGTTTGGGCGTTTAACTCCCATTCTTGTGCCAGTTCCGGCGTTTAACGCCGGGCAGTTTTGAACTGATTTAGAACGCCGGTTTGGGCCATCAAATCTCAAGAAAATTATGGACTATTATACATTTCTGGAAAGCCCAGGATGTCTAATTTCCAACGCCGTTGAGAGCGCGCCAATTGGGCTTCTGTAGCCCCAGAAAATCCACTTCGAGTGCAGGGAGGTCAGAATCCAACAGCATCTGCAGTCCATTTCAGTCTCTGAATCGGATTTTTGCTCAGGTCCCTCAATTTCAGCCAGAAAATACCTGAAATCACAGAAAAATACACAAACTCATAGTAAAGTCCAGAAAAGTGAATTTTAACTAAAAACTAATAAAAATGTAATAAAAACTAACTAAAACATACTAAAAACATACTAAAAACAATGCCAAAAAGCGTATAAATTATCCGCTCATCACCGACCACCAAGGAAAAGATAAGAAAAAACTGTGCTCAAGAATTAATCAAAGCTTATGGAGGAAGAGAATCCATAATATCATTCGAGTTCTAGTTCTGAAGGATATCAACATCTCTAAGTTTCAAAGGATAGTGAGATGCCAAACATATTCAGAATTCTAGTGTCATTAACCCCATTCAGTGATTGGACAGGAGCTTAAATCAACACTCAAGTCTTAGGCAATTTCTCTTCTCATTCCTATATTGTTTTTAGTTGCTTGAGGATAAGCAACAGTTCAAGTTTCGTGTTGTGATGCGTGAGCATCGTTTCTCTATTTTCTATTTATTTTAGATACAAATTTATTGAGTTTCAATTAAATTTTAGTGTTTGAAACCCCTTTGGATGCAACTTTGAGTTGCTTTAGTGTTTTAGTTATTTCAGGTGAAGTTTGAACCGGTTTGGCGGAGCTTTCGTGCAAGAAAAGAGAAGAGTTTGGAAGCTACCAAGCTGGCACTAAACGCAGACTTGGGCGTTTAACACCAGCAACTTAGAAACACAAGGGAACTCTCTGCCCACTAAGGCGCTAAACGCCAAGCTTGGCATTTAATTCCATCAAGCTAGAATTGGAAGGAGCATTTTTGTCCCTTAAGGCACTAAACGCCGAAGCTGGCGTTTAACGCTAGCAATGCGGATCCACTTTCACCAAAAGAGCATCTTTAGTTGGATTTAGCTTTTAATCATTCTATTTTATTTTATTTTAGTTATTTTTAATTACAAATAAAATCTTTTAGCTTTAGAATTTATTATTTTATTTTAGTTTCAAATCAAATTAGATTAGATATAAAAGGGAAAAGATTCAGCCCTGCAGGGGATCTTCTCTCTTTCGCACTTTCACATTTTCTGAACCCTAGTAATCTCTTTGAGTCATGAGCCACTAAACCTCCTTGGTTAAGGTTAGGAGCTTTGTTTATTTATATGGATTGAGACTATTAATTTATGTATTGATTTAGTTTGAAGGATTACTTTCGTTCTTCATCTTATGAATGTGGGTATATCGGAAGAACAACCCTTTTTCTATATGAATTCTTGTGATTCTTGGAAAAGTTATCTCACTTGAATATTAGCTTGAAAGTAACTCCTCCTAAACTACTAATTACTTAGACTTAACGAGATACATGATATATAATCCTCTTAGATTTGGGTAATTAGGATTTTTGTGGCCAATAAACTAGGCTTGAACCTAACCTTCTAATCTATATTAAGTGACCAAGGAATTGACGGTTAATTAGGTTAGAGGAGACTAAATCACTAAGGAATTAAGGTTTAGTCAATTAAAATTTGCCATGAAATGAATCTTGCATGATTAAAATAGTTGGTAAGAAAACTTGATCCGGAAGAATAAACAACTCTGAAACCTTAACAGTCTTCTCACATATATTTCACACCAATTCTACTGTTTGCTTTCTTACTCTCTAAAGTACTGTTTAATGCGATTTACAACCCTCAAAACACCACTTTCTACTTGCCTAACTAAGTGAGTCATTCAACCTTTGTTGCTTAGTTCATCAATCCTCGTAGGATCGACCCTCACTCACCTGAGGTATTACTTGGTACTACTCGGTGCACCTGTCGATTAGTTTGTGGACTTTGAATTCCGCACCAACACACTGCATTGACCACCTATAGGAAGAAAATTTATGAGATATACGATATAAAAGTTTTTAGAAAAATCATTAATGTTAATGTAATACGCAAAGAATTTACCGTGTTTTCTATATCTTGTCCGAGCATTAGAGACAAGAAATGATGTCTAAGCCCCTCCAAATGTACTTCATGGTTCAAGATAAATATGGTGTCATATTCATTGGTAGTATCTTTGGTTTCCTTTACTTGTGTTATCCAATGAAAACACTTCTCCTTCAACTCCTCTATGATTTCTTTTTCTTTCTCTGGTGTTTTGTACCGTGAAGCTCGGCTCGGCACTCGTTTCCTTAGCAAATTTCAATATTGCCATCACCCAAGCATCCATCACCACTTTTGCTAGGATTTCAAGCTGTGTCACTGTCGGCTGAGAGGTCGAGGGAGTAGGTTAAGATGTTGGGGGACTTATTCCAAGGCTGAAGGAAGGTGCTTCATCTTTCCATTTCCAAGGATGAGCAACACTGCAAGACGATAGAGGAAAATTTTAAGTAATAATGAAAAACCATTATGATATAACACGAAAGCTAATAAAAAGGATATTAATTAAAACTTACACATTCAGCATAGGTTCTGGCTACGTCTGCCTCGAGGAAGATTGATGAGCGGATAATTTAAACGCTTTTTGGCATTGCTTTTACATAGTTTTTAGTATGATTTAGTCACTTTTTGGTATATTTTTATTAGTTTTTAAGAAAAATTCACATTTCTAGACTTTACTATGAGTTTATGTGTTTTTTCTGTGATTTCAGGTATTTTCTGGCTGAAATTGAGAGACCTGAGCAAATATCTGATTCAAAGGCTGACAAAGGACTCCTGATGCTGTTGGATTCTGACCTTTCTGCACTCGAAATGAATTTTTTGGAGTTACAGAAGTCCAAATGGTGTGATCTTAATTGCGTTGGAAAGTAGACATCCAGGGATTTCCAAAAATATATAATAGTCCATACTTTGCTCGAGTTTAGATGATGCAAACTGGCATTCAACGTCAGCTTTCTGCCCTATTCTGGCGTTAAAAGCCAGAAACAAGTTGCAAGCTAGAGTCAATTGCCAGAAACAAGTTACAAAACTGGCATTTAACTCCAAAGAAAGCCTCTACACGTGAAAGCTTCAATGCTCAGCCCAAGCACACACTAAGTGGGACCGGAAGTGAATTTCTGCATCATTTACTTAATTCTGTAACCCTAGTAACTAGTTTAGTATAAATAGAACTTTTTACTATTGTACTAGGGGTCTTTTTCCCTATTTTCAAATTCATATGTCATTTGGGTAGGCTGGCCATTCGGCCATGCCTAGACCTTGTTCTTATATTTTTTCAAGGGTAGAGTTTCTACACACCAAAGATTAAGGTGTGGAGCTCTGCTGTTCCTCGAGTATTAATGCAAAGTACTGTAGCAACCCTCAATTTTAAAAAAAAATATAAATATAAATAAGTTATAATTTATTTTATAAAATTAGAATTCCTTATTTTAAAAAAAAATTATTTTTATTATTAGTAATTGAACTAATTTTATAATAATTTGAATTTAATCAAATCTATATTATTATTATTATTATTATTATTATTATTATTATTATTATTATTATAAACATTGGATATAATTTTCATGAATATTATATGTATTATAAGTTTATATAATTTTACTCCCTATTATTATAAATTTACTATTGTTATTATATTTATTACGTTACTATTATTATTACTATTATTACGTTTATTATTATTATTATTACATGATTATCATTACTATTACTAGTATTATTATTACTATTATTAATTATAAAACATGAAAGTGAAAGGCGGTTTAAAATTTACATTAAGTTACATATTTATTATTATCATCATTATATATGGGATTGTGTGTATATATATATATATATCATAAGGCTTGTATAATAATAAAGAAAGCCAAGGCGGTGGCTTATAGGCTTCCTTAAGCCATATATATATATATATATATATATATATATATATATGGAAGAGCGTAAGAGAACGAGGAAAGAAAAAAAAAAAGGAAGAGCGTAGCCGAGAGAGGAAAAAAGGAAACTTAAATCCCACCAAACTTCTGGCTTTGATTTCTTGAAATCCGTAACTCCAATCAAAAATCTAATCCGGTAAGAGTATTTATAACCTCCTCCTCTACACGTTGGTACCATTTTTTATTAGTGGAAGTTGACAGTGACGTAACTCCTCTTTCTTTTGAATTTGGCCAACGGGAGTTTTAGGAGGCATAAACGATTCTGGACATTTTCTTCTTCAATAGCTCAGTCAAAAAGCTTCTCCGGAGCTTTGAATATTTTGATTCCGTACGAAGGTATGGTTTTAGTTTCTCGTAGTTAACGTTTAATGTCACGTGAAAACTTAGGCTAGAAGACCTTAAGATAGAAATGAAATGAATGAATATTTGATAGATTGTGTATATGGTATAAAATGTGAGGTTTAGCTGTTGTCAATAATTTGCTGTTGAAGTTGGTCGGTTTGGAAAAAGATTTAATATTGGTATTTGTTTGATTATGAAATAATTTGTTATTGGAAATGATTTGAAGGACTGAGAGGTGTTTGATTTGATAGTTGGGACCCTTGAAGGGTGGCAGAAATTCGAGCTTTAGAGGAGATACTGCCAAAACTTCTATAAGAATTGGAGTTTGATTTGAGGTGGTATTTTAAAAAGAAAGAGATTATTATGTAGCTTGTGTATTTGAGACTATTTGTTGACCCTCTGTCGCAAGATGTGACCGGGCACTTTAACTCCCCGGATTCCCCCATGGGCATGCATATATATATGAATATTGAATGTTATATTTGAGCTTGGAGTTTAACTCCATGGAACATTATATTATTGAGCTTGGAGTTTAACTCCATGGAATACTATATTACTGAGCTTGGAGTGTGACTCCATGAAATATTATATTTGAGCTTGGAGTTTAACTCCATGGTATATTATTGAGCTTGGGGATGCGCGCACAGAGGGACTGTCCAATGGTTAACTACCAGGACTTGTCGGGTTGGCTGTATAACCGACAGATGAGACTCATCAGCTATAGGACAGGCATACATCATATGCATTTGTTTGTTTGCTTGAGTGTGCATTGTTTTGGTTTGCTTAACTGTTTAGTTCTGCCTATCCGCTACTTGTTCTACTTGCTGTAAATGCTTCTCTACCTGTGCTTTTCTTGCTTGAACTATATGTGTATATTTTCTAAGAAATCCTTCTTGGCGAAGGTGTGAGGAGAGAGGATTGTTTCACCAATGATTCGGAGGATTAGAGGAGACAGAACGTGAATTATTAGGTTAAAGTTAGATTCAGAATTAGAATACCTTAGACAACTTACCTAATTTCTGGTTTAGTTGAATTCTTAAGCTGAAATCTGAGTGTCAAAGTTCTAGGAATGCCTCTGGCTTTCCCGAGACCTTTTATATTAACTATGCGGGCACCTTTACCATACTGAGAACCTCCGGTTCTCATCCCATACTATGTTGTTGTTTTTCAGATGCAGGTCGAGAGACACCTCGTTGAGCGTTTGGGTATCCTCTTTACAAGCAAAGAACGGTCTTTTGGACTGTCATATTTTGTTTTAGGCTATGTATATGTTTATAGAATCTCCGCATGTATATTTTGTGTTTTGTCCCTCCTAGAGGTCGACTTGGAGATACAGGGGTTTATTTTGTGGTTTGAGTTTTATTTTGGGTTGTATATATACATAATTATATACTCTGGTCAGCCTTAGCTTCGCAGGTCGAGTCTGGAGCTTGCTATCTGAGTTTTGGAACTCTGATATGTATATATATGTGTTCAGTTATCTTTCGATTTTACCTATCCGTTTTACGAATATCCATGCGAGTGTGTCACGATTTTCTGTTTATCGATTTTTTTAGCTTGTTCTTCAAGGCTCCTAGATATGATTTCACCCAACTATATCTATGTAGATATCATTTTCTTTTAGAGGTCGTAATACCTTGCCACCTCTGCTTTACGACTTAAGCGTAAGGCCCTATGTGGTAGGGTGTTACATTATGGTATCAGAGCAGTTCGTTCCTATAGAGCCTGAGGGATGGACTGATTATGCTTCTGAGCATACTCTGGGTGTGTGTATGTGCTATTAGGATATCTGATCGATATATGTGGCATAAACGTTCATGAGCATGCATTTGGAACTTGAAGCATTAGACTTGCGATATTGAGACTGATCAACTTAATATCACTTGTTTGGTGTGTGAAGGGACCAGATGTCGACTCACGGACGCGGTCGCGGCCGAGGTAGAGGTAGAGGTAGGATAGGCACTGTTACTCCTGGCCTGGCAGGGAATGATGCAGTAGACTTCATGGCTGCCCTGGGAAATATGGCTGCGGCTATGCAGACGACAGCCGAGGCACTGGGTAATTAGATAAACCAGGGTAATCACGGAAACAATAATGATGAGGACGGTCCCATGACACTTGCTACATTTCTGAAAGTTCACCCTCCGACCTTTAGGGGAACCTCAAATCCCACAGATGCAGATAATTGGATTCAAGCTATGGAACGGGCACTGCAGGCTCAGCAGGTTCCTGAGGAGCAATGGGTTGAGTTTGGAACTTATCAGCTGCAGGGTGAGGCTCAGCATTGGTGGCAGAGGACACGACGTATCCTGCAGCCAGATGGCGCTGTGATTCCTTGGGAGGTTTTCCGAACAGAGTTCTATAAGAAATACTTTCCTAATTCAGCCAGAAATGCCAAAGAACTTGAATTGATGCAGTTAAAGCAGGGACAGATGACTATTGCTGAGTATACTAGCAGGTTTGAGGAGTTATGTCGCTTTTCTCGTATTTGTCAAGGTGCGCCTGATGATTTTGCTGAGTGGAAATGTATTAAGTATGAGGGAGGTCTTCGAAGTGATATTCTGAGCTTCGTTGCACCAATGGAGATCAGAGTGTTTTCAGAACTGGTAAACAAAAGTAGAGTTGCTGAGGATTGTCTGAGAAAGGCGACATCAGATAAGAGTGATCAGCGAATTTTTGTTAGGAGAGATCAGGGAAGGAACTTCGCCCCTAGAGGACCAGATTTTAAGCGAGGCGGTTACACCCGACAACCACATTTGGGTCAGAATAACTTTCAGAGATTCAGTAATAATAACAGCCAGGGAAGAGGCAAAGGAAAACAAGCTCAAACCCCACCGAATGATTTAACTTGTAGAAGGTGTGGAAAGTACCACCCGAATACTCCGTGCAGGGCTGGTTTAGGTGTATGCTATTACTGTGGTGAAGCTGGGCATTTGTCTTGGAATTGTCCAGAAAAGAAGAAGAATTAAGAAGCTGGAAAGGCACAACATCAGGGACGCGTGTTCACTATGACAGCGGATGGTGCTGGAACCGCAGATACTCCGATTAGAGGTAATCACGCACTGATAATCGAAATTTCTGACTGCTTTGCGTAGTAAATAGCACGTAGCATTCATTGTAGTACATTACCGAGTTGTGAGCCTTGTGATTTTCAATTGAGCGATCGACTAAAAACCTCCGAATGGTGAGACAGAACGATAGTTGGTCAGCCTAGAAAAGTGACTAAATTCTTGGAGAATAATAATAAGAGTGGCGCAGCAGTAGTGGGTTGAATTATTTTGAGTATACAACTTAAGTTATACATAAAGAACCGGAAATGTTGAGAGTTGTGCGGGACAGTTACCTGAAACCCAGAGATGGTAAGTTATGAGGAAGAGACATGACATAGGTTGAACCCGTAATTGATAATCGGTTATGTGTCAAGAGAAAGAGTAAGTTGTGATAGATTTAGTGTCAGAGGCTGAACCAGTTTCGATTGAATTACGAAAGGTGACACCATTAGAATCAGCAAAACCTGGGAGCTAGATGAAGCGAGTATTAGAAGCGATAAACCCGTCGTTCCAATACCAACCTGCCTTATAACCTTTCTGCATCGAGTTTATCTTGTATATTCCGCTTTGCGTAGACTTTTAAGCCATAAGAATATCCTGAATTTGCAAACTAAACATGTCAAATCTTTCTGTTTTTCTTTGACATGTTTAAGAAGGGAAGTTACGTTAGTATGAGTCTCTTCCATTTTATATCAATTTTCGAGGGCGAAAATTTTTATAAGGTGGATAGGATGTAGCAACCCTCAATTTTAAAAAAAATATAAATATAAATGAGTTATAATTTATTTTATAAAATTAGAATTCCTTATTTTAAAAAAAAATTATTTTTATTATTAGTAATTGAACTAATTTTATAATAATTTGAATTTAATCAAATCTATATTATTATTATTATTATTATTATTATTATAAACATTGGATATAATTTTCATGAATATTATATGTATTATAAGTTTATATAATTTTACTCCCTAGTATTATAAATTTACTGTTGTTATTATATTTATTACGTTACTATTATTATTACTATTATTACGTTTATTATTATTATTATTACATGATTATCATTACTATTACTAGTATTATTATTACTATTATTAATTATAAAACATGAAAGTGAAAGGCGGTTTATAATTTACATTAAGTTACATATATATTATTATCATCATTATATATGGGATTGTGTGTATATATATATATCATAAGGCTTGTATAATAATAAAGAAAGCCAAGGCGGTGGCTTATAGGCTTCCTTAAGCCATATATATATATATATGGAAGAGCGTAAGAGAACGAGGAAAGAAAAAAAAAAGGAAGAGCGTAGCCGAGAGAGGAAAAAAGGAAACTTAAATCCCACCAAACTTCTGGCTTTGATTTCTTGAAATCCGTAACTCCAATTAAAAATCTAATCCGGTAAGAGTATTTGTAACCTCCTCCTTTACACGTTGGTACCATTTTTTATTAGTGGAAGTTGACAGTGACGTAACTTCTCTTTCTTTTGAATTTGGCCAACGGGAGTTTTAGGAGGCATAAACGATTCTGGACATTTTCTTCTTCAATAGCTCAGTCAAAAAGCTTCTCCGGAGCTTTGAATATTTTGATTCCGTACGAAGGTATGGTTTTAGTTTCTCGTAGTTAACGTTTAATGTCACGTGAAAACTTAGGCTAGAAGACCTTAAGATAGAAATGAAATGAATGAATATTTGATAGATTGTGTATATGGTATAAAATGTGAGGTTTAGCTGTTGTCAATAATTTGCTGTTGAAGTTGGTCGGTTTGGAAAAAGATTTAATATTGGTATTTGTTTGATTATGAAATAATTTGTTATTGGAAATGATTTGAAGGACTGAGAGGTGTTTGATTTGATAGTTGGGACCCTTGAAGGGTGGCAGAAATTCGAGCTTTAGAGGAGATACTGCCAAAACTTCTATAAGAATTGGAGTTTGATTTGAGGTGGTATTTTAAAAAGAAAGAGATTATTATGTAGCTTGTGTATTTGAGACTATTTGTTGACCCTCTGTCGCAAGATGTGACCGGGCACTTTAACTCCCCGGATTCCCCCATGGGCATGCATATATATATGAATATTGAATATTATATTTGAGCTTGGAGTTTAACTCCATGGAACATTATATTATTGAGCTTGGAGTTTAACTCCATGGAATACTATATTACTGAGCTTGGAGTGTGACTCCATGAAATATTATATTTGAGCTTGGAGTTTAACTCCATGGTATATTATTGAGCTTGGGGATGCGCGCACAGAGGGACTGTCCAATGGTTAACTACCAGGACTTGTCGGGTTGGCTGTATAACCGACAGATGAGACTCATTAGCTATAGGACAGGCATACATCATATGCATTTGTTTGTTTGCTTGAGTGTGCATTGTTTTGGTTTGCTTAACTGTTTAGTTCTGCCTATCCGCTACTTGTTCTACTTGCTGTAAATGCTTCTCTACCTGTGCTTTTCTTGCTTGAACTATATGTGTATATTTTCTGAGAAATCCTTCTTGGCGAAGGTGTGAAGAGAGAGGATTGTTTCACCAATGATTCGGAGGATTAGAGGAGACAGAACGTGAATTATTAGGTTAAAGTTAGATTCAGAATTAGAATACCTTAGACAACTTACCTAATTTCTGGTTTAGTTGAATTCTTAAGCTGAAATCTGAGTGTCAAAGTTCTAGGAATGCCTCTGGCTTTCCCGAGACCTTTTATATTAACTATGCGGGCACCTTTACCATACTGAGAACCTCCGGTTCTCATCCCATACTATGTTGTTGTTTTTCAGATGCAGGTCGAGAGACACCTCGTTGAGCGTTTGGGTATCCTCTTTACAAGCAAAGAACGGTCTTTTGGACTGTCATATTTTGTTTTAGGCTATGTATATATGTTTATAGAATCTCCGCATGTATATTTTGTGTTTTGTCCCTCCTAGAGGTCGACTTGGAGATACAGGGGTTTATTTTGTGGTTTGAGTTTTATTTTGGGTTGTATATATACATAATTATATACTCTGGTCAGCCTTAGCTTCGCAGGTCGAGTCTGGAGCTTGCTATCTGAGTTTTGGAACTCTGATATGTATATATATGTGTTCAGTTATCTTTCGATTTTACCTGTCCGTTTTACGAATATCCATGCGAGTGTGTCACGATTTTCTGTTTATCGATTTTTTTAGCTTGTTCTTCAAGGCTCCTAGATATGATTTCACCCAACTATATCTATGTAGATATCATTTTCTTTTAGAGGTCGTAATACCTTGCCACCTCTGCTTTACGACTTAAGCGTAAGGCCCTGTGTGGTAGGGTGTTACAAGTACTATTGTTCTTCTATTAATTTCATACTTATTCTTATTCTAAGATATTCATTCGCACACAAGAACCTGATAAATGTGATGATTATGTGACACTCATCACCATTCTCACTTTTAAATGCGTGATTGACAACCACTTCCGTTCTACATGAAAACAAGCTTGAATGTATATCTCTTGGGTTTCTAATCAACGATTCACATCGACTCCCCTCTAAAAATGGGGCATCTGAATCCGAGAGTAGAATCTTCGTGGTATAGGCTAGAATCCATTGGCAGCATTCATGAGATCCGAAAAGTCTAAACCTTGTCTGTGGTATTTCGAGTAGGATCTGAGATGGGATGACTGTGTCACGCTTCAAACTCGCGACTGTAGGGCGTGGTGATAGACACAAAAGGATAGTAAATTCTATTCCTACACGATCAAGAACTAATAACTGATTAGCCATACGATATATGTGCATGGTATTTTTCATCCGAGACGAGAAATCCGACAGTTGATTAGCCGTACAGAAATAGTAGAGGACTGGTGTGCGAAATTGTGATCACTACTTTTCACAACTCAAATAATCCCTAGTAATGGCCCCAAGAACTTGGTGCTCAATACCATGGCATAAACACAACTTTGCACAACTAACCAGCAAGTGCATTGGGTCGTCCAAGTAATAAACCTTACGCGAGTAAGGGTCGATCCCACGGAGATTGTTGGTATGAAGCAAGCTATGGTCACCTTGTAAATCTTAGTCAGGCAGACTCAAATGGGTATGGTGATATACGAATAAAGCATAAAGATAAAGATAGAGATACTTATGTATATCATTGGTGAGAGCTTCAGATAAGCGTATGAAGATGCTTTCCCTTCCGTCTCTCTGCTTTCCTACTGTCTTCATCCAATCCTTCTTACTCCTTTCCATGGCAAGCTTATGCAAGGGTTTCACCGTTGTCAGTGGCTACCTCCCATCCTCTCAGTGGAAATGTTCAACGCACCTTGTCACGGCACGGCTATCCATCTGTCGGTTCTCGGTCAGGCCGGAATAGAATCCAGTGATTCTTTTGCGTCTGTCACTAACGCCCCGCCTGCTAGGAGTTTGAAGCACGTCACAGTCATTCAATCATTGAATCCTACTCAGAATACCACAGACAAGGTTAGACCTTCCGGATTCTCTTGAATGCCGCCATCAGTTCTTGCCTATACCACGAAGACTCTGATCTCACAGAATGGCTGGCTCGGTTGTCAGGCGAGCACTCGGTTGTCAGGCGAGCACTCGGTTGTCAGGCGATCAACCATGCATCGTGTATCAGGAATCCAAGAGATATTCACCCAATCTAAGGTAGAACGGAGGTGGTTGTCAGTCACACGTTCATAGGTGAGAATGATGATGAGTGTCACGGATCATCACATTCATCAAGTTGAAGAACAAGTGATATCTTGGACAAAGAACAAGCGGAATTGAATAGAAGAACAATAGTAATTGCATTAATACTCGAGGTACAGCAGAGCTCCACACCTTAATCTATGGTGTGTAGAAACTCTACCGTTGAAAATACATAAGAACAAGGTCTAGGCATGGCCGTGAGGCCAGCCTCCCAATGATCTAAGAACTAGATGTCCAAAGATGATCCTAAGATCGAAAATGATCCAAAGATGAAAATACAATAGTAAAAGGTCCTATATATAGAGAACTAGTAGCCTAGGGTGTACAGAGATGAGTAAATGACATAAAAATCCACTTCCGGGCCCACTTGGTGTGTGCTTGGGCTGAGCAATGAAGCATTTTTCGTGTAGAGACTCTTCTTGGAGTTAAACGCCAGCTTTTATGCCAGTTTGGGCGTTTAACTCCCATTTTGGTGCCAGTTCCGGCGTTTAACGCTGGAAATTCTGAGGGTGACTTTGAACGCCGGTTTCGGCCATCAAATCTTGGGCAAAGTATGAACTATCATATATTTCTGGAAAGCCCAGGATGTCTACTTTCCAACGCCGTTGAGAGCGCGCCAATTGGGTTTCTGTAGCTCCAGAAAATCCACTTCGAGTGCAGGGAGGTTAGAATCCAACAGCATCTGCAGTCCTTTTCAGTCTCTGAATCAGATTTTTGCTCAGGTCCCTCAATTTCAGCCAAAAAATACCTGAAATCACAGAAAAACACACAAACTCATAGTAAAGTCTAGAAAAGTGAATTTTAACTAAAAACTAATAAAAATATACTAAGAACTCAACTAAAACTACTAAAAACATACTAAAAACAATGCCAAAAATCGTACAAATTATCCGCTCATCACAACACCAAACTTAAATTATTGCTTGTCCCCAAGCAACTGAAAATCAAATAAGATAAAAAGAAGAGAATATACTATAGACTCCAAATTATCAATGAAACTTAGCCCCAATTAGATGAGCGGGACTAGTAGCTTTTTGTCTCTGAACAGTTTTGGCATCTCACTTTATCCTTTGAAATTCAGAATGATTGGCTTCTTTAGGAACTCAGAATCCAGATAGTGTTATTGATTCTCCTAGTTAAGTATGATGATTCTTGAACACAGCTACTTCATGAGTCTTGGCCGTGGCCCAAAGCACTATGTATTCCAGTATTACTACCGGATACATACATGCCACAGACACATAATTGGGTGAACCTTTTTAGATTGTGACTCAGCTTTGCTAGAGTCCCCAATTAGAGGTGTCCAGGGTTCTTAAGCACACTCTTTTTGCCTTGGATCATAGCTTTATTTCTTTCTTTCTTTTTCTCTCCTTTTTTTTTCGATTTTTTTTGTATTCACTGCTTTTTCTTGCTTCAAGAATCATTTTTATGATTTTTCAGATCCTCAGTAACATGTCTCCTTTTTCATCATTCTTTCAAGAGCCAACAATTTTAACATTCATGAACAACAAATTCAAAAGACATATGCACTGTTCAAGCATACATTCAGAAAACAAAAAGTATTGTCACCACATCAAACTAATTAAGCTAGTTTTAAAGATGAATTCGAAATCCTGTACTTCTTGTTCTTTTGTAATAAAAATAGTTTTCTTTTAAGAAAGGTGATGGATTCATAGGACATTCATAACTTTAAGGCATAGACACTAAGACACTAATGATCACAAGACACAAACATAGATAAACATAAGCATGATTTTTCGAAAAACAGAAAATAAAGAACAAGGAGATTAAAGAACGGGTCCACCTTAGTGATGGCGGCTTGTTCTTCCTCTTGAAGATCTTATGGAGTGCTTGAGCTCCTCAATGTCTCTTCCTTGTCTTTGTTGCTCCTCTCTCATGATTCTTTGATCTTCTCTAATTTCATGGAGGAGGATGGAATGTTCTTGGTGCTCCACCCTTAGTTGTCCCATGTTGGAACTCAATTCTCCTAGGGAGGTGTTAATTTGCTCCCAATAGTCTTGTGGAGGAAAGTGCATCCCTTGAGGCATCTCAGGGATCTCATGATGAGAGGGGTCTCTTGTTTACTCCATCTTTTTCTTAGTGATGGACTTGTGGTCATGCCTTCTCAGTTGAACCGGCTTCCCTCTTGAGTTTCTCTTCCATTGAGCGCCCTCTTCACAAATGTTTATGAGGACTTGGTCCAACCTTTGATCAAAGTTGACCCTTCTTCATGGCCACAACTTCATAGAAGTGGTCTTGATGCACCCTTGAGATGAATCTCTCCATCTCCCATGACTCGGAGGTGAAAGCTTTTGCCTTCCCTTTCCTCTTTCTAGAGGTTTCTCCGGCCTTGGATGCCATAAATGGTTATGGAAAAACAAAAAGCAATGCTTTTACCACACCAAACTTAAAAGGTTTGCTCGTCCTCGAGCAAAAGAAGAAAGAAGAGAGTAGAAGAAGAAGAAATGGAGGAGAGGGAGAGGGCTTTGTGGTTCGGCCAAAAGGGGGAAGAAGTAATGTTTAGGGTGTGTGAAAATGAAGGAGTGAAGATGGGTTTTTGGGGAAGAATGGTTGAGGTGATTGGTGAATGGGTGAAGAAGAGAGAGGGTGGCGGGGTAGGTGGGGATCCTGTGGGGTCCACAGATCCTGAGGGGTCAAGGAAAAGTCATCCCTGCACCAAGTGGCATGCAAAACTGCGTTTTTAGCCAATTCTGGCGTTAAACGCCGGGCTGGTGCCCATTTCTGGCATTTAACGCCAGGTTC
Source organism: Arachis stenosperma (assembly GCF_014773155.1). Lineage (NCBI taxonomy): Eukaryota > Viridiplantae > Streptophyta > Magnoliopsida > Fabales > Fabaceae > Arachis > Arachis stenosperma. The sequence continues at coordinate 32,173,033 of NC_080383.1, read as the reverse complement.
TTGCCCATATCTGGCGTTTAACGCCAGTCTGGTGCCCCTTTCTGGCGTTAAACGCCCAGAATGGTGCCAGACTGGGCGTTAAACGCCCATCTGCTAGCCTTACTGGCGTTTAAACGCCAGTAGGTTCTTCCTCCAGGGTGTGCTATTTTTCTTCCTGTTTTTCATTTTGTTTTTGCTTTTTCAATTGATTTTGTGACTTCTCATGATCATCAACCTACAGAAAACATAAAATAACAAAGGAAAATAGATAAAATATGACATTGGGTTGCCTCCCAACAAGCGCTTCTTTAATGTCAGTAGCTTGACAGATGGCTCTCATGGAGCCTCACATTTTCTCAGAGCAATGTTGGAACCTCCCAACACCAAACTCAGAGTTTGACTGTGGGGGTTCAACACCAAACTTAGAGTTTGGTTGTGGCCTCCCAACACCAAACTTAGAGTTTGACTGTGGGGGCTCTGTTTGACTCTGATTTGAGAGAATCTCTTCATGCTTCCTCTCCATGGTGACAGAGGGATATCCTTGAGCCTTAAACACAAAGGATTCTTCATTCACTTGAATGATCAGTTCACCTCCATCAACATCAATCACAGCCTTTGCTGTGGCTAGGAAGGGTCTGCCAAGGATGATGGTTTCATCCATGCACTTCCCAGTCTCTAGGACTATGAAATCAGCAGGGATGTAATGGTCTTCAATCTTCACCAAAACATCCTCTACAAGTCCATAAGCTTGTTTCTTTGAATTGTCTGCCATCTCTAGTGAGATTCTTGCAGCTTGTACCTCAAAGATCCCTAGCTTCTCCATTACAGAGAGAGGCATGAGGTTTACACTTGACCCTAGGTCACACAGAGCTTTCTTGAAGGTCATGGTGCCTATGGTACAAGGTATGGAGAACTTCTCAGGATCTTGTCTCTTTTGAGGTAATTTCTGCCTAGACAAGTCATCTAGTTCTTTGGTGAGCAAAGGGGGTTCATCCTCTCAAGTCTCATTTCTAAATAACTTGTCATTTAGCTTCATGATTGCTCCAAGGTATTTAGCAACTTGCTCTTCAGTGACATACTCATCCTCTTCAGAGGAAGAATACTCATCAGAGCTCATGAATGGCAGAAGTAAGTCCAATGGAATCTCTATGGTCTCATTTTGAGCCTCAGATTCCCATGGTTCCTCATTGGGGAACTCATTGGAGACCAGTGGACGTCCATTGAGGCCTTCCTCAGTGGCGTTCACTGCCTCTCCTTCCTCTCCAAATTCGGCCATGTTGATGGCCTTGCACTCTCCTTTTGGATTTTCTTCTGTATTGCTTGGGAGAGTACTAGGAGGGAGTTCAGTAATTCTCTTGCTCAGCTGACCCACTTGTGCCTCCAAGTTTCTAATGGAGGACCTTATTTCACTCATGAAACTTTGAGTGGTTTTGATTAGATCAGAGACCATGGTTGCTAAGTCAGAGGTATTCTGCTTAGAACTCTCTGTCTGTTGCTGAGAAGATGATGGAAAAGGCTTGCCATTGCTAAACCTGTTTCTTCCACCATTACTGTTGTTGAAACCTTGTTGAGGTATCTGTTGATCCTTCCATGAGAAATTTGGATGATTTCTCCATGAAGAATTATAGGTGTTTCCATAGGGTTTTCCTAGGTAATTCACCTCTTCCATTGAAGGGTTTTCAGGATCATAAGCTTCTTCTTCAGATGAAGCATCCTTAGTACTGCTTGGTGCATTTTGCATTCCAGACAGACTTTGAGAAATCAAATTGACTTGTTGAGTCAATATCTTGTTCTGAGCCAGAATGGCATTCAGAGTATCAATCTCAAGAACTCCTTTCTTCTGATTTGTCCCATTGTTCACAGGATTCCTTTCAGAAGTGTACATGAATTGGTTATTTGCAACCATTTCAATTAGTTCTTGAGCTTCTGTAGATGTCTTCTTCAGATGAAGAGATCCTCCAGCAGAGCTATCCAAAGACATCTTGGATAGTTCAGAGAGACCATCATAGAAAATACCTATGATGCTCCATTCAGAAAGCATGTCAGAAGGCCATTTTCTGATTAATTGTTTGTATCTTTCCCAAGCTTCATAGAGGGATTCTCCATCCTTCTGTCTGAAGGTTTGGACTTCCACTCTAAGCTTACTCAATTTTTGAGGTGGAAAGAACTTTGCCAAGAAGGCATTGACTAGCTTTTCCCATGAGTCCAGGCTTTCTTTAGGTTGTGAGTCCAACCAAGTTCTAGCTCTGTCTCTTACAGCAAAAGGGAATAGTATAAGTCTGTAGACCTCAGGGTCAACCCCATTAGTCTTGACAGTGTCACAGATTTGCAAGAATTCAGCTAAGAACTGATGAGGATCTTCCAATGGAAGTCCATGGAACTTGCAATTCTGTTGCATTAGAGAAACTAATTGAGGCTTAAGCTCAAAGTTGTTTGCTCCAATGGCAGGGATAGAGATGCTTCTCCCATAGAAGTCGGGAGTAGGTGCAGTAAAGTCACCCAGCACCTTCCTTGCATTGTTGGTATTGTTGTTGTTTTCGGCTGCCATGGGTTCTTCTTCTTTGAAGATTTCTGTCAGGTCCCCTAAAGAGAATTGTGCTTTAGCTTCTCTTAGCTTTCGCTTCAAGGTCCTTTCAGGTTCAGGGTCAGCTTCAACAAGAATGCCTTTGTCTTTGTTCCTGCTCATATGAAAGAGAAGAGAACAAGAAAATGTGGAATCCTCTATGTCACAGTATAGAGATTCCTTGAGGTGTCAGAGGAAAAGAAAAATAGAAGGAAGAAGGAGAAGAATTCGAACTTAGTGAGACAGAGTTCGAATTGTGCATTGAGGAGGAGTGGTACTCCATAAATAGAATGATGTGAGAAGAGGGGAAGAAATTTCGAAAATTAAATTAAAAATATTTTAAAAACATTTTGAAAAACTTTAATTGATTTTCGAAAACCAAGAGTGGGAAAGAAATCAAGTAATTTTTTAAAAAGATTTTGAAATTAGAAGTTAAAAAGATATAATTGAAAACTATTTTGAAAAAGATGTGATTAAAAAGATATGATTGAAAAGTTATGGTTTTAAAGAGATATAATTGAAAAGATATGATTTGAAAACAATTTTAAAAAGATTTGATTTTAAAAATTAATGACTTGCCTAACAAGAAAAGATATGATTCAAACATTAAACCTCTCTCAACAGAAAAGGCAATCATACTTGAAATGTTCAATCAAATCATTAATTGTTAGCAAGTATCTTTGAAAAAGGAAAGAAATTGATTTTGAAAACATTTGATTGAAAAGATATGATTTGAAAAAGATTTGATTTTGAAAAACTTTGAAAACTTGAAAAAAATTGATTTTGAAAACAAAATCTTCCCTCTTGTGCCATCCTGGCGTTAAACGCCCAGAATGGTGCACATTCTGGCGTTTAACGCCCAATGCACTACCTTTTTGGGCGTTAAACGCCCAACCAGGCACCCTGGCTGGCGTTTAAACGCCAGTCTGTCCTTCTTCACTGGGCGTTTTGAACGCCCAGCTTTTTCTGTATAATTCCTCTGCAGTATGTTCTGAATCTTCAATTCTCTGTATTATTGACTTGAAAAGACACAAAGTAAAAATATTTTTGGATTTTTAATAATGAAGAATAATCAAAATGCAACTAAAATCAAATAACAATGCATGCAAGACACCAAACTTAGCAGTTTGTATACTATTGACACTAACAAAATGAGAATGCACATGAGAAATAACAAAACACTCAAGTCAATAGAATTCAAAGATCAAAACAAGGCAATCATCAAGAACAACTTGAAGATTAATGAAGACACATGCATAAATTCGAAAAATGCAAGAAGAACAGAAACATGCAATTGACACCAAACTTAAAATGAGACACTAGACTTAGACAAGAAATATTTTTGGTTTTTATGATTTTGTAATTAATTTTTTTTATTTTTTTTGTGCTTTTTTTTCGAAAATTAAGTGGAAAAGAAAATAAAGGTATCAAAATTCTTAATGAGAATTCCAGGAATCATGCAATGTTAGTCTAAAGCTTTAGTCTAAAGAAATTAGACATGGCTAGCCAAGCTTCAGCAGGACATTGCATTCAAGAGCTAAATTGATAAGAATCAATCAGCTTTGGTGATGATAAGAACATCACCTTGAAACACTAGAATTCATTCTTAAGAACTCTGAAAAAAAATACCTAATCTAAGCAACAAGATGAACCGTCAGTTGTCCATACTCGAAACAATCCCCGGCAACGGCGCCAAAAACTTGGTGTGCGAAATTGTGATCACTACTTTTCACAACTCAAATAATCCCTAGTAATGGCCCCAAGAACTTGGTGCTCAATACCATGGCATAAACACAACTTTGCACAACTAACCAGCAAGTGCATTGGGTCGTCCAAGTAATAAACCTTACGCGAGTAAGGGTCGATCCCACGGAGATTGTTGGTATGAAGCAAGCTATGGTCACCTTGTAAATCTTAGTCAGGCAGACTCAAATGGGTATGGTGATATACGAATAAAGCATAAAGATAAAGATAGAGATACTTATGTATATCATTGGTGAGAGCTTCAGATAAGCGTATGAAGATGCTTTCCCTTCCGTCTCTCTGCTTTCCTACTGTCTTCATCCAATCCTTCTTACTCCTTTCCATGGCAAGCTTATGCAAGGGTTTCACCGTTGTCAGTGGCTACCTCCCATCCTCTCAGTGGAAATGTTCAACGCACCTTGTCACGGCACGGCTATCCATCTGTCGGTTCTCGGTCAGGCCGGAATAGAATCCAGTGATTCTTTTGCGTCTGTCACTAACGCCCCGCCTGCTAGGAGTTTGAAGCACGTCACAGTCATTCAATCATTGAATCCTACTCAGAATACCACAGACAAGGTTAGACCTTCCGGATTCTCTTGAATGCCGCCATCAGTTCTTGCCTATACCACGAAGACTCTGATCTCACAGAATGGCTGGCTCGGTTGTCAGGCGAGCACTCGGTTGTCAGGCGAGCACTCGGTTGTCAGGCGATCAACCATGCATCGTGTATCAGGAATCCAAGAGATATTCACCCAATCTAAGGTAGAACGGAGGTGGTTGTCAGTCACACGTTCATAGGTGAGAATGATGATGAGTGTCACGGATCATCACATTCATCAAGTTGAAGAACAAGTGATATCTTGGACAAAGAACAAGCGGAATTGAATAGAAGAACAATAGTAATTGCATTAATACTCGAGGTACAGCAGAGCTCCACACCTTAATCTATGGTGTGTAGAAACTCCACCGTTGAAAATACATAAGAACAAGGTCTAGGCATGGCCGTGAGGCCAGCCTCCCAATGATCTAAGAACTAGATGTCCAAAGATGATCCTAAGATCGAAAATGATCCAAAGATGAAAATACAATAGTAAAAGGTCCTATATATAGAGAACTAGTAGCCTAGGGTGTACAGAGATGAGTAAATGACATAAAAATCCACTTCCGGGCCCACTTGGTGTGTGCTTGGGCTGAGCAATGAAGCATTTTTCGTGTAGAGACTCTTCTTGGAGTTAAACGCCAGCTTTTATGCCAGTTTGGGCGTTTAACTCCCATTTTGGTGCCAGTTCCGGCGTTTAACGCTGGGAATTCTGAGGGTGACTTTGAACTCCGGTTTGGGCCATCAAATCTTGGGCAAAGTATGGACTATCATATATTGCTGGAAAGCCCAGGATGTCTACTTTTCAACGCCATTGAGAGCGCGCCAATTGGGCTTCTGTAGCTCCAGAAAATCCACTTCGAGTGCAGGGAGGTCAGAATCCAACAGCATCTGCAGTCCTTTTCAGTCTCTGAATCAGATTTTTGCTCAGGTCCCTCAATTTCAGCCAAAAAATACCTGAAATCACAGAAAAACACACAAACTCATAGTAAAGTCCAGAAAAGTGAATTTTAACTAAAAACTAATAAAAATATACTAAGAACTCAACTAAAACTACTAAAAACATACTAAAAATAATGCCAAAAAGCGTACAAATTATCCGCTCATCAAGGACCATTTTCCCTAAGAAGACGGAAAGTAGCCATTGACAACGGTGACACCCAACATACAGCTTGCCATAGAAAGAAGTATGAAGGATTGGATGAAGGCAATAGGAAAGCAGAGATTCAAAAGGAATGAGGCATCTCCATACACTTATATGAAATTCCCACCAATGAATTACATAAGTATCTCTATCTTTATTTTATGTTTTATTTATCTTTTAAATTATTAAAACTCCATAACCATTTGAATCCGCCTGACTGAGATTTACAAGGTGACCATAGCTTGCTTCAAGCCGACAATTTCCGTGGGATCGACCCTTACTCACGTAAGGTTTATTACTTGGATGACCCAGTGCACTTGCTGGTTAATTGTGCGAAGTTGTGAAAAAGAGTTGAGATTACAATTGTGCGTACCAAGTTGTTGGTGCCATTGAGATCACAATTTTGTGCACCAAGTTTTTGGCGCTGTTGCCGGGGATTGTTCGAGTTTGGACAACTGACGGTTCATCTTGTTGCTCAGATTAGGTAATTTTCTTCTTGTTTCAACCTTTATTTTATTTTCAAAAAGTTTTCAAAAAGCTTTCAAAAACTTTTTCTTCTTTTTCGTTTTTCCAAAATAATTTTCATAAAATCCAAAAAAAAATTTAATAAAATCATAAAAACAAAAAATATTTTGTGTTTCTTGTTTGAGTTTAGAGTCAATTTTTAAGTTTGGTGTCAATTGCATATTTTTATTTTTCTCAAAAATTTTCAAAAAACTCATGCATGGTGTTCTTCATGATCTTCAAGTTGTTCTTGATAAGTCTTCTTGTTTGATCTTCATATTTTCTTGTTTGGTGTCTTTTGTTGTTTTTCATATGCATTTTTGAATTCATAGTATCTAAACATGAAAAATCTCTAAGTTTGGTGTCTTGTATGTTTTTCTTTTCTTCAAAATTTTTCAAAAATAAGTTCTTGATGTTCATCATGATCTTCAAAGTGTTCTTGGTGTTGATCTTGACATTTATAGTGTTTTTGCATATTTTCTTTGTTTGATCTTAATTTTTCATGTTTTGACTCATTTTGTTGTTTTTCTCTTTCCACATTAAATTAAAAAAAAAATCTTTTCTTTATTTCTCTCATAAATTTTGAAATCTTTTGGTTGACTTAGTCAAAATTTTTTTAAAATAAGTTGTTTCTTGTTAGTCAAGTCAAGATTTCATTTTTAAAAATCTTATCTTTTCAAATCTTTTTCATTTTTTTTCTTAAATATTTTCAAAAATTTTAAAAATTGATTTTCAAAATCTTTTTCTTAATTTTATTTCATAATTTTCGAAAACTTTACTAATAATTAATGTGATTGATTCAAAAATTTAAAGTTTGTTACTTTCTTGTTAAGAAAGGTTCAATCTTTAAATTCTAGTATCATATCTTTTAGTTTTTTGTTAGTCAAGTAATCAATTTTAATTTTAAAAATCAAATCTTTTTAATTTTCTTTTCAAATCTTTTTCAAAATAAATTTCAATCATATCTTTTCAAACATATCTTTTTCAAAAATCAATTTCAAAATCTTTTCTAACTTCTTATCTTTTCAAAATTGAATTTCAAATTTTTTTCAACTAACTAATTGACTTTTTGTTTGTTTTACTATTTCTTATCTTTTTTCAAAACCACCTAACTACTTTTCTCTCTCTAATTTTCGAAAATCACCTTCCTCTTTTTCAAAATTTTTTTAATTAACTAATTGTTTTAAATTTAAAATTTAATTTTATTTCTTTTCCTAATTTTCGAATTTTAACTAATAATTAAAATAAAAACAAAAATATTTTTCTTTTCTCTTAATTAAAATTCGAATTTTCTCCTCTCTCTCATCTCTTTCTATTTATTTATTCATTTACTAACACTTCTTTTCATCTTAAAATTCGAACCCTCTCTTCCTTTCCGTGTTCAAATTTTTCTCTTCTCCTTCTTCTATTCTTTTCTTCTCTGCTACTCATATAAAGGAATCTCTATATTGTGACATAGAGGATTGGTGCACGAAATTGTGATCATCAGTGGCGCCATCAACATGGTACGCTCATTGCAATCTCAACTCTCTATCACAACTCCGCACAACTAACCAGCAAGTGCACTGGGTCGTCCAAGTAATAAACCTTACGCGAGTAAGGGTCGATCCCACGGAGATTGTTGGTATGAAGCAAGCTATGGTCACCTTGTAAATCTTAGTCAGGCAGACTCAAATGGTTATAGATGAAATATGAATAAAACATAAAGATAAAGATAGAGATACTTATGTATATCATTGGTGAGAGCTTCAGATAAGCGTATGAAGATGCTTTGTCCCTTCCGTCTCTCTGCTTTTCTACTGTATTCATCCAATCCTTCTTACTCCTTTCCATGGCAAACTTATGCAAGGGTTTCACCGTTGTCAGTGGCTACCTCCCATCCTCTCAGTGGAAATGTTCAACGCACCCTGTCACGGCACGGCTATCCAGCTGTCGGTTCTCGATCATGTCGGAATAGAATCCAGTGATTCTTTTGCGTCTATCACTAACGCCCCACAATCGCGAGTTTGAAGCACGTCACAGTCATTCAATCATTGAATCCTACTCAGAATACCACAGACAAGGTTAGACCTTCCGGATTCTCTTGAATGCCGCCATCAGTTCTTGCCTATACCACGAAGACTCTGATCTCACGGAATGGCTGGCTCGTTTGTCAGGCGAGCGCTCGGTTGTCAGGCGATCAACCATGCGTCGTGTATCAGGAATCCAAGAGATATTCACCCAATCTAAGGTAGAACGGAGGTGGTTGTCAGTCACACGTTCATAGGTGAGAATGATGATGAGTGTCACGGATCATCACATTCATCAAGTTGAAGAACAAGTGATATCTTGGAACAAGAACAAGTTGAATTGAATAGAAGAACAATAGTAATTGCATTAAGAACAAGGTCTAGGCATAGCCGTGAGGCCAGCCTTAATCTATGGTGTGTAGAAACTCCACTGTTGAAAATACATAAGAACAAGGTCTAGGCATAGCCGTGAGGCCAGCCTCCCAAAGAGGGTTCAATCATAAAAACATGATCAAAAGATTCTAAGATTGAAAGATGAAAATACAATAGTAAAAGGTCCTATTTATAGAGAACTAGTAGCTTAAGAATTACAAAGGTGAGTAAATGACATAAAAATCCACTTCCGGGCCCACTTGGTGTGTGCTTGGGTTGAGCATTGAAGCATTTTCGTATAGAGACTCTTCTTGGAGTTAAACGCCAGCTTTTGTGCCAGTTTGGGCGTTTAACTCCCACTTTGGTGCCAGTTCTGGCGTTTAACGCTGGGAATTCTGAGGTTGACTTTGAACGCCGGTTTGGGCCATCAAATCTTGGGCAAAGTATGGACTATCATATATTGCTGGAAAGCCCAGGATGTCTACTTTCCAACGCCGTTGAGAGAGCGCGCCAATTGGGCTTCTGTAGCTCCAGAAAATCCACTTCGAGTGCAGGGAGGTCAGAATCCAACAGCATCTGCAGTCCTTTTCAGTCTCTGAATCAGATTTTTGCTCAGGTCCCTCAATTTCAGCCAGAAAATACCTGAAATCACAGAAAAACACACAAACTCATAGTAAAGTCTAGAAAAGTGAATTTTAACTAAAAACTAATAAAAATATACTAAAAACTAACTAAATCATACTAAAAACATACTGAAAACAATGCCAAAAAGCGTATAAATTATCCGCTCATCACAACACCAAACTTAAATTGTTGCTTGTCCCCAAGCAACTGATAATCAAATAAGATAAAAAGAAGAGAATATACTATAGACTCCAAATTATCAATGAAACTTAGCTCCAAATTAGATGAGCGGGACTAGTAGCTTTTTGCCTCCGAACAGTTTTGGCATCTCACTTTATCCTTTGAAATTCAGAATGATTGGCTTCTTTAGGAACTCAGAATCCAGATAGTGTTATTGATTCTCCTAGTTAAGTATGATGATTCTTGAACACAGCTACTTATTGAGTCTTGGCCGTGGCCCAAAGCACTCTGTTTTCCAGTATTACCACCGGATACATACATGCCACAGACACATAATTGGGTGAACCTTTTCAGATTGTGACTCAGCTTTGCTAGAGTCTCCAATTAGAGGTGTCCAGGGTTCTTAAGCACACTCTTTTTGCCTTGGATCACAACTTTATTTCTTTCTTTTTCTTTCTTTTTCTCTTTCTCCTTTTTTCGTTTTTTTTCGCTTCCTCTTTTTTTTTTGTATTCACTGCTTTTTCTTGCTTCAAGAATCATTTTTATGATTTTTCAGATCCTCAGTAACATGTCTCCTTTTTCATCATTCTTTCAAGAGCCAACAATTTTAACATTCATGAACAACAAATTCAAAAGACATATGCACTATTTAAGCATACATTCAGAAAACAAAAAGTATTGTCACCACATCAAACTAATTAAGCTAGTTTTAGAGATGAATTCGAAATCCTGTACTTCTTGTTCTCTTGTGATAAAAACAGTTTTCATTTAAGAAAGGTGATGGATTCATAGGACATTCATAACTTTAAGGCATAGACACTAAGATACTAATGATCATAAGACACAAACATGGACAAACATAAGCATAAATTTTCAAAAAACAGAAAAATAAAGAACAAAGAGATTAAAGAACGGGTCCACCTTAGTGATGGCGGCTTGTTCTTCCTCTTGAAGGTCTTATGGAGTGCTTGAGCTCCTCAATATCTCTTCCTTGCCTTTGTTGTTCCTCTCTCATGATTCTTTGATCTTCTCTAATTTCATGGAGGAGGATGGAATGTTCTTGGTGCTCCACCCTTAGTTGTCCCATGTTGGAACTCAATTCTCCTAGGGAGGTATTTAGTTGCTCCCAATAGTTTTGTAGAGGAAAGTGCATCCCTTGAGGCATCTCAGGGATTTCATGATGAGTGGGGTCTCTTGTTTGCTCCATCCTTTTCTTAGTGATGGGCTTGAGGTCATACCTTCTCAGTTGAACCGGATTTCCTCTTGAATCTCTTTTCCATTGAGCGCCCTCTTCACAAATGTCTGTGAGGACTTGGTCCAACCTTTGATCAAAGTTGACCCTTTTTGAGTTTGAAAGGGACCTCATGGATCACCTTCTTCATGGCCACAACTTCATAGAAGTGGTCTTGATGCACCCTTGAGATGAATCTCTCCATCTCCCATGACTCGGAGGTGAAAGCTTTTGCCTTCCCTTTCCTCTTTCTAGAGGTTTCTCCGGCCTTGGATGCCATAAATGGTTATGGAAAAACAAAAAGCAATGCTTTTACCACACCAAACTTAAAAGGTTTGCTCGTCCTCAAGCAAAAGAAGAAAGAAGAGAGTAGAAGAAGAAGAAATAGAGGAGAGGGAGATGGCTTTGTGGTTCGGTCAAAAGGGGAAGAAGTAGTGTTTAGGGTGTGTGAAAATGAAGGAGTGAAGAAGGGTTTATATAGGGGTTTTTGGGGAAGTGTGGTTGAGGTGATTGGTGAATGGGTGAAGAAGAAGAAAGAGGGTGGTGGGGTAGGTGGGGATCCTATGGGGTCCACAGATCTTGAGGTGTCAAGGAAAAGTCATCCCTGCACCAAATGGCATGCAAAAATGCGTTTTGAGCCAATTCTGGCGTTAAACGCCGGGCTGATGCCCATTTCTGGCGTTTAACGCCAAGTTCTTGCCCATATCTGGCGTTTAACGCCAGTCTGGTGCCCCTTTCTGGCGTTAAACGCCCAGAATGGTGCCAGACTGGGCGTTAAACGCCCATCTGCTAGCCTTACTGGCATTTAAACGCCAGTAGGTTCTTCCTCCAGGGTGTGCTGTTTTTCTTCCTGTTTTTCATTCTGTTTTTGCTTTTTTCAATTGATTTTGTGACTTCTCATGATCATCAACCTACAGAAAACATAAAATAACAAAGGAAAATAGATAAAATATAACATTGGGTTGCCTCCCAACAAGCGCTTCTTTAATGTCAGTAGCTTGACAGAGGGCTCTCATGGAGCCTCACAAATGCTCAGAGCAATGTTGGAACCTCCCAACACCAAACTTAGAGTTTGAATGTGGGGGTTCAACACCAAATTTAGAGTTTGGTTGTGGCCTCCCAACATCAAACTTAGATTTTGACTGTGGGGGCTCTGTTTGACTCTGTTTTGAGAGAAGCTCTTCATGCTTCCTCTCCACGGTGATAGAGGGATATCCTTGAGCCTTAAACACAAAGGATTCTTCATTCACTTGAATGATCAATTCTCCTCTGTCCACATCAATCACAGCCTTTGCTGTGGCTAGGAAGGGTCTGCCAAGGATGATGGATTCGTCCATGCACTTCCCAGTCTCTAGGACTATGAAATCATCAGGGATGTAATGGTCTTTAATTTTCACCAGAACATCTTCTACAAGTCCATGAGCTTGTTTTCTTGAGTTGTCTGCCATCTCTAGTGAGATTCTTGCAGCTTGTACCTCATAGATCCTTAGCTTCTCCATTACAGAGAGAGGCATGAGGTTTACACTTGACCCTAGGTCACATAGAGCCTTCTTAAAGGTCATGGTGCCTATGGTACAAGGTATTGAAAACTTCCCAGGATCTTGTCTCTTTGGAGGTAATCTCTGCCTAGACAAGTCATCCAGTTCTTTGGTGAGCAAAGGAGGTTCATTCTCCCAAGTCTCATTACCAAATAACTTGTTATTTAGCTTCATGATTGCTCCAAGGTATTTAGCAACTTACTCTTCAGTGACATATTCATCCTCTTCAGAGGAAGAATACTCATCAGAGCTCATGAAAGGCAGAAGTAAGTCCAATGGAATCTCTATGGTCTCATTTTGAGCCTCAGATTCCCATGGTTCCTCATTGGGGAACTCATTGGAGGCCAGTGGACGTCCATTGAAGTCTTCCTCAGTGGCGTTCACTGCCTCTTCCTCCTCTCCAAATTCGGCCATGTTGATGGCCTTGCACTCTCCTTTTGGAATTTCTTCTGTATTGCTTGGAAGAGTACTAGGAGGGAGTTCAGTAATTTTCTTGCTCAGCTGTCCCACTTGTGCCTCCAAGTTTCTAATGGAGGGCCTTGTTTCATTCATGAAACTTTGAGTGGTTTTGATTAGATCAGAGACCATGGTTGCTAAGTCAGAGTGGCTCTGCTTAGAACTCTCTGTCTGTTGCTGAGAAGATGATGGAAAAGGCTTGCCATTGCTAAACCTGTTTCTTCCACCATTATTGTTGTTGAAACCTTGTTGAGGTTTCTGTTGATCCTTCCATGAGAAATTTGGATGATTTCTCCATGAAGAATTATAGGTGTTTCCATAGGGTTTTCCCATGTAATTCACCTCTTCCATTGAAGGGTTCTCAGGATCATAAGCTTCTTCTTCAGATGAAGCTTCCTTAGTACTGCCTGGTGCATTTTGCATTCCAGACAGACTTTGAGAAATCAAATTGACTTGCTGAGTCAATATTTTGTTCTGAGCCAATATGGCATTCAGAGTATCAATCTCAAGAACTCCTTTCTTCTGATTTGTCCCATTGTTCACAGGATTCCTTTCAGAAGTGTACATGAATTGGTTATTTGCAACCATTTCAATTAGTTCTTGAGCTTCTGTAGGCGTCTTCTTCAGATGAATAGATCCTCCAGCAGAGCTATCCAAAGACATCTTGGATAGTTCAGAGAGACCATCATAGAAAATACCTATGATGCTCCATTCAGAAAGCATGTCAGAAGGACATTTTCTGATTAATTGTTTGTATCTTTCCCAAGCTTCATAGAGGGATTCTCCTTCCTTCTGTCTGAAGGTTTGGACTTCCACTCTAAGCTTACTCAATTTTTGAGGTGGAAAGAACTTTGCCAAGAAGGCATTGACTAGCTTTTCCCAAGAGTTCAGGCTTTCTTTAGGTTGTGAGTCCAACCATGTCCTAGCTCTGTCTCTTACAGCAAAGGGAATAGCATAAGTCTGTAGACCTCAGGGTCAACCCCATTAGTCTTGACAGTGTCACAGATTTGCAAGAATTCAGCTAAGAACTGATGAGGATCTTCCAATGGAAGTCCATGGAACTTGCAATTCTGTTGCATTAGAGAAACTAATTGAGGCTTAAACTCAAAGTTGTTTGCTCCAATGGCAGGGATAGAGATGCTTCTCCCATAGAAGTCGGGAGTAGGTGCAGTAAAGTCACCCAGCACCTTCCTTGCATTGTTGGCATTGTTGTTGTTTTCGGCTGCCATGGGTTCTTCTTCTTTGAAGATTTCTGTTAGGTCCTCTACAGAGAGTTGTGCCTTAGCTTCTCTTAGCTTTCGCTTCAAGGTCCTTTCAGGTTCAGGGTCAGCTTCAACAAGAATGCCTTTGTCTTTGTTCCTGCTCATATGAAAGGGAAGAGAACAAGAAAATATGGAATCCTCTATGTCACAGTATAGAGATTCCTTGAGGTGTCAGAGAAAAAGAAAAATAGAAGGAAGAGGGAGAAGAATTCGAACTTAGTGAGATAGAGTTCGAATTGTGCATTGAGGAGGAGTGGTACTCCATAAATAGAAGGATGTAAGAAGAGGGGAAGAAATTTTGAAAATTAAATTAAAAATATTTTAAAAACATTTTGAAAAACTTTAATTGATTTTCGAAAATCAAGAGTAGGAAAGAGATCAAGTAATTTTTGAAAAAGATTTTGAAAAAGATATGATTGAAAACTATTTTTGAAAAAGATGTGATTAAAAAGATATGATTGAAAAGTTATGTTTTAAAAAGATATGATTAAAAAGATATGATTTGAAAAACAAATTAAAAAGATTTGATTTTTAAAAAAAAATAATGACTTGGCTAACAAGAAAAGATATGATTCAAACATTAAACCTTTCTCAACAGAAAAGGCAACTTACTTGAAATGTTGAATCAAATCATTAATTGTTAGCAAGTATCTTTGAAAAAGAAAGAAATTTATTTTGAAAAAGATTTGATTGAAAAGATATGATTTGAAAAAGATTTGATTTTGAAAAACTTTGAAAACTTGAAAAAAAATTGATTTGAAAACAAAATCTTCCCTCTTGTGCCATCCTGGCGTTAAACGCCCAGAATGGTGCACATTCTGGTGTTTAACGCCCAATGCTCTACCTTTTTGGGCGTTAAACGCCCAACCAGGCACCCTGGCTTGCGTTTAAACGCCAGTCTGCCTTCTTCACTGGGTGTTTTGAACGCCCAGCTTTTTCTGTATAATTCCTCTGCTGCATGTACTGAATCTTCAGTTCTCTGTATTATTGACTTGAAAATAGAACCAAGATCAAATAAATAATGCATGCAAGACACCAAACTTAAAATAAGACACTAGACTCAAACAAGAAACATAAAATAATTTTTTTGGTTTTTATGATTTTGTAATTTTTTTTTGGTTTTTTCGAAAATTAAGTGGAAAAAGAAAATAAAGGTATCAAAATTCTTAATGAGAATTCCAGGAATCATGCAATGTTAGTCTAAAGCTTTAGTCTAAAGAAATTGGACATGGATAGCCAAGCTTCAGCAGGACATTGCATTCAAGAGCTAAATTGATGAGAATCAATCAGCTTTGGTGATGATAAGAACATCACCTCGAAACACTAGAATTCATTCTTAAGAACTCTGAAAAATACCTAATCTAAGCAACAAGATGAACCGTCAGTTGTCCATACTCGAAACAATCCCCGGCAACGGCGCCAAAAACTTGGTGCACGAAATTGTGATCATCAATGGCGCCATCAACATGGTACGCTTATTGCAATCTCAACTCTCTGTCACAACTCCGCACAACTAACCAGCAAGTGCACTGGGTCGTCCAAGTAATAAACCTTACGCGAGTAAGGGTCGATCCCACAGAGATTGTTTGTATGAAGCAAGCTATGGTCACCTTGTAAATCTTAGTCAGGCAGACTCAAATGGTTATAGATGAAATATGAATAAAACATAAAGATAAAGATAGAGATACTTATGTATATCATTGGTGAGAGCTTCAGATAAGCGTATGAAGATGCTTTGTCCCTTCCGTCTCTTTGCTTTCCTACTGTCTTCATCCAATCCTTCTTACTCCTTTCCATGGCAAGCTTATGCAAGGGTTTCACCGTTGTCAGTGGCTACCTCCCATCCTCTCAGTGGAAATGTTCAACGCACCCTGTCACGGCACGGCTATCCAGCTGTCGGTTCTCGATCATGTCGGAATAGAATCCAGTGATTCTTTTGCGTCTGTCACTAACGCCCCACAATCGCGAGTTTGAAGCACGTCACAGTCATTCAATCATTGAATCCTACTCAGAATACCACAGACAAGGTTAGACCTTCCGGATTCTCTTGAATGCCACCATCAGTTCTTGCCTATACCACGAAGACTCTGATCTCACGGAATGGCTGGCTCGTTTGTCAGGCGATCAACCATGCGTCGTGTATCAGGAATCCAAGAGATATTCACCCAATCTAAGGTAGAACGGAGGTGGTTGTCAGTCACACGTTCATAGGTGAGAATGATGATGAGTGTCACGGATCATCACATTCATCAAGTTGAAGAACAAGTGATATCTTGGAACAAGAACAAGTTGAATTGAATAGAAGAACAATAGTAATTGCATTAATACTCGAGGTACAACAGAGCTCCACACCTTAATCTATGGTGTGTAGAAACTCCACCGTTGAAAATACATAAGAACAAGGTCTAGGCATAGCCGTGAGGCCAGCCTCCCAAAGAGGGTTCAATCATAAAAACATGATCAAAAGATTCTAAGATTGAAAGATGAAAATACAATAGTAAAAGGTCCTATTTATAGAGAACTAGTAGCTTAAGAATTACAAAGGTGAGTAAATGACATAAAAATCCACTTCCGGGCCCACTTGGTGTGTGCTTGGGCTGAGCATTGAAGCATTTTCGTGTAGAGACTCTTCTTGGAGTTAAACGCCAGCTTTTGTGCCAGTTTGGGCGTTTAACTCCCACTTTGGTGCCAGTTCCGGCGTTTAACGCTGGGAATTCTGAGGTTGACTTTTAAACGCCGGTTTGGGCCATCAAATCTTGGGCAAAGTATGGACTATCATATATTGCTGGAAAGCCCAGGATGTCTACTTTCCAATGCCATTGAGTGCAGGGAGGTCAGAATCTAACAGCATCTGCAGTCCTTTTCAGTCTCTGAATCAGATTTTTGCTCAGGTCCCTCAATTTCAGCCAAAAAATACCTGAAATCACAGAAAAACACACAAACTCATAGTAAAGTCCAAAAAAGTGAATTTTAACTAAAAACTAATAAAAATATACTAAAAACTAACTAAATCATACTAAAAACATACTGAAAACAATGCCAAAAAGCGTATAAATTATCCGCTCATCAAGGATTCCATACTTTCTTTGTTTTCTTCTCTCTCATATGAGCAGGAACAAGGAAAAGGCATTCTTGTTGAAGCTAATCCTGAACATGAAAGAACTCTGAAGAGGAAGCTAAGAGAAGCTAAAACACAACACTTTGAAGAGGAATTTACTGAAATTTTCGAAAAAGAAGTAGAGATGGCCGAACCCAATAACAATGGTGGAGATGCAAGGAAGATGCTTGGTGACTTTACTGCACCAAATTCCAACTTCCATGGAAGAAGCATCTCAATCCCTACCATTGGAGCAAACAATTTTGAGCTAAAGCTTCAATTAGTTTCTCTGATGCAAGTTTCATGGACTTCCATCAGAAGATCCTTTTCGGTTCTTAACTGAATTCTTGCAGATCTGTGATACTGTTAAGACCAATGGAGTTGATCCCGAGGTCTATAAGCTTATGCTTTTCCCTTTTGCTCTAAGAGACAGAGCTAGAGCATGGTTGGACTCTCAACCTAGAGATAGCCTGAACTCTTGGGATAAGCTGGTCACGGCTTTCTTAGCCAAGTTCTTTCCTCCTCAAAAGCTGAGAAAGCTTAGAGTGGATGTTTAAAACTTCAGATAGAAAGAAGGTGAATCCCTCTATGAAGCTTGGGAGAGATACAAGCAACTGACCAAAAAGTATCCTTCTGACATGCTTTCAGAATGGACCATCCTGGATATATTCTGTGATGGTCTGTCTGAATTGTCTTAAGATGTCATTGGACCATTCTGCAGGTGGATCTATTCACTTGAAGAAAATGCCTGCAGAAGCTCAGGAGCTCATTGACATGGTTGCAAACAACCAGTTCATGTGCACTTCTGAAAGGAATCATGTGAGTAATGGGTCGCCTCAGAGGAAGGGAGTTCTTGAAATTGATGCTCTGAATGCCATATTGGCTCAAAACAAAATGTTGACTCAACAAGTCAATATGATTTCTCAGAGTCTGAATGGATTGCAAAATGCATCCAACAGTAAAGAAGCATCTTCTGAAGAAGAAGTTTATGATCCTGAGAACCATGCAATGGCAGAGGTGAATTACATGGGTGAAGCCTATAGAAACACCTATAATCCCTCAAGGAGAAATCATCCAAATTTCTCATGGAAGGATCAACAAAAGCCTCAACAAGGCTTTAATAATGATGGAAGAAACAGGTTTAGCAATAGCAAGCCTTTTTCATCATCCTCTCAGTAACAGACAGAGAATTTTGAGCAGAACCCCTTTAACTTAGCAAACATAGTCTCTGATCTATCTAAGGCCACTCTAAGTTTCATGAATGAAACAAGGTCCTCCATTAGAAATTTGGAGGCACAAGTGGGCCAGCTGAGTAAAAAAGTCACTGAAACTCCTCCTAGTACTCTCCCAAGCAATACAGAAGAGAACCCAAAAAGAAAGTGCAAGGCCATAACCTTATTTGGCGTGGCCGAATGCATAGAGGAGGAGGAAGACGTGAATCCCAGTGAGGAAGACCTCTTGGGATGTCCTCTGGATAAAAAGGAGTTCCCATTTGAGGAACCTAAGGAATCTGAGGCTTATCTAGAGACCATAGAGATTCTATTGAACCTACTTTTGCCATTCATGAGCTCTGATGACTATTCCTCCTCTGAGGAGGATGAAGATATCACTGAAGGGCAAGTTGCTCAGTATTTAGGAGCAATCATGAAGCTGAATACCAAGCTATTTGGTAATGAGACTTTGGTGGATGAACCCCCTTTTCTCACCAATGAACTGAATGACTTGGTTAGGTAGACATTACCTCAAAAGAAACAGGATCCTGGTAAATTCTTAATTCCCTGTAACATAGGCACCATGACCTTTAAGAAGGCTCTGTGTGACCTTGGGTCGGGTATTAACCTAATGCCACTATCTGTAATGGAGAAACTGGGAATCTTTGAAGTACAAGCTGCCAAATTCTCATTAGAGATGGCAGACAAATCCATGAAAAAGGCTTATAGACAGGTAGAGGACGTGCTAGTAAAGGTCAAAGGCCTTTACATCCCTGCTGATTTCATAATCCTAGACACTGGGAAGGATGAGGATGAATCCATCATCCTTGGAAGACCATTCCTAGCCACAGCAAAAGCTGTGATTGATGTGGACAGAGGAGAGTTGATCCTTCAATTGAATGAGGACTACCTTGTGTTTAAAACTCAAGGATCTCCCTCTGTAACCATGGAGAGGAAGCAAGAAAAGCTTCTCTCAATGCAGAGTCAAACAAAGCCCCCACAGTCAAACTCTAAGTTTGGTGTTGGGAGGCCACAACCAAACTCTAAGTTTAGTGTTGAACCCCCACATTCAAACTCTAAGTTTGGTGTTGGGAGGTCCCAACAATGCTCTAAACATCTGTGAAGCTCCATGAGAGCTCACTGTCAAGCTATTGACATTAAAGAAGCACTTATTGGGAGGCAACCCAATTTTATTTATCTATGTTATTTTCTTTTTTTAGGTTGATGATCATGTGGAGACACAAAAACAACTGCAAAAATCAAAGAAAAATAAAAATAGCATTAAAAATAGCACACACTGGAGGAGCAATTTACTGGCATTTAAATGCCAGTAAGGGTAGCAGAATGGGCGTTTAACGCCCAATCTGACACCATTCTGGGCGTTAAACGCCAGAAACAAGCACCAGACTGGCGTTAAACGCCAAAAACATGCTACAAACTAGCGTTAAACGCCAGAAATAGGTTGCAGCTTGGCGTTTAACACCAGGAAAGGAACAAAAGCTGGCATTTAACGCTAGAAACAAGCAACAGTCTGGCGTTAAACGCCAGGATTGCACAATAGGGGCGTTTTGCACACCTAAAAGGAGCAGGGATGAGAAATCCTTGACCCCTCAGGATCTGTGGACCCCACAGGATTCCCACCTATCCCACCTTTCACTTTCTCCCTCCATCTCCTATATTCTCTTCTTCTTCCCCTTCTTTCTTTCTTCTTTTGCTCGAGGACGAGCAAGCATTTTAAGTTTGGTGTGGTAAAAGCATTGCTTTTTGTTTTTCCATAACCATTTATGGCACTAAGGCTGGAGAAACCTCTAGAAAGAGGGAAGGGAAGGCAAAAGCTTCCACCCCCGAGTAATGGAAGATGGAGAGATTCATCTTAAAGGTCCATCAAGACCACTTCTATAAAGTTGTGGCCAAGAAAAAGGTGATCCCTATGCAATTCAGCTGGAATTGTCATAGAAGAAGACACCCTCATTGAAAAGGACAAGCCCATGACTAAAAAGAGGATGGAAAAAATAAGAAAGCTCACTCATGGACCTCAACAGGAGCAACTAAGGATAGGAGCACCAAAAGCACTAAGGATGGAGCAACAAAGACAAGGAAGCAGTATAGAGGAGTTCAAGAGCACCATTGGATCTTCAAGAGGAAGAACTAGCCGCCATCACTAAAGGTGGACCCATTCTTTAACTTCCTTGTTCTTATTTTTCTATTTTTGAATTTGATGTTTTATGTGTCATCTATGTTTGTGTCTTCATTACATGATCATTAGTGTGAAGTGTCTATGTCTTAAAGCTATGAATAATCCCATGAATCCTTCACCTCTCTTAAATGAAAAATGTGCTTAATTACAAAAGAACAAGAAGTACTTGGATTTCAATTTTTATCTTGAAATTAGTTTAATTATTTTGATGTGGTGGCAATACTTTTTGTTTTCTGAATGAATGCTTGAACAGTGCATATTTTTGATAGTGAAGTTTATGAATGTTAAAATTGTTGGCTCTTGAAAGAATTATGAACAAAGAAAAATGTTATTGATAATCTGAAAAATCATGAAATTGATTCTTGAAGCAAGAAAAAGCAGTGAAAAAGAAAAAAGCTTGCGGAAAAAAAATTGGCGAAAAAAAAAGAAAGAAAGAAAAAGAAAAAGCAAGCAGAAAAAGCCAATAGCCCTTTAAACCAAAAGGCAAGGGTAAAAAGGATCCAAGGCTTTGAGCATTAATGGAGAGGAGGGCCTAAAGGAATAAAATCCTGGCCTAAGTGGCTAAATCAAGCTGTCCCTAACCATGTGCTTGTGTCATGAAGATCCAAGTGAAAAGCTTGAGACTGAGTGGTTAAAGTCGTGATCCAAAGCAAAAAGAGTGTGCTTAAGAACTTTGGACACCTCTAATTGGGGACTTTAGCAAAGCTGAGTCACAATCTGAAAAGGTTCACCCAGTTATGTGTCTTTGGCATTTATGTATCCGGTGGTAATACTGGAAAACAGAGTGCTTAGGGCCACGGCCAAGACTCATAAAGTAGCTGTGTTCAAGAATCAACATACTGAACTAGGAGAATCAATAACACTATCTAAAATTTTGAGTTCCTATAGATGCCAATCATTCTAAATTTCAAAGGATAAAGTGAGATACCAAAACTGTTCAAAAGCAAAAAGCTACTAGCCCCGCTCATCTAATTAGGACTAAGTTTCATTGATATTGTGAGATTCATTGTATGTTCTCTTCTTTTTATCCTATTTTGTTTTCAGTTGCTTGGGGACAAGCAACAATTTAAGTTTGGTGTTGTGATGAGCGGATAATTTATACGCTTTTTGGCATTGTTTTTACATAGTTTTTAGTATGATTTAGTCACTTTTTAGTATATTTTTATTAGTTTTTAAGCAAAATTCACATTTCTGGACTTTACTATGAGTTTGTGTGTTTTTTTGTGATTTCAGGTATTTTCTGGCTGAAATTGAGGGACTTGAGCAGATATCTGATTCAGAGGCTGACAAAGGACTCCTGATGCTGTTGGATTCTGACCTTCCTGCACTCGAAATTGATTTTTTGGAGTTACAGAAGTCCAAATGGCGTGCTCAATTGCGTTGGAAAGTAGACATCCAGGGCTTTCCAGCAATATATAATAGTCCATACTTTGCTCGAGTTTAGATGATGCAAACTGGCGTTCAACCCCAGCTTTCTGCCCTATTCTGGCGTTAAACACCAGAAACAAGTTGCAAGCTAGAGTCAAATGCCAGAAACAAGTTACAAACTAGCGTTTAACTCTAAAGGAGGCCTCTACACGGGAAAGCTTCAATGCTCAGCCCAAGCACACACCAAGTGGTCCCGGAAGTGGATTTCTGCATCATTTACTTAATTCTGTAAGCCTAGTAACTAGTTTAGTATAAATAGAACTTTTTACTATTGTACTAGGGGTCTTTTTCCCTATTTTTGAATTCATATGTCATTTGGGGAGGCTGGCCACTCGGCCATGCCTAGACCTTGTTCTTATGTATTTTCAACGGTTGAGTTTCTACACACCATAGATTAAGGTGTGGAGCTCTGCTGTTCCTCGAGTATTAATGCAAAGTACAATTGTTCTTCTATTCATTTCATGCTTATTCTTATTCTAAGATATTCATTCCCACACAAGAACCTGATGAATGTGATGATTATGTGACACTCATCACCATTCTCACTTATGAACGCGTGATTGACAACCACTTCCGTTCTACATGAAAACAAGCTTGAATGTATATCTCTTGGGTTTCTAATCAACGATTCACATCGACTCCCCTCTGACAATGGGGCATCTGAATTTGAGAGTAGAATCTTTGTGGTATAGGCTAGAATCCATTGGCAGCATTCTTGAGATTCGAAAAGTCTAAACATTGTCTGTGGTATTCCGAGTAGGATCTGTGATTGGATGACTGTGACGCGCTTCAAACTCGCGACTGTAGGGCATGGTGACAAACACAAAAGGATAGTAAATCCTATTTCTACACGATTGAGAACCAACAGCTGATTAGCCATGCGATATCTGTGCATGGTATTTTTCATCCGAGACGAGAAATCTGACAGTTGATTAGCCGTATAGAAACCGTAGAGGACCATTTTCACTGAGAGGATGGAAAGTAGCCATTGACAACGGTGACACCCAACATACAGCTTGCCATAGAAAGGAGTATGAAGGATTGAATGAAGGCAATAGGAAAGCAGAGACTCAAAAGTAATGAGGCATCTCCATACACTTATCTGAAATTCTCACCAATGAATTACATAAGTATCTCCATCTTTATTTTATGTTTTATTTATCTTTTAAATTATTAAAACTCCATAACCATTTGAATGCGCTTGACTGAGATTTACAAGGTGACCATAGCTTGCTTCAAGCCGACAATCTCCATGGGATCGACCCTTACTCACGTAAGGTTTATTACTTGGACGACCCAGTGCACTTGCTGGTTAGTTGTGCGAAGTTGTGAAAAAGAGTTGAGATTACAATTGTGCGTACCAAGTTGTTGGCGCCATTGAGATCACATTTTCATGCACGAAAGATTCTTCGCCGTCCTGGTTTTTGGGTTCTGGAGGACAGCTATAACAAACAGAAAAGAGTCCAACAAAGAACACATCGAATTGATTTCTGGATTCAAATGAACCGCAAATAATCCATGTAATGAACTGAAATTTCCTAGATTTGAACAAGCAGTAAAACTTACCCATCAAGGTGTGCTACTTTTTCTGATTGCCTTGTCGCCGGAGCTTCTTTTTAGGGTTACTGTTGCGATTCCAGAGGGCTACTGCATTAAATAGAAAAGCGTTCAATAATGACCCAAAATTAATATCCTATACCATTAAAACTAATAAAAGAAATTTTAAGTGCAACTTACTCATTAACAGAAGCTTCTTCTGTATTCCTCTCCGAAGGGACATGGGTGAAGGTCTCTTGATGTTTTATTATCTCTTCCACAAGAGGACTTGGAAGAGACACCACAATAGGAGCTCTAGTGAACATAAACAAGGAAGAAGTTAATGTTAAAGGAGTAGAATAGGTACTAAGAAACCAAAATCTGCACAATGAAAAACTTACATATCCAGAGGTTGAGAATGAGTTTCTTCTCGAACCGCAATGATTTGTAGTTTAGGATCAGGTGTAGTGCTATTGAAAATTAAACACAGATTCCATGTGATTAAGTAAACAAAAACTATTACCTAAATCTAAAAGACCAACATAAATATTTCAACTTACATAGTTGGAGTTTCTAAACTCTATTTTTCCTTTTTTTGATGTAGTTTCTTTCTTCTAAAAACTTTCACCGGGATTTTTGGGGTATTTTTCCTAATAAAAAGGATACCAAATTAAAATCATCAACCAAGATTAAATGCAGAGGATTAAAAGCACATCAAATTCATTTTCGAAATCCAATGAACCTCACTTAAACCCTGAATGAACCGAATTTACCTGGCATTGGCTAGTGCATTTACAGATGGTCTGGAGCTCGTCTGAGTTTGTAAAGGTTCGCTGCCCAAATTTACAGTCGGCAGTCTATGAAAAAAAATATTATTCAGTAAATCCAGAGGAATTACAAAAGGTTTTAGGAAAAGTTAGCTGACAAAGAAAAAGAACTCGATATAAGGAACATAATCTTACGTCTCGGATAAATCATTTCACGCCTCTGTCGAGTCAGAGTCATCCGGAGCAACATTTGTTTTTTGAGCTCCGTCATTTTTTCTCTTTGCTCCTTTTTCTTTTAATAGTTGCAACATTTCTCTTATTTTTTTGGCAGCCCTAACCTTTACTTGTTCACTTCTAAAAATTAATAAAATAAGTATCAAGACACCTAATATAAAAGTATCAATGAACCAAAAATATCATTTCAGAAACTTACTCCTTTTCAAATTTAGTTTTGCTTTCTGAATCTGTTATAACAAGGTTCCTTGATTTGGTTTGCTTTTTGGCAATCCTCTCTGGTTGTTTTCATTTCATTGTCGGTATTTTTTCGAATTTTTTTCATTGCAACACATACAAACACGTCGAATTTATACCAGAGATAAATATTACAGCTGTAATTTACTTAACAAGCACACACAAACAATTTTCAGCAAATAAAAGTAAAACTAAACCAAATGAACATCATACAAACATAGCAATGAACCGAAAATAATCAATTCCCAAACTCACTCGTTTTCAGATTCACTTGTGCTCGTCGAATCCGTCGGAGCAAGCTTCCTTTTTTTGCTTTGTTTTTTAACCACCTTTTGTGGTTGTTTTCTTTTTTTCGATGTTTTTTCAATTTCTTCTTCTTCTCTGCGACACATACAAAAAGTTTCGTTAAAATAACATGACAAAAATTTAAATAAATAGATAGTTTTCAAGAAGTACACTCAGATTCAAAAAAACTGTCTTGATTGAATACAAATACCAGAGCTGTAATTAACTTAACCAGCGTATAATAATAATTTTCAGCAAATACAAGCAAAACTAAACCAAATGAACATCAAACAAACATAGCAATGAACCAAAAATGATCATTTTTCAAACTTACTGGTTTTCAGATTCACTTGTGCTTTCCGAATCCATCGGGCTGCTTTGGTTTTCAGATTCACTTGTGGTTTCCAAATCTGTCGGAACAATCTTTTGTTTTTTCACCAGCCTTTGTTCTTGTGTTCTTTTGGTTGGTGGTGTTTTTTCATATTTAGATTCAGATTAAGAAAAATTGTCTTCTTTCGAAGAAGAATCCAGAACAACAATTTTCTTTTTTTCTTTCATCTGCTTTCCTTTCTCTTCCCTCTTTAGAACAACTATTTTTGACACCTTCTTTTTTGCTGTCTTTCCTTCCCTTAATTCTGCTCTGTGCAGAAGTCCCTAAAACACAAAGTTATTTAGTTAGCAGAGTATTTTAGAAGCATCTAAACCAAATTTTCAAGGGAAATTTTTGTTTAGTTTACCATTGTATCAGTTGCTTCGTTAGCAATCCGGTCGAGTAGTTAACTCCGTGTCCAGTAGGCCACCCATGGTGACCCGGGAGTTTCAGGTGCTTCCATTCGGGGGAACCTCGATTCATGAAAATATATTATCATCAAAGCAAAGATGCATCCATCAATGGACTGTTTCTTTCCTTGTCACTCGGCTTCAATCCTCTTCCTCAAGAAGCTCAGCACATGAGTTGCCCAATCCCATTGACGGATGTTGTTCACACAAAGGGCAGGCGACTTATGGATTGATGAGGCCGAGCTCACTATCGTCGACAGCAAAAAGACTTATGGATGAAGACGACAAAAGTCCTCTTAAATTTTTGCCGGTTCTCCTCCCCTTGAACACTCACATCAAGCACAGATTTCGTCAAAGATGCCAATGTAGCACTTTTGAAGTTGTCAATTATCTCCTTGTATTTCTCACTCAGTTTGCTGTACTCAACTTTTTTAGCAAAATGCTCCTCGACAATATTTTAATAGCAATAAATCAGCCAAAAAGGCTTAGTTAAAAAATGAATGTAAATTAAAGCAATAAATGAATCGAAATAAGCTCAAGGTGGAAAGTATATTACCGCCGCAATTAATGCCCAGCGCATCTGCGACCTTGTCAAGTGTTATGTATATTCTGCCATAGAGAGTGTCCATGTATCCATGATAGTCATTATAGCAACCAATCAATTCCCTCAAGAGCTTGTGAGAGACATTCATTTTCAGGATATGTGCAGTGCACCGAATCCCATTTCTTCGACAATATTTTTCTTTTGCTGACTCATTGCCGTGAACACCCTTGCTATTGCTTTTGTCTGGCATCTAAGATCATGAGTTTTCTGCAAGGTTTTGAAAGAGTATGTTATGATATATTTATAATACAAAATAGAGTTTATTTGAATGAAAGGTGATAAATATATTTAATGTGTATATATGCTTATGTTATAGTGCAGCTTTTACTTTTTTGTCACCATCATCTTTTTCATTTTTGCTATAAGGACAAAAAATTTGATCAATACTTTACTGAATAGACCGACAAGCACAAGCATGCATATTTTAATCAAGTGAATCTAAATTACCAACTCCAATAAATTGAACCCCTTTCTGCATAAAACGTGTTAAACATTCATTTAGCAAGAAAAGCATTTCTGCATGCAAAAGAACTCAACTGAACACATAACAACCAAGTGAATCTAAATTACCAACTCCAATGAACCGAACTCCATTCATGTTTGAATAAAACATGATAAATATTGAATCAGAAAGAAAACATTTTCTGCATGCAAAAGAACTCAATTGAACACTTAACAATCAAGTGAATCTAAATCACCAACTCCAATGAAGCAAACCCGTTTCATGTTTGAAAAAATGTGATAAACATTCAATCAGTAAGAAAAATATCTCTGCATGCAAAAGAACTCAACTGAACACATAACAATCAAATAAATCTAAATAATAAACTCCAATGAACCGATCTCCATTCATGTTTGAATAAAACGTGATAAACATATTTCCATTCGTAAATCATCAACTCTAAAATATTTTTGCATGCAAAAGAACTCAACTGAACATTTAACAATCAAGTGAATCCAAATCACCAACTACAATGAATCGAGTTATATATCACAGAAGCAAATAACAACACATTTCCATTCTTATGCTCTGGTTTTGGAGAAAAAAATCAGAATAAGTCGATCTACTAAACGCACCAACTCAATCCACTAAGCCTTAAATCAAACTAGGAAAAACACGAGTTTTGCGAGAAATTAAATGAACATAATAATGACAGTTTTTCTCATACCTTCAAAGTCTCTATTCTTATTTTTGTTTGTTTTTTCTTCTTCCTTTCAAAAGCTTGACATAATTCTGGAGTAATAGCCGTTTCCGCTGAGAACATGATCGAGGTTTGAGAGATTTTGAGAGAGATTTGAAATTTTTCAGCAGCAGTTTCGACAGTGAAGAACGCACGTTGCTTTGATATTCAAGAAGCAAATGAATGTTAACATTTTGGGGGGTTTCGACATGTGTCATAATGCTCATTTAATGAGATTGGATTTTTTTGGTATTGGGCCTGCTTGGATGGACTTGGATGAAAATTTGCTCGGATGGACTTGGTTGAAAATTTGCTTGGATGTGTGGCCTAACTGTTTTAGGAATTATTTTATTAAAAGAATAATTTATTTGTCATTGTCTTGATGTGATACATATTTAAAAAAGCGTATTTATAACTTCATGTGACTGATGATGAATGATGATCTAACTTGGGATAACAATAATGCTAAGTTGGATTTGATAGAAAGTTGCAAGTATTTAGATTTAAACTTAAAGTGTCCTAACAATGGTCACTGGTCTAAAACAAAATTTGTGTCTCTTTAGAAAGATATGCAAATGTCACACATGGAAAGACTGTGGGATGAAAAATTGTGATTGTCATATTTATATGGAGTCATTTTTAATTGTCTTTAAAAAATTTTTTTACCAACATTTGGAAGTCTCTCACCATAGTTATGTGAGTTTTTTAGAGAATTCTGTGCCACCAAACTTTTAGTTGATGGCAAAATTAAATTATGTTCAGGATAATCTATCAATATAATGAATATTTAACTAATTGCTCTCATTTGAAGTCCAATAAATAAAAGCTATGAGCTATCTAATTTATAATGTGAATGTATACAAATTTCATTCCTACTAATGGGTAATGGAGAAAATAAACAAATAACACTGGAGTATAGATTCAAAGAAATGCAACATCTTCTAATTAAAGTATTTTGGTCATATTATCCGCAAACTATTTTTGTTTAACTGAAAATCGTTTAATCCAAGTCTATGAGATGGAACATGCAAACATAAAGCTTACAATATTAATGAGGTAAACAACAACAATATATATAGATGTTGTGATGGTATGAGTAGTGTTGAAAATTGTTTATCGCCGGATTATTTCATCCGACGCTGATTACTGGCAGATTTTTCGTTAGATTTTTAATGAATTTGTCGAGATTAAGTTGCTGATTACCATTGGATTATTCTGACGGTAATTTTGGCACTATATTATGTGTTTTGGCACCCAATTAGCGTCGAATTTTTCAGCTAGTAAATCCTACGATAGATTTTTTTCACAATTAAGCCAAAATTAGTAGTCAAATTAAAATTCTTGTTAACATAATTAGGGCAAAAATTTAAAATTACCAAAAATCAACTAATAATCGTCGTCGTCATCTTCTTCCTTGTACTAAGGCGGCTGAGTAAGTGCCGATGGCGGTGCCCATCCTGCAGCGCCGCTACTACCTCCAGCGTGCATATACTTGTTGTACACCTCCATCTACTCTCACAAATGTTCTAACCACTCCAGCTTCTCTGTCAACTGTGAGTTAATGGCTACTGTGTCTCCCATGCGTGCAAGAAGCTCGTTGTACCTCTTCTCAGACTGCTGAGTGTAAGACCCTAAATTTTGAAAAGTTATTAATAAATTATATTTGATTTATTATATTTACTTGAGATTATCTTTTTGATATTTTGTATATAAACTTGGCAAATTCTTATTTGTAATTTAGAGTTTTTATAATTGAAAAATAATGAGTATTTTATATCCCTTAATTTTAATATTTAGATTTTATCCTTATTTTATAAATAAAGAAGAATTAATTTACTTATCTCTAATTTTTATTAAATTAGTATTTAACTGAAAATAATTTACCAATTGGTAATTAAAAGGTATTTTAAAGATGGATATTTTATATTTAATTTAGTTTTTAATTATTATTATATCTTTTTATTTATTTTATAAAATTACACTACTACCCTATTTTTAATAAAAATACCTAAACTAACCCACACCACCCCAAACCCTAACACACTACATTCACACTCCCTTCGTCCTTTCTCCTTCAGCCAGCAAAACACCCTTTTCCCGAAAAACATGCAGCAGCTTCAAGGAACAAAGAAAGAAAAAGGAAATAGAGTGAGGGTTGCAAGAGATGAGGGAGATACGAGAGAGAGGGAGAACGTCAGGGGAGGAGGAGCTCGCCGCCGCCACTGCATCCTGCTATTTCCGCCGTTATCGTCTATCAGGGAGCTTCCACTTCTATTTGTCATCGCTGGTCCTGTCAACCGCTTTGCTGCCGTTCGTCCTTGCCGCTGCTAGCTGTGCCGTCACGAAGGAGAGATGCGTGAGAGAGGATAGGCCGATTCTGTCACCGCCACCGCAAGATGCCATCACCATTCGTGAAGAGAGAAAGAGAGACGAGCCGCGAGAGAGCTGCCGTTGTAGAGTGTGTCTCCATTGAGAAGCCGTTGCATATTGCTATTACCGCCAGATCCGCCATTGTCGGAGCTTCTAGCCACTGGGATCCACTATCGCTAAGGGTATCTTTGGTTCTAGTTTCCATTCTTTTGAATTCCTGTAACGTTGTTGTCACTACATGGTTGATACAGTCACCATCACCAGAGCTTTTGGTCGTCGCTGTTGCTTGAGGTTGTTGTTGGAGCCGGTGCCTGGTTGGTTCGGAGTTGCTGCTGCCTGGTTCCGCTGTTATAGTAGGTATCTCTGTTCTAAAATCTTCGTCACTAGCGTATAACTTTTCTGTTATGGTTTGTTAAAGGTTTTGAGATTTTGGTAACGTAGGGTCGAGTTCCGGTTATTACATGTTGCTATTAGACTTGTTATGGTTACCGCAAAAGTGGTTTGGAGCTGTGGTTGCAGCTGCTGCTATTGCGGGCCAAGGAAATAGGAGTTTTGAACGCATTTTGGTTTTTATGGGTTCGACTATTAAGCAATTTTCTTAAACTTATTTTACTTTCAAGAGTTGTTACAAGTCAATATTAATGCGAAATGTATATTTTTGTAATTTCGTAAGTCTTATGGATTGGTTTGAGATGTTCTAGACAATTGTAGTTATTTGTGGTTGAATTATTGATTATTTGAGAAAATTGAATAATTTGCGTTATTGAAAAGAGTTTGAGACATTGGATTTCGATTGTTGATTTATCAAAAATGATTTTTGAGAGTTAAAAATGATTTGAGATATTGGAATTGGTTTGATTTCGGAAATGATTTAAAGGAGTTTGAGGAATGTTTGGATGGGACCTGAAAATGGTGGTAGAGTCCAAGTTTTAGAGGAGATGCTACCAAAATTTTATAAAAATTAGAGATTTTGTTTGGATGGTTATTTAAAAAGAGTTGGATTTAAGGATTATAAGGCTTGATTTTGAGTTATTAAGATGATTAAATTTTGAGTATGAATTTTTTATGAATGATGATGACATTGAGACTAATTGTTGACCCTCTGTCACAAGATTTGACCGAACAGTTTATCTCCCCGGGTTCTCCCATATATATATATATATATATATATATATATATATATATATATATATATATATATATATATATATATATATGAATTTCAACTTGGAGTTTGACTCCAAAGAATATTATATTTGAGCTTGGAGTTTGACTCTGTGGAATATTATATTTGAGCTTGGAGTTTGACTCTATGGATATTATTTTTGAGCTTAGGGATGCGCGAACAGAGGGACTATCCAATGGTTAACTACCAGGACATGTCGGATTGGCTATATAACTGACAGATGAGACTTATCAGCCATAGGACAGGCATGCATCATAATGTAACACCCTAACTTTTAGCACCTCATGATCGCTCTAAAAATTCAGGTGTTACCTACCGCTACTCCTTTAATTTCATACTATATTTATTTAATATTGAGTCTTCACAGATATAAACCGAATTTTTTATTAAGTAAACAAAAATCTTTACTTTAAATCACTTAATCACATAATTATATTCATATAATATTAAATACATAGACTTATTTACAATTCCTTAAATACAAGTCCTACCCCTCTAATAACCAACAATAAATGTCGAGGGAAAAATAAATTCTAAGACTAAACCAAATACAGAAAATGAAAACACACACACACACACACACACACACACACACACACACACACATATATATATATATATATATATATATATATATATAAAGCTTTGTAGTCAGTTACGGCTTCGCGTCAAAACTTCCTGAACCTATCACTAAAAAAAGAAATTCTGTAGGAAAGTGAGAACATCGTCCTTGCAGATTCTCAGTAGGGAAGGGAATACTATCAAAGCAAAGAAATACTTGCGAATAGAAAGAAGTTAATTATAAAAATAGTTTATTCCTAGAATAACCTTTTGAAAAAGCTTTGTGAAAAACTTATTTTAAAAGGTCAAAGAGAAATTTCTTTAGTTTTCAAATCAGTAAAATGAGCGGTTTAAGAAAATTAAAAAGGACCAATGATGTGCCTAATAGTTTCCTACCTAACTTACATCGCTCACTCCTATCCAACCCATTCATAAATTAGAATAATAAAGTAACACCTAATTCATCCTGTCTCAACCTCCATCATCACATATCAGAAACCACCCTCATCACGCCTCCACCAAAGCGGGTCTCTCGGATAAACATACACATATAAATCAAACAAAAAGACACAGATAGGGTGCAAATATAGCAAGTAGAGCAAGTATCAGATAAGTATAGTTAAGCAGTTAGGCAAACCAAAATAATGCACACTCAAACAAACAATACAAATGCATCATATTCATTTGTATGCTTTGTTTTAGTTGAATTTATTTTAGTTTGCCTAATTGCTAAACTGTTATTAACAGCTCTCTGAGCTATTTGTTGTAACTGGTATCTATACCTGTGCTTTCCTTGTCTGTTTGGCCTGTGTTTTTTTCTGATGTGGTATTTTTAGGATTATTGGTGATGAGATGATGATTGTGTTGATTGATTATGTGATGAGCTGAAGGTCGTGATTGATTTCTAATTGAGGTGTTAGTAAAGTATGAAAAATCAAACTGGTTTAGCATAGATTTAATGAACTTATGCATGGAATAGGTTGGTAATTCATACAGTCTAGAAAATTGATTAAGATTTTCTTATAAGAAAAGAAATGTTTTGGATTTTCTGGATAATTAAATGTTGGTTTTGAAAAGTTTTTGGATGATTACCCGTTGTTTTAAAAGATTCATAGGACGAACGATAATCACTTCCTTGAAATTAATTCTTCTATTTATACGTATCTTCTTGTGACAATTCTTAAACCCTTTACTAAGAACCCTTTCGAGGATGATGTTCTCACCCCCTACAGACTTCTCTTTTCAAGAAATGGACGAATAAGCTTATGAAGAATTATTAAGTTTAGCTTATGCGATATGAATGTATTAGTTTAGTTGTTATTTCTTTTTCCCTCGCCATTAATATTATAATTTTGTAAGAGGGATAGGAGTTGTATGATTTGTTTGTATATAATATGTAAAAGTCACTTGCATAAGCAGTTTTGTATCTGTATATGCTTGTTTGTTTCATTGAAAAATAATTTTTCTGGTTTTTTTAAAATAGAACAGCGATACAATTTTGAGTTGAAGGCTCATAGCTTATTATTGTAGATATGGAATTCGTCGTAACATTCTTGCTATCAGAGTGGCGCAACCGGAAGCGTGACATTCTAATTGTGAGGGTGTTACATTATGGTATCAGAGCAGTCCTTCTTGTAGAGCCTGAGGAATGGCCTAACTATGCTTCAGTTGCATACTCTGAGTGTCTGTCAGGTTGTAGATCTTGTCCCGATGACGAGAATTAGAGCTTTATGCACATGACTGTCTACTGATTAATGATGTTAATCTATCATTACATGCTTTATGGTATTAAATTTGGCCAGCTTAACACTGATGATTTATGTACTTGAGAGCACAACGGGTTATCATAGATGAAATAAAAGTAATAGGTAATGCATGTCACAGGATTTGGGAAACATTAGAGGTTGCATCTCGAGGTTACTTGGTTGTGCATCTTGTTCTTTCATGGTTTACCTTGAAATCCTTGTTTCAGATTTTCTTCTTGAAAAGTAAATTGATTCTTCTCCAACCCTGTCCTTTGTTCATATGCATTTTCGTTGATCTTAATTGCATATTCCTACTTAAATTCTTTGTTCTTCTACCTTTCTTGAAATGCAATTGGTTCTTTTATTTCAAGCTCTACCTCTAATACGTATCCTTGCTTATTTGTCTTCCTCGGTGTTTGCTTGTATCCTTCTAAGTAAACTCGAGATTAGTTTAGTACCATGTGCAATCTTTAGGTATAGCAAACAATATATTAGTTCTTTAGTATTCATTTTGTGGACGTGAAAGGTAAAGACTGTGAGTATACGATGTCACAGGAATTTGTGGAGTTTGATTCACGCGAAAAAGTTTGCGGATGTTGGACATGTTACCAGTAGTGGGTTGCAGGGTGATGTTTATGTTGAAAATTTTTGGAGGATCTGTTTGATAAAGTGTGGATGGGAATAGTGAAGTTACGTCATGTTAAAGTTTAGGGAGTTGAATATCTGGAGTCGGTGCGAGATCAGTGTTGCGAATGTTAATCACGCTGTTTTGATGCCAGCCTATTTTGTAATCTTTTTGCATCGAGCCTATCTTGTAGTTTCTGCTTTGCACCACACTTCTTCTTTTATATACATTATGCTATATGATTTTCCAGGTATTTGAAATTCTTTTTTAATATATGCCAATACATCTTGATTTTTTTTCTAAAGTATTCAAAAGTAAAGTATTCAAAACTATTTTAGTATTTTGCGTATTAAGTTAATTTTCGAGGACGAAAATTTTTATAAGTAAAGTAGGATTAATTTATTATATATGCTTGAGATTATATTTTTGAGATTTTGTATAAATTGGACAAATTCTTATTTATAATTAGAGTTTTTACAATTGAAAAATAATGAGTATTTTATATGCCTTAATTTTAATATTTAGATTTTTAACCTTATTTTATAAATAAAGGAGAATTAATTTATTTATCTCTGATTTTTATTAAATTAGTATTTAACTGAAAATAATTTACAGATTGGTAATTAAATGTATTTTAAAGATGGATATTTTATATTTAATTTAGTTTTTAATTATTATTCTATCTTTTTATTTATTTTATAAAATTATACTACTACCCCTATGTTAAATAAAAATACCTAAACTAACTCAAACTACTCTAAACCCTAACACACTATACTCACCCTCCCTTCTTCCTTTCTCCTTCAGCCACCAAAACCCCCCTTTCCCCAAACACATGCAGCAGCTTCAGGGAACAAAGAAAGAAAAAGGAAAGAGAGCGAGGGTTGTGACGAAAGAGGGAGATCTGAGAGAGAGGGAGAGCACCAGGGGAGGAGGAGCTCACTGCCGCCACTGTGTCTTACTGTTTGCGCCGCCATCGTCATCCAGGGAGCTGCCACTTCTATTCGTCGTCACCAATCCGTTAACTAGGTCATCGCCGTTCGTCCCTGCCATTGCCAGCTACGCCGTCACGAAGGAGATATGCACGAGAGAGAAGAGGCCCATTCTGTCACTGTCATTATGCCACTAACGCCAGATGTCATCGCCGTTCGCAAAGAGAGAAAGAGAGATGTGCCGTGAGGGAGCTGCCGCCGTGGAGTGTGTCTCCATTGAGAAGCCATCGTGCTCTACCGTTGCCGCCAGATCTGCTACTGTTGGAGCTTTTGGCCACCGGGTATGCCTCTGTTGCCGGAGAACGGGACTGTTGTTATGAGATCCACTATCGGTAAGAGTGTCTTTGGTTCTAGTTTCTGTTCTTTTGAATTCTTGTAATGTTGTCGTCATTGCATGGTTGTTATAGTCACCATCACCAGAGCTTCTGGTCATCGCTGTCGCTTGAGGTTGTTATCGGAGCCACTGCCTGGTCAGTTCGGAGTTGCTGCTGCCTTGTTCTGCTGTTATAGGTATCCCCGTTCTGAAACCCTCATCGCTAGCGTATAAGTATTCTATTATGGTTTGTGAAAGGTTTTGAAGTTTTGGTAAGATAGGGTCAAGTTCCGGTTATTACATGTTGCGATTAGAGTTGCTGTGGCTGCCATGAAAGTGGTTTGGAGTTGTGATTACGGCTGCTGCTGTTGCAGGCCGAGGAAAGAGGATTTTTGAACGCGTTTGGGTTTTTATTGGTTCAACTATTCGAGGTAGAGGCAATTTTCTTAAACTTATTTTACTTTCAAGAGTTGTTACAAGTCGACATGCGAAATGTATATTTTTATGATTTCGCAAGTCTTATGAATTAGTTTGAGATGATCTGGACGATTGTAATTGTTTGTGGTTGAATTATTGATTATTTGAGAAAATTGAATAATTTGGGTTATTGAATGATTTTGTTAAATTGGCGGTTGTCGTATTTGTTTTCTTGAGATTTCGAAATATTTTGATATTGGAAATGAGTTTAAGTTATTGAAAAGAGTTTGAGACATCGGATCTGGATTGTTGATTTATCGAAATGATTTTTGAGAATTGAAATGATTTTAGATATTGGAAATGATTTAAAGGAGTTTGAGGAATGTTTGGATAGGACCCGAAAAGGGTAGCAGAGTCTGAGTTTTAGAGGGGATACTGCCAAAATTTGATAAAAGTTAGAGATTTTTGTTTGGATGGTTATTTAAAAAGATTTGTATTTAAGGGTTATAAGGCTTGATTTTGAGTTATTAAGAAGATGATTGCTTTTTTAGTATGATTTTTTTATGAATGATGATGACATTAAGACTAATTGTTAACTCTCAGTCACAAGATGTGACCGGACACTTTAATTGTTAGTGACGTTCGTTAGACGGCGACACTTGAACCCCTTATTAGTTCTAAAATGGGCCTCCAGTTCCTTTTTTATAGATGGACGGATCCAAGTCGTTAGGTGGTCACGCCCTTGACGTACATCACTCATCATCTCTTGAAGTTGTTTAGCTGCTCGGTGGTTGTAGATATTCTTGATCATGAGATTATGTTCCGTATCCCATATGAATTTAAACTACACAAAGTGATTCAACAACATT
Organism: Arachis stenosperma; assembly: GCF_014773155.1. Taxonomy (NCBI): domain Eukaryota; kingdom Viridiplantae; phylum Streptophyta; class Magnoliopsida; order Fabales; family Fabaceae; genus Arachis; species Arachis stenosperma. The sequence goes on along the minus strand of NC_080383.1, from coordinate 32,136,195 downwards.
AGTTAGTTGAAATAAAATACAATTCAAATACAGTTAATTCGACAACATTGAATTCTTACCTCCCACTTCTAAAACCATCGCTCTCTAGTCTCAGTAGGGATCTTCGTGTAACTCGTCCATGGGTGGTCGTACATTCACTTAATCACCTCAGATATCTCTTGTATATATGCATTGGTTTTCGGTATAAACCTATCAAGGAAAAAATTTAAGATTAATAAACACATAAAAACATGTAAACCTTATCCGTATAAAAGACATTAAAATATTAATAAGTCACGCCTACATACCATGAGGCCAAATCCAAATCCAAATCCGTATGACGGGTGGTGGTAGAGGGGCATCCTGCTGGGACGCATTAGCCGAATCACCCACCGCGGACTCTGTCGCTGGATTTGTAGGGGGCGTAGATGAAGGAGACACGTAGTTCGAGTTTGGGACCATGATGAACTGCTGGTCCACTGGACCCGCCTGTGACGTCATAGGACCTACTCGATCTACCTCTACTACCTGTCATCATGTCTGTATATTATTAAAAATAATCAGCATATATACTAGGCAAATCCTTCAACATTTACATTATTTCAGAAAAAATTTGACACAACCTCCCGTAAAATTGGACATGTATCCACCTTTACATTTTTCACAAATCCAACCAACCTCAATCCACAGCATCACTCAACAAAACTTAATTAAGTTCACAACATATCCAGCAGAATATATTAACTTGTTTATATATTGAAAAGGCAACATTCTCATTAATTCATAGAAGCTATTAGATATAAATAAAAGTATACAATATAACACGCATTTTTACTTAGCATATACATATATCTATCTCTATTTGGAACCATAGTACTAAATTTGGAGTTCGATTAATGGTCATGCAAATTTACTTGAAAGTGTATCTTAATTATTGATATCAAGCTTAACTTACTCCTAAGTCCTAAAGTAGCATATCATAATCAAATCCTAAATCCTAAATTAATAGATAACTAAATCCTAAATTAACATATAACTAAATTCTAAATTAGCAATTAACTTAACCCTAAATTTTAAATTAGCAAATAATAATCAAATCCTAAATCCTAAACTAAGATATAACCAAATCCTAAATTAACTTAAACAAAGAATAAGACTGACCATGGAACCTGATGCAGAATTTTCAAATACCTATAAACTAACCGGCAAGTGCACCGAGTCGTATCAAGAAATACCTCAGGTGAGTGAGGGTCGATCCCACGAGGATTGAAGGACTGAGTAATAATGGTCGAATGACTTACTTAGTTAGGCAAGCAGAAAGTTGTGTTTTGAGAGTTGTAAAACGCATTAAACAATAAATCAGAAAGTAAGAAAGTAAACAATAAAAGTGATGTGGAATATATGGGAGAAAATAGTTAAGGTTTCAGAGTTGTTTATTCATTCGGATTAAGTTTTCTTACCAGCTATTTTAATCATGCAAGATTCATTTCACAACAAACTGTAATTGACTAAACCCTAATTTCTTAGTGATTTAGTCTCCTCTAACCCAAATTAACTGCCAATGTCTTGGTCACTTAATTTAGATTAGAGGGTTAAGAGCAATTCTAGTTTATGGCCACAGAAACCCTAATTACCCAAAGCTAAATGGATTATATGTCACGTATCCAGATTAGTTCAAGTAATAAGAAATTTAGGAGGAATTTGCTTTCAAGCTGTTGTTCAAGTGAGATAACTCTGTTGAGAATCACAAGAACACATGTAGAAAAAGGGTTATACTATCGTTCTACCCAGATTCATAAGATGAAGAACGAAAGCAATCCTTGAAACTGAATCAATACATTAATTAAAATAGAAAAGTAATAGTCTTAATTCATAGAAATAAACAGAGCTCATAACCTTAACCGAGGAAGTTTAGTGGCTCATGACTAACAGAGAAAACAAGGGTTCAGAAATTGTTGAAACGTGCAGAAGTGAGAAGATCCCCTAAAAGGGTGAATCTTTTTTCTTTTATATCTAACCTAATTTGATTTGAAACTAAAATAAAATAATAAATTCCAAACGTAAAATATTTTGCTTGTAAATAAAAATTACAAAAATAAAAGATAAGATCATAACTAAAAGCTAAATCCAACTAAAGATGCTCCACAAGTGTGATTGTGGTCCGGATTGCTGGTGCTAAACGCCACCTTGGCGTCTAGCGCCCAATGTGGCAGAACTGCTCTAATGCATTCTGAGTTGTTGGCGCTAAACGCCAGCCAAAAGGGACAACTTCAATTCTTCTCCTTTTTGCTCAAAACTCTGCCAAATTGATCTGAATTTCATCTGAAATAATAAAAACACCAAAAAAACTCAAAGTAGTATCAAAGAGGATTTTAACACTAAAATATAATTAACCTTACTAAATTCTAACTAAATTTAACCATAAAATAAGCAGAAAAAGGCTATAAGATATTCACGTATCACAACACCAAACTTGAACTGTTGCTTGTCCTCAAACAACTAAAACAATATAGGACTGAGAAGAGAAGACGCCTAAGACTTGAGTATTCATTTAAGCTCTTGTTTAATCACTAAGTGGGGCTAACGATGCTGTAATTCTGAACAGTTTTGGCATCTCATTTTCCTTTGAAGCTTAGAAATATTAATGTCCCTTAAAACTAGAGCTCGGATAATATAATGGATTCTCTTTTATTCTTTTGAAGCTTTGGTCAGTCCTTGAACACAGCTTTTTCTTTTCTTTTCTTTGGTGCTTTGCACTTTGAGCCTAGCTATGACTCTAAGTGTTTTGTCCTCAAGCTTACCTTTGAGTTTTAATTTTTCTTTTTATTTTTCCCATACAGTGGTGCTCAGAGCCTTTGGCATACTCTATACTTGCACTTGGTCTCGACTCTTAGTGCTCTGTCTCAAGGGTTACTTGACACATTCACACCACAAGCATGTAGTTCAGAAAATAATGCATTTGAGCTTTTAATCATTTTAGACATTCCTAACCATTGATGCTCAGAGCCTTGGACCTTGCTCTTTATTTTCTTTTTCTTTTTTTGGTTTGTTTTGCTTCAACGATCAATTTCTTACTTACTTTTAAGAGATCCATAATACTTCTCTAAGTCTCCATACCTCAGGAATCAATATTCTTAACTTCACTATCAAACATGCACTGTTCAGTTCATACATTCAGAATTATAGATAATACAACCACATCAAAGTAATCAGAACAACTCATAATATATAACTCAAGTCTAATGCATTTTACCACCTCTTTTCTTTTTCTTTTTGATTTTTCAAGCTCAGTGAGTAATACATAAGACAAATTTTAAAAATAGAAATAAAATATCAAAATAAATAACTAAACTAGAAAAGTGATGAGCGAATAATTTATACGCTTTTTGGCATTGTTTTTAGTATGTTTTTAGTATATTTTAGTTAGTTATTATTACATTTTTATTAGTTTTTAGTTAAAATTCACTTTTCTGGGCTTTGCTATGAGTTTGTGTGTTTTTCTGTGATTTCAGGTATTTTCTGGCTGAAATTGAGGGACCTGAGCAAAAATCTGATTCAGAGGCTGAAAAGGACTGCAGATGCTGTTGGATTCTGACCTCCCTGCACTCGAAGTAGATTTTCTGGAGCTACAAAAGCCCAATTGAAAAGTAGACATCCTGGGCTTTCTAGCAATGTATAATAGTCCATACTTTGTCCGAGATTTGATGGCCCAAATCGGCGTTGCAAATCAGCTTCAGAAATCCTGGCGTTAAACGCCGGAACTGGCACAAAAATTGGAGTTAAACGCCCAAACTGGCATAAAAGCTGGCGTTTAACTCCAGAAAAAGTCTCTACACATGGAAGCTTCAATGCTCAGCCCAAGCACACACCAAGTGGACCCCGGAAGTGGATTTTTACGTCATTTACTCATTTCTGTATACCCTAGGTTACTAGTTCACTATTAATAGGACCTTTTGATATTGTATCTCTACCTCATGACACTTTACACGTTTCTCATTGTATCTTCTACAGCATGAGTCTCTAAACCCCATGGTTGGGGGTGAGGAGCTCTGCTGTGTCTTGATGGATTAATGCAATTACTACAGTTTTTCATTCAATCACGCTTGCTTCTATTCTAAGATATCACTTGTTCCTAAACCTGATGAATGTGATGATCTGTGACACTCATCATCATTCTCACCTATGAACGTGTGCCTGACAACCACCTCTGTTCTACCTTAGATTGAGTAGATATCTCTTGGATTCCTTAATCAGAATCTTCGTGGTATAAGCTAGAATTGATGGCGGCATTCAAGAGAATCCGGAAGGTCCAAACCTTGTCTGTGGTGTTCTGAGTAGGATTCAGGGATTGAATGACTGTGATGAGCTTCAAACTCCTGAAGGCTGGGTGTTAGTGACAGACGCAAAAGAATCACTGGATTCTATTCCAACCTGATTGAGAACCGACAGATGATTAGCCGTGCTGTGATAGAGCGCGCTGAACATTTTCACTGAGAGGATGGGAGGTAGCCATTGACAACGGTGAAACCCTACATACAGCTTGCCATGGAAGGAGTCTTGCGTGCTTGAAGAAGAAGACAGTAGGAAAGCAGAGATTCAGAAGATAGAGCATCTCCAAAATCTCAACCTGTTCTCCATTACTGCAAAACAAGTACTTATTTCATGTTCTTTTACTTTTTACAATCAACCCTGATAATTATTGATATCCTGACTAAGAGTTACAAGATAACCATAGCTTGCTTCAAGCCGACAATCTCCGTGGGATCGACCCTTACTCACGTAAGGTATTACTTGGACGACCCAGTGCACTTGCTGGTTAGTTGTGCGGAATTGCAAAAGTGTGATTGCAATTTCGTGCACCAAGTTTTTGGCGCCGTTGCCGGGGATTGTTCGAGTTTGGACAACTAACGGTTTATCTTGTTGCTTAGATTAGGACTGTTTTATTTTTGTTGGTTTAGAGTCTTTTATTTGAGTTTAGTTTCATATTTTAAGTTTTGGTGTCCTCTTTGTGTTTTCCTTTAAGTTTTCAAAAATTTGTGTCTGATTTTCTAAAAATTTTAAGTTTGGTGTCATTTTGTTGTTTTTCTCTTTCCTCATTTCAAAAATTAAATCTTTTTCAAAATAATTTTCAATCATATCTTTTCAATTGCTAATTCCAAAATCTTTTTTTAATTAACTAATTGATTTAGTTTTCAATCTGTTTTGATCTTATTTTTTTACTTTTCAAAATTTTATTTTATTTTATTTTAAAATTTTTCGGTCACCTTTAAAAAAAATTACTTTACTTGTGAATCCATATCATATTCCCTTTCTCCATCATGGACCTAAGTGGAATTGAGCAGTCCAGAAGGACTCTGGGGTCATATGCTAACCCCATTACAGCTACATATGGGAGTAGCATCTGTATACCTCCCATTAAAGTAAGCAGCTTTGAGCTAAATCCTCAACTCATTATCATGGTGCAGCAAAATTGCCAGTATTTCGGTCTTCCACAGGAAGAACCTACTGAGTTTCTGGCACAATTCTTACAAATTGCTGACACAGTACGTGATAAAGAGGTAGATCAGGATGTCTACAGATTATTACTGTTTCCATTTGCTGTAAAAGATCAAGCTAAGAGGTGGTTGAATAACCAACCCACAGCAAGCATAAAAACATGGAGACAGTTATCAGACAAATTCCTGAATCAATTTTACCCTCCAAAAAGGATGACACAGCTAAGGCTGGACATCCAAGGCTTTAAACAAGAGGATAATGAATCCCTTTATAATGCTTGGGAGAGGTATAGAGGTATGCTAAGAAAATGACCCTTTGAAATATTTTCAGAGTGGGTACAGTTAGACATCTTCTACTATGGGCTTACAGAAAAAGCTCAGATGTCTCTAGACAACTCAGCTGGTGGATCTATACATATGAGGAAGATGATTGAAGAGGCTCAAGAGCTTATAGATACTGTTGCTAGAAATCAACATTTGTACTCTAGCAATGAGTCCTCTAAAAAGAAGAAGTTATTGCAGTAGCCACTGATCCTAATCCTCAAGAACAGATGGTTGAGCTTAATCAGCAATTACATCTGATGACAAAACAGTTAGCAGAATTTAAAGAGATGCTCCAAGAAACTAAAATTGCTAACAAGAACATAGAATCACAATTGAATCAGGCAAAACAGCAGTTATCTAAACAGATAATAGAAGAATGCCAAGCAGTTCAACTGAGGAGTGGGAAGACATTGAATAACACTGCTCAAAGTAGCAAAAGCCAATAAAGGAACAATTGACAGAGGATAACCAAACCACTGTCCAAAATCCCTCTGAGGACAGTAAGAGCCCAGAGAGGAATACTCTTGGTGTTCAAACGCCAGAAAGGGGGGGAAAAGCTGGCGTTAAACGCCCATTCTTTGCCCAGTTCTGGCGTTCAAACACCAGAAAAGGGGGAAAAATTGGCGTTAAACACCCATTCTTCACCCAATCCTGGCGTTCAAACGCCAATGGGGAATCAGACACCTGAGAGTGCTGGTAGTAACCCCTCTAAAAAGGCTTCTCCAACCACCTCTGTAAGGAATAAACCTGCAGCAACTAAGGTTGAAGAATATAAAGCCAAGATGCCTTATCCTCAGAAACTCCGCCAAGCAGAACAGGATAAGCAATTTGCCCGCTTTGCAGACTATCTAAGGACTCTTGAAATAAAGATTCCGTTTGTAGAGGCACTTGAGTAAATACCTTCTTATGCTAAGTTCATGAAAGAGATCTTAAGTCATAAGAAGGATTGGAGAGAAACTGAAAAAGTGTTTCTCACTGAAGAATGCAGTGCAGTCATTCTGAAAAGCTTACCAGAAAAGCTTCAAGATCCAGGAAGCTTTATGATACCATGCACATTAGAAGGTGCTTGCACCAAGACAGCCCTGTGTGACCTTGGAGCAAGTATCAATCTAATACCTGCATCCACTATCAGAAAGCTTGGGTTGACTGAAGAAGTTAAACCAACCCGGATATGTCTCCAACTTGTCAAGGTTGGGTCATTCGCCTTTCCAACTAACTTTGTAGTGCTGGAAATGGAGGAGCACAAGAGTGCAACTCTCATTCTAGGAAGACCTTTCCTAGCAACTGGACGAACTCTTATTGATGTACAAAAAGGGGAAGTAACCCTGAGAGTCAATGAGGATGAGTTCAAGTTGAATGCTGTAAAAGCTATGCAGCATCCAGACACACCAGATGACTGCATGAGCGCTGACATTATTGAATCTTTGGTGGAAGAGATCAATATGACTGAAAGTCTAGAATCAGAGCTAGAGGACATCTTCAAGGATGTTCAGCCTGATCAGGAAGAACCAGAGGAAACAAAAGAATTTTTGAAAATTCCTCAGGAAGAGGATAAGCCTCCCAAACCTGAGCTCAAACCACTACCACCATCCCTAAAGTATGCATTTCTGGGAGAGGGTGACACTTTTCCAGTGATCATAAGCTCTGGTTTAAATCCACAGGAAGAGGAAGCACTGATTGAAGTGCTAAGGACACACAAGACAGCTCTTGGGTGGTCCATAAGTGATCTTAAGGGCATTAGTCCAGCAAGATGCATGCACAAGATCCTATTGGAGGATAATGCCAAACCAGTGGTACAACCACAAAGGCAGCTAAATCCGTCCATGAAGGAGGTGGTGCAGAAAGAGGTCACTCAATTACTAGAGGCTGGGATTATTTATCCTATTTCTGATAGCCCCTGGGTGAGCCCTGTCCAAGTTGTCCCCAAGAAGGGAGGCATGACAGTGGTTCATAATGAAAAAAATGAACTGGTTCCTACAAGAACAGTCACAGGGTGGCGTATGTGTATTGACTACAGAAGGCTCAATACAGCCACCAGAAAGGATCATTTTCCTTTACCATTCATAGACTAAATGCTAGATAGACTAGCTGGTCATGATTATTACTGCTTTTTGGATGGCTATTCAGGTTACAACCAAATTGCAGTAAATCCTCAGGACCAAGAGAAAACAGCATTCACTTGCCCTTCTGGCGTGTTTGCCTACAGGAGAATGCCTTGTGGTCTGTGTAATGCTCCTGCAACTTTTCAGAGTGTATGCTATCCATCTTCTCTGATATGGTAGAGAAATTCCTGGAAGTCTTCATGGATGACTTCTCAGTATATGGAGACTCATTCAGCTCCTGTCTTAACCACCTAGCACTTGTCCTGAAAAGGTGCCAAGAGACTAACCTGGTTTTAAACTGGGAGAAATGTCACTTTATGGTGACTGAAGGAATTGTCCTTGGGCACAAAATTTCAAGCAAGGGAATAGAGGTGGATAAGGCAAAGGTAGAAGTAATTGAAAAATTACCACCACCTACCAATGTTAAGGCAATCAGAAGCTTTCTGGGGCATGCAGGATTCTACAGAAGGTTTATAAAGGATTTTTCAAAAATTGCAAAACCTCTGAGCAACCTGCTAGCTGCTGACACACCATTTGTGTTTGACACACAGTGTCTGCAGGCATTTGAGACCCTGAAAGCCAAGCTGGTCACAGCACCAGTCATCTCTGTACCAGACTGGACATTGCCATTCGAACTAATGTGTGATGCCAGTGACCATGCCATTGGTGCAGTGTTGGCACAGAGGCATAACAAGCTTCTGCACGTCATTTATTATGTCAGCCGTGTTCTAAATGATGCACAGAAGAATTACACAACCACAGAAAAAGAGTTACTTGCAGTGGTCTATGCCATTGACAAGTTTAGATCCTATCTAGTGGGATCAAAGGTGATTGTCTACACTGACCATGCTGCTCTTAAGTACTTACTCACAAAGCAGGATTCAAAACCCAGGCTCATAAGATGGGTGTTGCTTCTTCAAGAGTTTGATATAGAAATAAGAGACAGAAAAGGGACAAAGAACCAAGTAGCTGATCATCTGTCCCGAATAGAACCAGTAGCTGGGGCGTCCCTCCCTTCTACTGAGATCTCTGAGACCTTTCCAGATGAGCAACTTTTTGCCATTCAGGAAGCTCCATGGTTTGCAGATATTGCAAATTACAAAGCTGTGAGGCTCATACCCCAGGAGTACAGCAGGGTGCAAAGAAAGAAATTAATTTCAGATGCCAAGTACTACCTATGGGATGAGCCATATCTCTTTAAGAGATGTGCAGACGGAATGATCCGCAGATGTGTACCCAGAGAGGAAGCACAAAGGATCCTATGGCACTGCCATGGATCACAGTGTGGGGGATATTTCGGAAGTGAGCGAATAGCCACTAAGGTCCTCCAATGTGGCTTCTACTGGCCTACTCTCTATAGAGATGCCCGAGAGTTTGTGCGTAACTGTGACAGTTGCCAAAGAGCTGGTAACTTGCCTCATGGATACGCCATGCCTCAACAAGGGATCTTAGAGATTGAATTATTTGATGTATGGGGTATTGACTTCATGGCTCCGTTCCCACCATCATACTCAAACACTTACATTCTGGTGGCAGTAGACTATGTATCTAAATGGGTAGAAGCAATTGCTACACCCACTAATGATACTAAGACCGTGCTGAAATTCCTCCAAAAACACATCTTCAGCAGATTTGGTGTTCCCAGAGTCCTAATCAGTGATGGAGGCACTCATTTCTGCAACAAATAACTGTACTTTGCTATGGTCCGATATGGAATTAGCCACAAAGTAGCAACTCCGTATCATCCACAGACAAATGGGCAAGCTGAAGTCTCTAACAGAGAGCTAAAAAGAATCCTAGAACGGACTGTAATTGCCCGTAGAAAGGATTGGGCGAAGAGCTTGGATGATGCTTTGTGGGCATACAGAACAGCATTCAAGACTCCGATAGGAACCTCTCCATACCAACTTATGTATGGCAAGGCCTGTCATCTGCCCGTGGAACTGGAACATAAAGCTTACTGGGCAACCAGATTCCTAAACCTGGATGCTAAGTTAGCTGGTGAAAAAAGATTACTCCAGCTAACTGAGCTAGATGAATTTAGACTCAGTGCCTTTGAAAATGCAAAAATTTATAAGGAAAAGGCAAAGAAGTGGCATGACAAGAAGTTGTCATCCAGAGTCTTTGAGCCAGGACAAAAAGTTCTGCTCTTCAACTCTAGGCTCAGACTGTTCCCAGGAAAACTTAAATCCCAGTGGAGGGATCCGTATGTGATTACAGGAGTGTCACCATATGGATATGTTGAGCTTCAGGATACTGATTCTGACAAAAAGTTCATTGTTAATGGACAGAGGATCAAGCATTATCTTGAAAGCAACTTTGAGCAAGAATGCTCAAAATTGAGGCTTGAATGATTTTCAGTGAAGGTCCAGCTAAAGACAATAAAGAAGCGCTTACTGGGAGGCAACCCAGTCATTAGCAGGTTATCTGTTTTGTTTAATCAAAGTTTGATACATATTCTCAAAGGGCAATCATCAAAATTGAAGGAATTCACAGAGTTACAGAAGGATTCAGTGCAAAAAGCAGAGAAAAGGAGCTTGCTGGCGAAAAAATGCCAGTAAAGGGTACTTTGGGCGTTAAACTCCAGAATGGGCATTTTGGGCGTTAAACGCCAGAATGGGCACCATTCTGGGCGTTTAACGCCAGGTGTGCAGCATCCTGGGCGTTTAGCAAAACGCCCAGTGATGAAGGGGTTTCTGGCGTTTAACGCCAGCCAGGGTACCTGGCTGGGCGTTAAACGCCCAAATTGGCCAACATTTGGGCGTTAAACGCCAGAATGGATACCATTCTGGGCGTTTAACGCCAGAAAGGTGGGAGACAAAGATTTTGCTTTCCACTTCAAATTTTTTCAAACTTTCCTGTTTTGATCCATAATTTTCTACATAAATACATTTCAAACTTTCATCATTCACCTTCAAATTTTCAAAATTAAAATCATTCTTCAAATTTCTTTCAAATCCTTTCCAGATCTAAAAATGTCATGAGATACAAAATAAATCTCTAAAAGTTGTTTAAATACTAAACTAAGATGGATAGTGCAGAAATCCACTTCTGGGACCTACTTGGTGTGTACTGGGACTGAGACTTAAGCTTCTCACATGCCTGGGCTGTTTCTGGAGTTGAACGCTAGGTTGTAACATGTTTCTGGCGTTGAACTCCAACTTGCAACCTGTTTCTGGCGCTGAACACCAAACTGCAACATGGAACTGGCGTTCAACGCCAGTTTACCTCGTCTATCTTCACGCAAAGTATGGACTATTATATATTTCTGGAAAGCCCTGAATGTCTACTTTTCAACCCAATTAAGAGCGCGCCAATAGGACTCCTGTAGCTCCAAAAAATCCATTCCGAGTGCAGGGTGGTCAGAATCTAACAACATTCGCAGTCCTTTTTCAGCCTGAATCAGATTTTTGCTCAGCTCCCTCAATTTCAGCCAGAAAATACCTGAAATCACAAAAAAACACACAAACTCATAGTAAAGTCCAGAAATATGAATTTTGCGTAAAAACTAATAAAATTATACTAAAAACTAACTAAAACATACTAAATTCTACATGAAATTACCCCCAAAAACGTATAAAATATCCGCTCATCACAACACCAAACTTAAACTGTTGCTTGTCCTCAAGCAACTAGATAAATAAAATAGGATAAAAAGAAACTAAGAAGCAATAATATCTCATAGTTTTAAGTGAATATCAGATTCTAATCAGATGAGTGGGACTAGTAGCTTTTTGCCTCTGAATAGTTTTGGCATCTCACTTTATCCTTTGAAATTCAGAATGATTGGCATCCATAGGAACTCAGAATTTAGATAGTATTATTGATTCTCCTAGTTTAGTATGTTGATTCTTGAACACAGTTACTTTATGAGTCTTGGCCGTGGCCCTAAGCACTTTTTTTTCCAGTATTACCACCGGATACATAAATGTCACAGACACATAACTGGGTGAACCCTTCCAGATTGTGACTTAGCTTTGCTAAAGTCCCCAATTAGAGGTGTCCAGAGTTCTTAAGCACACTCTTTTGCCTTGGATCACGACTTTAACCACTCAGTCTCGAGTTTTTCACTTGGACCTGCATGCCACAAGCACATGGTTAAGGACTGATGATTTGATTTTTGACGGTTTAGAATTTCACAAATGAATTCTCGTTGCAAGTATAGTTCCTAAACCAACAATAATCCTTTCATACAAAAGATTGTTTGTCACAAGTAACAAACCCCTAAAATTAATAACCGAAGTATTCAAACCTCGGGTCGTTCTCCCTAGGAATTACAATAAAGTGTCTTGTTATTGGTTATGAGTTATTTTGGGGTTTTGGATAAGAAGCATGAAAAGTAAATGGCAATGAAAATAAATTAACAACTATAAAAGGCTCTTGGCAAGGTATGAAAATTAGAAGTCCTATCCTAGTTATCCTTCTCAATTGTGATGAGAATTGTTCATTGCTACCACTTAGTTAACCCTTACTAAATAAAGGAAAGTCAAGTGGATGAATTGACTTGAGCCACAAGTCCTAGCCAACTCCCAAGGAAAGACTAGCTTTAGTGCACTCCAAACCAATTAGCAATCTCTCCAATTATCAATCAACAAAGGAATTAGATAACTCAAGTGTCACTAGTTACTCTACTTAGGCCAAGAGGAACAAAATCTACACTAAAACTAAAAGAGACATTTCAACAAACACATAAAGTGCAATAGAAGTAATCATTATTAAATGCAAGAATTAAAGGAATCTTCAACTACAAAAACAAGAGATCAACAATAGAAAAACAAAGAAGACACATTTAGTATGAATTACCTCTTATTGAATTGGAAGAATGTAGAAGGAACAATACTAGATCTACAACAAAATATAAGAACAACATAAAGGAAATTACAACAAAAGAGTAGAAGAAGATGAATCTAGCAACAAAGAATTGAGAGATAGAAGTGGAAGAAAGCAAAGATTAAAACCTAGATCTAAGAACTAATCCTAATCCTAATCCTAGAGAGAAGTGAGAGCTTCTCTCTCTAGAAACTAACTCTAACTACTAAACTAAGCTAATGATCAAAAGTATCTAAAGTATGAAAAGTATGTGAAGTATGTTCATTCCCCCTTCAATCCTTGGCTTAAATAGCATCAAAAATGAGTTGGATTGGGCCCACAAGGCTTTAAAATTCGCTGGCCACGTATTGCTTTAAGTGGACCATATGGCAGCAACGATGCATGCGCATACAGTGCGCATACGCATCACCATACGTGTAGCAACTATGGCAAATCTTATATCGTTTCGAAGCCCCGGATGTTAGCTTTCCAACCCAACTAAAACCGCATCATTTGGACCTCTGTAGCTCAAGTTATGGTCAATTAAGTGCGAAGAGGTCAGCTTGACAGCTTTTCGGTTCTTTCATTTCTTCATGAGTTCTCCAACTTTTCATGCTTTCTTTCTTCATTCCCTTGATCCAATCTTTGCCTCCTAAACCTTAAATCACTTAACAAACATATCAAGGCATCTAATGGAATCAAGGAGAATTAGATTTAGCTATTTTAAGACCTAAAAAGCATGTTTTCACTCTTAAGCACAATTAAAGAAGAAGTTATAAAACCATGCTATTTCATTGAATAAATGTGGGTAAAAGGTTATAAAATCCCCTAAATCAAGCACAAGATAAACCCTACAAATGGGGTTTATCAGGGACAGCTTGATTTAGCCGCTTAGGCCTGGATTTATTCCCTTGGGCCCTCCTATCCATTGATGCTCAAAGCCTTGAATCCTTTTCACCCTTGCCTTTTGGTTTTAAGGGGTATTGGCTTTTTTTTTCTTTATCCAATGATTCCTTTTTTTTACTTCTTTTTCTTGCTTCAAGAATCAATTTCATGATTTTTCAGATCATCAATAATATTTCTCTTGTTCATTATTCTTTCAAGAGGCAACAATTTTAACATTCATGAAATTCAATATCAAAAAATATGCACTGTTCAAGCATTCATTCAGAAGACAAAAAGTATTGCCACCACATTTAAGTAATTAGAATTTTTCTTATTAAGAACTCGAAAAAAAATATTGCCTCTTTATTCTAAAAATCTAGTATTTTATTCATGTTTAATGATGATGAGAAAAATAAATTATAGCTTAATTGGAAATAAAATCAAAATAGATATACTAATTACTACTACTCCTATATAACTTCTAAGGTAAATTCCTATAAGAACAACTATCACAGAATTAAAGCTAAGATTAGGACTCAACAACCTTTATTTTGAGAACTGGATGTTCCTCTAGTCTGTGGGGTGCTTGGTCCTTCAAGAGATAGTTTTTGACGCTTCAGTTCCTTTAAGTCACGCCTTTGCTTTTCTTGTTCCCCAAGCAATTTGCAAAGCATGTTATTTTGATTATTCTATTCTTCCTTTATTTGGTCCATAGCTTCTTGCAACTTGGTAACAGATGCTTCAAGATGCTCCCAGTATACAATTTGAGGGATTTCCGGGAGGAATTCCTGTGCTCTCCTCTTGATGGGGTCATCCTGCACTTGTTGTTTTTCCATTGATATTTTGGTGATTTGTCGCTCAACTGAGATATACTCAATTATTCCCATCTTCACTCCAACATCTTTGCAAAGCATAGAAATTAAGCTTGGATAAGCCAATTTGGCATCTTTGGAGTTCTTGTTTGCGATTATGTAAAGTTCACATGAAATCAGTTGATGAACTTCCACTTCTCTTCCCAACATAATGCAATGGATCATCATTGCTCTTTTAACTGTGACTTCAGAACTGTTGCTAGTGGGCAATATAGAATGCCCAATGAAGTCCATCCAGCTTCTGGCGACTGGTTTGAGATCTTCTCTCTTGTGTTGATTTGGGATGCCCTTGGTGCTGGTGGTCCACCTGGCTCTAGGGATGTATATATCCTCTAGAATCTTGTCCAGGCCCTTATTTGTTCTCATCATTCTCCTATTAAAGGAGTCTGGGTCATCTTTCAGCTGAGGTAGCTTAAAGATCTCCTTGATTTTGTCAGGGTGAATGTGAACAATCTTTCCTCTGACCAAGGTCCAATAGTCATAGAGGGCAGTTTTAGATATTCTCTGCCTGTCTGTTTGCCACAGATTAGCGTAGAATTCCTGAACCATATTTCTTCCCACCTTTGTTTTAGGATTAGCTAGGACTTCCCAGTTCCTGTTTCGAATTTGCTCTTGAATCTCCGGATATTCATCTTCTTTCAGATCGAATCTAACTTCCGGGATCACTGACCTTAGACCCATTATTTTGTAGTAATGGTCTGAATGTTCTTTGGTTAAGAACTTCCCTTGATTCCAAAGTGGTTTTGGAATACTCTCTTTCTTGCCTCTTGGAGTGGGTTGTTTTCCTTTAGGAGCCATGATCTTAGTGAATATGGTTTAGTGATTTCGAAAATTTTGAAGAAAGATAAGATAGAAGATATGATTTATAAAAGATAAATATGATAAGAAAAAGATATAATTTAAAATTAAAAAGTTGTGAATGATATTTGAAAAAGATAAATCTGAATTTTTATTTTGAAAAAGATTTTAAAAGATAATTATGTTTTTTAAAAAAATTTGAAAAGGATTTGTGTTTATGAATTAAGATACATTTGATATTTTTGAAAAAGGGATTTTAGAAATTAGGATTAAAATTTTTGGAATTGAAGGATGAGAGTTTGTAAAATGTTTATGCAAGAAATCATGAATTGGAATATAAAAATTTTGAAAAATGTGAATTAAAAACGAAATTACCTCCTCCTCATAATCCTGGCGTTAAACGCCCAAACGCTGCATGTTTTGAGCGTTTAACGCCCATTTGCAGCTTCTCCTGGGCGTTCAACGCCCAGCTGTTGCTTCTAGCTGGCGTTGAACGCCAGGAACTCCTTTGTCACTGGGCATTTTTCTGAACGCCCAGGACGCTATAAATCTGGCGTTGAACGCCCAGAAGATGCTTCTTTCTGGCGTTCAATACCTAGAAGATGCTTCTTTCTGGCGTTTAACGCCCAGATGGCTATCCTTACTGGCGTTGAACTCCCAGTAAGTGCTTCTTTTGGGCGTTCAGCACCCAAAACAGCTCTTACTGGCTTTTTTTCACACCAGTGAGCTTTTTTTTGCTGTTTTATCCTCTGAATCCTTCTGTAACTCTGTGAACTCAAGAAATTGCTGTTTTACCTTGAAGATAATTGACATAAACCTGTAAACATCAATTAATTGACAAATAAGCTTTGTAAATGGCTGGGTTACCTCCCAGCAAGCGCTTCTTTATTGTCTTTAGCTGGACTAATACTGAGCTTTAATCAAGTCTCAGTTTTGAGCATTCTTGCTCAAAATTGCTTTCAAGATAATGTTTAACTCTCTGTCCATTAACAATGAACTTTTTGTTAGAATCATTATCCTGAAGCTCCACATATCCATATGGTGACACACTTGTAATCACATATGGACCTCTCCACCGGGATTTTAATTTCCCGGGGAATAATCTGAGCCTAGAATTAAATAGCAGAACTTTCTGCCCTTGCTTAAAGACTCTGGATGATAGTTTCTTATCATGCCATCCTTTTGCTTTCTCTTTGTAAATTTTTAATTTTCGAAAGCGTCTGAATTCCTCTAGCTCATTTAACTAGAGCAATCGTTTTTCTCCAGCTAACTTGGCATCAAGGTTTAGGAATCTGGTTGCCTAATAGGTCTTATGTTCCAGTTTCACTGGCAAGTGACAGGCTTTTCCATACACCAGCTGGTATGGAGAAGTTCCTATAGGTGTCTTGAATGCTGTTCTGTATGCCCACAGAGCATCATCCAAGCTTCTTGCCCAATCCCTTCTATGGTTAATCACAGTCCGTTCCAGGATTCTTTTAAGTTCTCTGTTAGAGGCTTCAGCTTGCCCATTTGTTTGTGGATGATATGGAGTGGCTACCCTGTGGCTAACGCGATATCAAACCAAAGCAGAGTAAAGCTGTTTATTGTAGAAATGAGTGCCCCCATCACTGATTAATACTCTAGGGGTATCAAATCTGCTGAAGATGTGTTTCTAGAGGAATTTTAGCACTGTCTTAGTATCATTAGTGGGTGTTGCAATAGCTTTCACCCATTTGGATACATAATCCACTGCCACTAGAATATAAGTATTTGAGTATGATGGTGGGAAAGGTCCCATGAAGTCAATACCCCATACATCAAACAACTCAATCTCCAAGATCCCTTGTTGAGGCATGGCATAACTGTGAGGCAGATTGCCAGATCTTTCGCAACTGTCACAATTAAGTACAAACACTCGGGAGTCTTTATAGAGAGTAGGCCAGTAGAAGCCACATTGGAGGACTCTTGTGGCTGTTCGCTCACTTCCAATGTGTCCTCCATACTATGATCCATGGCACTGCCAGAGGATCTTCTGTGCTTCTTCTTTAGGCACACATCTACGGATTACTCTGTCTGCACATCTCTTGAAGAGATATGGTTCATCCCAAAGATAGTACTTTGCATCCGTGATTAATTTCTTTGTTTGCTGCCTATTGTACTCTTTGGGTATGAATCTTACTGCCTTGTAGTTTGCAATGTCTGCAAACCATGGAACTTCTTGGATGGCAAAGAGTTGCTCATCCGGAAATATTTCAGAGATCTCAGTAAGAGGGAGGGACGCCCCTTCTACTGGTTCCATTCGGGACAGGTGATCTGCTACTTGGTTCTCTGTCCCTTTTCTGTCTCTTATTTCTATATCAAACTCTTGCAGAAGCAGCACCCATCTTATGAGTCTGGGTTTTGAATCCTGCTTTGTGAGTAGATATTTAAAAACAGCATGGTCAGTGTACACAATCACTTTTGATCCCACTAAATAGGATCTGAACTTGTCAATGGCGTAAACCACTGCAAGTAGCTCTTTTTCTGTGGTTGTGTAGTTCTTATGTGCGTCATTTAAGACTCGGCTGGCATAGTAAATGATGTGCAGAAGCTTGTCATGCCTCTGTCCCAACACTGCACCAATGGCATGGTCACTGGCATCACACATTAGTTCAAATGGTAATGTCTAGTTTGGTATAGAGATGACTGGTGTTGTGACCAATTTAGCTTTCAGAGTCTCAAATGCCTGCAGACACTCCTTATCAAAGATAAATGGCGTGTCAGCAGCTAGTAGATTACTCAAAGGTTTGGCAATTTTTGAGAAATCTTTTATAAACCTCCTATAAAATCCTGCATGCCCCAAAAAGCTTCTGATTGCCTTAACATTGGCAGGCGGTGGTAATTTTTCAATTACCTCTACCTTAGCTTGATCCACCTCAATTCCCTTGTTCGAAATTTTGTGCCCAAGGACAATTCCTTCAGTCACCATAAAGTGACATTTTTCCCAGTTTAAAACCAGGTTAGTCTCTTGGCACCTCTTTAGAACAAGTGCTAGATGGTCAAGACAAGAGCTGAATGTGTCTCCAAATACTGAAAAGTCATCCATGAAGACTTCCAGAAATTTTTCCACCATATAAGAGAAAATAGAGAGCATGCACCTTTGAAAGGTTGCAGGTGCATTGCACAGACCAAATGGCATCCTTCTGTATGCAAATACTCCAGATGGACATGTGAATGCTGTTTTCTCTTGATCTTGGGGATCTACTACAATTTTATTATATCCGGAATATCCATCCAGGAAGCAGTAGTATTCATGACCTGCCAGTCTTTCTAGCATCTGGTCTATGAATGGTAAAGGAAAATGATCCTTTCTGGTGGCTGTATTGAGTCTTCTGTAATCAATACACATATGCCACCCTGTAACTGTTCTTGTAGGAACCAGTTCATTTTTTTCATTATGGACCACTGTCATGCCTCCTTTCTTAGGGACGACTTGGACAGGGCTTACCCAGGGGCTATCAGAAATAGGATAGATAATCCCAGTCTCTAGTAATTTAGTGACCTCTTTCTGCACCACCTCCTTCAAGGCTGGATTCAGCCGCCTCTGTGGTTGAACCACTGGCTTAGCGTCACCCTCCAATAGGATCTTGTGCATGTATCTGGCTAGGCTAATGCCCTTAAGATCACTGATGGACCACCCAAGAGCTGTCTTGTGTGTCCTTAGCACTTGAATTAGTGCTTCCTCTTCCTGTGGCTATAAGGTAGAGCTTATGATTACAGGAAAGGTATCACCTTCCCCTAGAAATGCATATTTCAGGGATGGTGGTAATGGTTTGAGCTCGGGTTTGGGAGGTTTCTCCTCTTCCCGAGGGATTTTCAGAGGTTCTATTATTCTCTCTAGTTCCTCCAGATCAGGCTGAACATCTTTAAAGATATCCTCTAGCTCTGATTCGAGACTCTCAGCCATATTGACTTCTTTTACCAAAGAGTCAATAATATCAATGCTCATGCAGTCATTTTGGGTGTCTAGATGCTGCATGGCTTTGGCAACATTCAACTTAAACTCGTCCTCATTGACTCTCAGGGTTACTTCCCCTTTTTGAACATCAATAAGGGTTCGGCCAGTTACTAGGAAAGGTCTTCCCAGAATGAGAGTTGCACTCTTATGCTCCTCCATTTCCAGCACCACAAAGTCAGTGGGAAAGGCAAATGGCCCAACCTTGACAATCATGTCTTCAATCACGCCTGATGGATATTTTTTAATGGAGCCATCAATAAGTTGGAGACATATCTGGGTTGGTTTAACTTCATCAGTCAACCCAAGCTTTTTGATAGTAGCTGCAGGTATTAGATTAATACTTGGCCCAAGATCACATAGAGCTTGCTTGGTGATGAGCGGATATTTTGTACGCTTTTTGGGGGTAATTTCATGTAGATTTTAGCATGTTTCAGTTAGTTTTTAGTAAAATAATATTAGTTTTTAGACAAAAATCATATTTCTGGACTTTACTATGAGATTTGTGTGTTTTTCTGTGATTTCAGGTATTTTCTGGCTGAAATTGAGGGAGCTGAGCAAAAATCTGACTTAGGCTGAAAAAGGACTGCTGATGCTGTTGGATCCTGACCTCCCTGCACTCGAAATGGATTTTCTGGAGCTACAGGAGTCCAATTGGCGCGCTCTCAACGGCGTTGGAAAGTAGACATCCAGGGCTTTCCAGCAATATATAATAGTCCATACTTTGCGCAAGGATAGACGACGTAACTTGGCGTTGAACGCCAAGTACACGCTGCTGTCTGGAGTTAAACGCCAGAAAAACGTCATGATCCGGAGTTGAACGCCCAAAACACGTCAAAACCTGGAGTTTGACGCCAAGAAAGGCCTCCACACGTGGAAAGCATTAGTCTCAGCCCCAGCACACACCAAGTGGGCCCCAGAAGTGGATTTCTACACCAATTATCTTAGTTTATCCATTTTCTGTAAACCTAGGTTACGAGTTTACTATTTAAACAACTTTTACAGACTTATCTTGGGACTCATGCTATTTTCATATCTGAATTACATACTTTGTGACGGCATGAGTCTCTATTCAAAAATACAATTCGCTTGTTGTCTTATCTAAGATGTTTATTCGCGCCTAACTGTGGAGAAGGTGATGATCCGTGACACTCATCACCTTCCTCAATCCATGAACGTGTGCCTGACAACCACCTCCGTTCTACATCAGATTGAATGAATGTCTCTTAGCTTCCCTAATCAGAATCTTCGTGGTATAAGTTGGATTGATGGCGGCATTCATGAGAATCCGGAAAGTCTAAACTTGTCTGTGGTATTCCGAGTAGGATTCCGGGATTGAATGACTGTGACGTGCTTCAGACTTTAACCTGCTGGGCGTTAGTGACAGACGCAAAAGAGGGATTCTATTCCAGTAGGAGCGGGAACCAACGGTGATTGGCCGTACTGTGACAGAGTGCGTGCATAGCTTTCACTGCGAGGATGGGAAGTAGCCATTGACAACGGTGACACCCTACATAGAGCTTGCCATGGAAGGAACAATGCGTGTGAGAAAAGGACGCCTAGGGAAAGTAGAAATTCAAAGGACAAAGCATCTCCAAAACTCCAACATATCCTCATTATGCACAACAAGTAACGCTTTTATTCTCTATTATTAAAGTAATAACTATTTATTCTACGCTCTATTGGCAACGAAAATACGAGGCTAAAGAATCCTATTGGTATCCTGACTAAGCCAAATAAAATAACATTGATTGCTTCAAACCAATAATCTCCGTGGGATCGACCCTTACTCACGTAAGGTATTACTTGGACGACCCAGTGCACTTGCTGGTTAGTTGAACGGAGTTGTGTACATACTAAGCTCAAAAGATAGAAATCACAATTTCGTCCACCAAGTTTTGGCGCCGTTGCCGGGGATTATTGAGTTTGGACAATTGAAGGCTTATTTTATTTCTTAGATTAGGAATATAGTATTGATGTTACAGAGTCATTAAATTTGAGTCTTTATTCCCTTTTCAAAAATATTTTCGAAAATATTACTTTTTTCTTATTAATTGTTAATTCTTCGTGAGTCTAGTGTCTTGTTCTAAGTTTGGTGTCAATTGCATCTTTTATATCTTTCTTTGAAATTTTCGTGTGAGTGTCCTTTGTTTTCCTTAATCTTCAAGTTGTTCTTGTTTATTTTCTTGTTTGATCTTTAATTTTTCTTGTTCTGTGTCTTTTCTTGTTTTTCTTGTGCTTTTTCAAAACATTAGTTTTTTTAAAAAAAAAAAAAATTTATTTTATCCATAAAAATAATACATCTTTAAAATACATTACATTTTTAATTCAGTTGGTTATAGTGTTGGCTTATGTTCTTGGCAATTGGGCACTTTCTTTTTAAAATCCTTTTCAAAAATAGTTTTTCTTGATTTAATCTTGTGCCAAACTTTAAGTTTGGTGTTTTCTTGTTAATCTTCATATTTTCGAAAATTTCATCAAAGTTTTCTAAAAATTTTAAGTTTGGTGTTCTTCCTTGTGTTCTTGGTGTTCTTGTGAATCTTCAAGGTGTTCTTGAGTTTTTCTTGTGTCTTGATCTTAAAATTTTTAAGTTTGGTGTTCCTTGGTGTTTTCCCTCCAAAAATTTTCGAAAAATAAGGAGCATTAGATCTAAAGATTTAAGTCTTGTGTCTTTTGTGTGTTTTTCTCTTTTCACCATAAAATTCAAAATTCAAAAAAAATTATTTTCTAACTAATTTTGAACTACTTTTTCGAAAATTTTATATAAAAATTCAATTTTCAATTTCAAAATATTTTCGCTTTCTTTTATTTATTCATTTTATTTTATTTTTTAAAAAAAAAAATTTATTTTCATAAAATATTTTCAAAATTTTTATATATTCCTTCTTTTTTATTTATTTTATTTATTCCACAACTATAAAATAAATAATTATCAACATATAAATTATCCCTTGTGATCTAGTATGGAAGCAAGTGGGAATGAACAGTCCAAGAGGACTCTGGGGTCATATGCTAACCCCATACTGCTTCATATGGGAGTAGTATTGTATACCCTCCATTGGAGTTAGTAGCTTTGAGCTGAATCCTCAGCTCATTATCATGGTGCAGCAAAACTGCCAGTATTCTGGTCTTCCACATGAAGAACCTACAGAGTTTCTGGCACAATTTCTGCAAATTGCTGATACAGTACATGATAAGGAAGTAGATCAGGATGTCTACAAACTATTACTGTTTCCATTTGCTGTAAAAGATCAAGCTAAGAGGTGGTTAAATAACCAGCCTAAGAACAGCATAAAAACATGGAAACAGCTGTCAGAAAAATTCCTGAATCACTATTTCCCTCCAAAAAGGATGACACAGCTAAGGCTAAGCATCCAAGGCTTCAAACAAGGAGATAATGAATCTCTTTATGATGCCTGGGAGAGATACAGAGAGTTGCTAAGAAAATGCCCCTCTGAAATGTTTTCAGAATGGGTGCAATTAGACATCTTCTACTATGGGCTTACAGAAAAAGCTCAGATTTCTCTGGACCACTCAGCTGGTGGATCTATACATATGAGAAAAACAATTGAAGAGGCTCAAGAGCTTATTGATACAGTTGCCAGAAATCAACATCTGTACTTAAGCAATGAATCTTTCATGAAAGAAGAAGCTAAAACAGTAACTGCAGAACTCAGTCCAGTGGATCAGGCTAATGAATTCAATCAGCAATTGGACTTTCTAACTCAACAGCTAGCCGAATTCAAGGAAATATTACAGGAAACAAGAATGGCTAACAGGAACATGGAAGTACAATTAAAGCAGACAGAAAAACAACTGTCAAGACAAATAACAGAAGAATGTAAAGCAGTTCAATTAAGAAGTGGGAAAACATTAAATACCTCACTTCAAAGCAGCAGGAAACCGAGAAATGAACAAGTGGATACTCAGAATCCTCCTAAAGACAGTCCGAGCCCAGAAAGGGACAAAGCTGGCGTTCAAACGCCAGTAACAAACAAGGAAGGGGCGTCTAACGCCACTCCAGCTCCCACCACTGGCATTCAAATACCAGTGGGGAATCAGTCACATACAAGTGCTGATAACAACCCGTCTAAAAAGGCTTCCCAACCCACTTCTGTAGGTAATAAACCTGCAGCAACTAAGGTTGAGGAATACAAAGCCAAAATGCCTTATCCTCAAAAACTCCGCCAAGCGGAACAGGATAAGCAATTTGCCCGCTTTGCAGACTATCTCAGGACTCTTGAAATAAAGATTCCGTTTACAGAAGCACTTGAGCAAATACCCTCTTATGCTAAGTTCATGAAAGAGATCTTAAGTCATAAGAAGGATTGGAGGGAAACTGAAAAAGTTTACCTCACTGAAGAATGCAGTACAGTCATTCTGAAAAGCTTACCTGAGAAGCTTAAAGATCCTGGGAGCTTTATGATACCATGCACATTAGAGGGCACTTGCACCAAGCAAGCTTATGTGATCTTGGAGCAAGTATCAACCTAATGCCTGCATACTATTAGAAAGCTTGGTTAACTGAAGAAATCAAAACAAACCAGGATATGTCTTCAACTTGCTGATGGCTCCATTAAATACCCATCAGGCGTGATTGAGGACATGATAGTCAAGGTGGGCCATTTGCCTTTCCTACTGACTTTGTGGTGCTGGAAATGGAGGAGCACAAGAATGCAACTCTCATTCTAGGAAGACCTTTCCTAGCAACTGGCCGAACCCTCATTGATGTCCAAAAAGGGGAAGTAACCTTGAGAGTCAATGAGGAAGAGTTCAAGCTGAATGTTGTTAAAGCCATGCAACATCCAGACACCCCAAATGACTGCATGAGTGTTGATATAATTGACTCTGGTAAGAGAGGTCAATATGGCTGAGAGTCTCGAATCAGAGCTAGAGGAATTTAGACTCCATGCTTTCGAAAATGTAAAGATTTACAAAGAGAAAGCGAAAAGATGGCCATGATAAGAAATTGTCATCCAAAGTCTTTGAGCCGGGGCAGAAAGTTCTGCTATTCAATTCTAGGCTCAAATTATTCCCTGGGAAATTAAAATCCCGGTGGAGAGGCCCATATGTCATTACAAACGTATCACCATATGGATACATAGAGCTTCAGGATAATGACTCTACCAAAAAGTTCATTGTTAATGGACAAAGAGTCAAACATTATCTTGAAGGCAATTTTGAGCAAGAATGCTCAAAACTGAGACTTGATTAAAACTCAGTCCAGCTAAAAGACATTAAAGAAGCGCTTGCTGGGAGGCAACCAGCCAATCACAAAATTTAATTTTATTCGTATTGATTTTCTTTACAGGTTTGAGTCCAAGTATCTTCAAAAGGTGAAATAGCAATTGGTTGAAGTCACAGAGTTACAGGGAAATTTGGAAGCTTACTGGCATGAAAAAGCCAGTAAGAAATACTTTGGGCGTTAAACACCCAAAAGAAGCACCCACTGGGCGTTCAACGCCAGTAAGGGTAGCCTTCTGGGCGTTAAACGCCAAGAAGAAGCATCTTCTGGGCGTTAAACGCCAGAAAGATGCACCTTCTGGGCGTTTAACGCCAATCTGCTAGCATTCTGGGCGTTTCGAAAAACGCCCAGTAAAGAAGGACCTCCTGGCGTTCAACGCCAGGAAGAAGCATCACATGGGCGTTGAACGCCCAGGAGAAGCAACATGTGGGCGTTAAACGCCCAAAACCATGCACCATGTGGGCGTTTAACGCCAGGATGGTGGGAGGAGGTACAATTTCGTTTTCTTTGCAATTTTTCAAAATTTTATGTTTCAATTCATGATTTCTTGCATAAACATTTTTTAAATTATCACTTTCAATTCCAAAAAGTTTATCCTAATTTAAATCCAATGATTGCAAATTTTTTAGATTTATCTTAACCCAAAAGAACAAATGGCTTTCCAATTCAATCCATCATCTTTTCAAATTTGTTTCCAACACATCTTTAATCCTTTTAAAAATCCTTTTCAAAATTAAAATTCAATTCTATCTTTTAAATTTTGATTCATATCTTTTTTTTTTAAATTATATCTTTTTTCTAATCCAATTCTTTTTCAAATATTTTTAATTTATTCTCATATCTTTTAACTCATCTTATCTTTATGTGAAAATGCCTTTCCTTCTACTCCTCTCCTTTCCTTTCTTTTGCTTGAGGACAAGCAAACCTCTAAGTTGGTGTGATTTGCCATGATCACTGAGCTAAAGCTCTTAAGATCATGGCACCTGAGAGAATAGGAAGAGCAAGGATGTGAATCTAAGGGAGCTAAAGCGCCAAAGGATTAATCCATGAAAAAGCACCACATATTTTAAAGAAGCACTACTCCTCAAAACAACAGGTTGCTAAGTTCCAATTTTCTTTCCCTTTAATTTTCCTGCTTTAACTTAGTGATAGCATTTTTTTAAATTCACCTTAGGAGATTTAGTAGTAATTAGTATGTCTATTTGATTTTATTTCCAATTAAGCTATAGTTTTTTTCTCATCATCATCAGGCATGAATAAAGTAGTAGATTTTATTTTAGAATAAAGAAGTAATCTATATTTTTCGAGTTTTTAATAATAAAATTTATAATTAATTATATGTGGTGGCAATACTTTTTGTTCTCTGAATGAATGCTTAAACAGTGCATAATATGTACTTTGAATTTGACGAACATTGGCTCCTGAAAGGATGAGGAACACGAAAAATATCATTGATGATCTGAAAAATCATGAAATTGATTCTTGAAGCAAGAAAAAGCAGTTCAAAAAAAAATATATATATATATATTCACAAGCCATGGGCACTAGACAAGAGTAAAAAAGGGATCCAAGGCTTTGAGCATCAATGGATAGGAGGGCCCAAGGAAATAAAATCCAGGCCTAAGCGGCCTAAATCAAGCTGTCCCTAACCATGTGCTTGTCATGAAGGTCCAAGTGAAAAGCTTGAGACTGAGTGGTTAAAGTCGTGATCCAAAGCAAAAGAGTGTGCTTAAGAGCTCTGGACACCACTAATTGGGGACTCTAGCAAAGCTGAGTCACAATCTGAAAAGGTTCACCCAGTTATGTGTCTGTGGCATTTTTTGTATCCGGTGGTAATACTGGAAAACAAAGTGCTTAGGGCCACAGCCAAGACTCATAAAATAACTGTGTTCAAGAATCAACATACTACATAGGAGAGTCAATGATACTATCTGAATTCTGAGTTCCTAAGGATGCCAATCATTCTGAAATTTAAAAAGATACAGGGAGATGCCAAAACTGTTCAGAAACAAAAAGCTACAAGCCCCGCTCATCTAATAGAATCTGAGCTTCAATTAAAACTCTAAAATATATATAATCTTAATTTCTGTTAGAACCTATTTTATTCATCTAGTTGCTTGAGGACAAGCAACAGTTTAAGTTTGGTGTTGTGATGAGCGGATATTTTGTACGCTTTTTGGGGGTAATTTCATGTAGATTTAGCATGTTTCAGTTAGTTTTTAGTAAAATAATATTAGTTTTTAGACAAAAATCATATTTCTGGACTTTACTATGAGATTTGTGTGTTTTTCTGTGATTTCAGGTATTTTCTGGCTGAAATTGAGGGAGCTGAGCAAAAATCTGACTTAGGCTGAAAAAGGACTGCTGATGCTGTTGGATCCTGACCTCCCTGCACTCGAAATGGATTTTCTGGAGCTACAGGAGTCCAATTGGCGCGCTCTCAACGGCGTTGGAAAGTAGACATCCAGGGCTTTCCAGCAATATATAAAGTCGCGCAAGGAAGAACGTACTTGGCGTTGAACGCCAAGTACACGCTGCTGTCTGGAGTCGCCAGGAGTTGAACGCCCAAAACACGTCAAAACCTGGAGTTTGACGCCAAGAAAGGCCTCCACACGTGGAAAGCATTAGTCTCAGCCCCAGCACACACCAAGTGGGCCCCAGAAGTGGATTTCTACACCAATTATCTTAGTTTATCCATTTTCTGTAAACCTAGGTTACGAGTTTACTATTTAAACAACTTTTACAGACTTATCTTGGGACTCATGCTATTTTCATATCTGAATTACATACTTTGTGACGGCATGAGTCTCTAAACTCCATTGTTGGGGGTGAGGAGCTCTGCAGCGTCTCGATGATTTAATACAATTCCTTTGTTTTCCATTCAAACACGCTTGTTCTTATCTAAGATGTTTATTCGCGCCTAACTGTGGAGAAGGTGATGATCCGTGACACTCATCACCTTCCTCAATCCATGAACGTGTGCCTGACAACCACCTCCGTTCTACATCAGATTGAATGAATGTCTCTTAGCTTCCCTAATCAGAATCTTCGTGGTATAAGTTGGATTGATGGCGGCATTCATGAGAATCCGGAAAGTCTAAACCTTGTCTGTGGTATTCCGAGTAGGATTCCGGGATTGAATGACTGTGACGTACTTCAGACTTTAACCTGCTGGGCGTTAGTGACAGACGCAAAAGAGGGATTCTATTCCAGTAGGAGCGGGAACCAACCGGTGATTGGCCGTACTGTGACAGAGTGCGTGCATAGCTTTCACTGCGAGGATGGGAAGTAGCCATTGACAACGCTGACACCCTACACAGAGCTTGCCATGGAAGGAACAATGCGTGTGAGAAAAGGACGCCTAGGGAAAGTAGAAATTCAAAGGACAAAGCATCTCCAAAACTCCAACATATTCCTCATTACTGCACAACAAGTAACGCTTTTATTCTCTATTATTAAAGTAATAACTATTTATTCTACGCTCTAATTGGCAACGAAAATACGAGGCTAAAGAATCCTATTGGTATCCTGACTAAGCCAAATAAAATAACATTGATTGCTTCAAACAATAATCTCCGTGGGAGACCTTACTCACGTAAGGTATTACTTGGACGACCCAGTGCACTTGCTGGTTAGTTGAACGGAGTTGTGTACATACTAAAGCTCAAAAGATAGAAATCACAATTTCGTCCACCACTTGGTAAAAGTACCTTCTAATGTACATGGTATCATAAAGCTTTCTGGATCTTTAAGCTTCTTAGGTAAGCTTTTCAGAATGACTGTACTGCATTCTTCAGTGAGGTAGACTTTTTTAGTTTCCCTCCAATCCTTCTTATGACTTAAGATCTCTTTCATGAACTTAGCATAAGAGGGTATTTGCTCAAGTGCCTCTGCAAACGGAATCTTTATTTCTAGAGTCCTGAGATAGTCTACAAAGCGGGCAAATTGCTTATCCTGTTCCGCTTGGCAGAGTTTCTGAGGATAAGGCATTTTGGCTTTGTATTCCTCAACCTTAGTTGCTGCAGGTTTATTGCCTACAGATGTGGGTTGGGAAGCCTTTTTAGAAGGGTTATTATCAGCACTAGTATGTGTCTGATCCCCCACTGGCATTTGAATGACAGGGGTGGAAGCTGGAGTGGCATTAGATGCCAGCTCCTTAACTGCTTCTGGCGTCTGAACGCCATAACTGTGCTCCCTTTGGGCGTTCAACGCCAAATCCTTGCTTGTTTCTGGCGTTGAACACCAGGACTGAGCATGGTTTGGGCGTTCAATGCCAGCTTTCCACCCATTCTCTGGCGTTTGAGCGCCAGAATTATTCTTCTCTGGGCTCTTATTGTTTTCAGAGGGATTTTGGTTAGTTTGCTCATTTCTTGGCTTCCTGATATCTTGAAGTGAGGTATTTAATATTTTCCCACTTCTTAATTGAACTGCTTGGCACTCTTCTGTTATTTGTTTTGATAACTGCTATTCTGTTTGCTTCAACTGTACTTCCATATTCATATTAGCCATTCTTGTTTCTTGTAGTATTTCCTTGAATTCGGTGATGAGCGGATAATTTATACGGCTTTTGACATTGTTTTGAGTATGTTTTTAGTATATTTTAGTTAGTTTTTATTATATTTTTATTAGTTTTTAGTTAAAATTCACTTTTCTGGACTTTAATATGAGTTTGTGTATTTTTCTGTGATTTCAGGTATTTTCTGGCTGAAATTGAGGGTCCTGAGCAAAAATCTGATTTAGAGGCTGAAAAGGACTGCAGATGCTGTTGGATTCTGACCTCCCTGCACTCGAAGTGGATTTTCTGGAGCTACAAGATAACCATAGCTTACTTCAAGCCGACAATCTCCGTAGGATCGACCCTTACTCACGTAAGGTATTACTTGGACGACCCAGTGCACTTGCTGGTTAGTTGTGCGGGATTGCAAAAGTGTGATTGCAATTTCGTGCACCAAGTTTTTGGCGCCGTTGCCGGGGATTGTTTGAGTTTGGACAACTGACGGTTTATCTTGTTGCTTAGATAGGACTGTTTAATTTTGTTGGTTAGAGTCTTTATTTGAGTGTAGTTTCATATTTTAAGTTTGGTGTCAGTTGTAAATTTTCGAATTTGCATGTCCTTAGTCCCTTTTTGATCTTTTAAAAATTCTAAGTTTGGTGTCTTCTTTGTGTTTTTCTTTAGGTTTTCGAAAATTCATGTTTGATTTTCTAAAAAATTTTAAGTTTGGTGTCCCTTTGTTGTTTTTATCTTTCCTCTTTTCAAAAAAATATATATACATATATATCTAGATTACTATTCACATCAATTCCCTTTTCTCCATCATGGACATAAGTGGGAATGAACAGTTCAAAAGGACTCTGGGGTCATATGCTAACCCCATTACAGCTGCATATGGGAGTAGCATCTGTATACCTCCCATCAAAGCAAGCAGCTTTGGGCTAAACCCTCAACTCGTTATCATGGTGCAGCAAAATTGCCAGTATTCCGGTCTTCCACAGGAAGAACCTACTGAGTTTCTGGCACAATTCTTACAACTTGCTGACACAGTGCGTGATAAAGAGGTGGATCAGGATGTCTACAGATTATTACTGTTTCCATTTGCTGTAAAAGATCAAACTAAGAGGTGGTTAAATAACCAACCTACAGCAAGCATAAAGACATGGAAATAGTTATCAGACAAATTCCTGAATCAATTTTACCCTCCAAAAAGGATGACACAGCTAAGGCTAGACATCCAAGGCTTTAAACAAGAGGATAATGAATCCCTTTATAATGCCTGGGAGAGGTATAGAGGTATGCTAAGAAAATGCCCCTCTGAAATATTTTCAGAGTGGGTACAGTTAGACATCTTCTACTATGGGCTTACAGAAAAAGCTCAGATGTCTCTAGACTACTCAGCTGGTGGATCTATACATATGAGGAAGACGATTGAGGAGGCTCAAGAGCTTATAGATACTGCTGCTAGAAATCAACATTTGTACTCTAGCAATGAGCCCTCTACACAAAAAGAAGTTATGGCATTAGCCACTGATCCTAATCCTCAAGAACAGATGGTTGAGCTTAATCAACAATTACACCTGATGACAAAACAGTTAGCAGAATTTAAAGAGATGCTCCAAGAGACTAAAATTGCTAAGAAGAACATAGAATCACAGTTGAATCAGGCAAAACAGCAGCTATCTAAACAGATAACAAAAGAATGCCAAGCAGTTCAACTGAGGAGTGGGAAGATATTGAATAACACTGCTCAAAGCAGCAAAAAAGTCAATAAAGGAACAATTGACAGAGGATAGCCAAACCACTATCCAAAATCCCTCTGAGGACAGTAAGAGCCCAGAGAGGAATACTATTGGCGTTCAAACGCCAGAAAAGGGGGAAAGCTGGCGTTAAATGCCCATTCCCTGCCCAGTTCTGGCGTTCAAACGCCAAAAAAGGGGGAAAAGTTGGCGTTAAACGCCCATTTTCCACCCAATCCTGGCGTTCAAACGCCAGAGGGGAACCAGACACCTGCAAGTGCTGATAGTAACCCCTCTAAAAAGGCTTCTCCATCCACTTCTGTAAGGAATAAACCTGCAGCAACCAAGGTTGAAGAATATAAAGCCAAGATGCCTTATCCTCAGAAACTCCGCCAAGCGAAACAGGATAAGCAATTTGTCCGCTTTGCAGACTATCTAAGGACTCTTGAAATAAAGATTCCGTTTGCAGAGGCACTTGAGCAAATACCTTCTTATGCTAAATTCATGAAGGAAATCATAAGCCATAAGAAGGATTGGAGAGAAACTGAAAAGATATTTCTCACTGAAGAATGCAGTGCAGTCATTCTGAAAAGCTTACCAGAAAAGCTTCAAGATCCAGGAAGCTTTATGATACCATGCACATTAGAAGGTGCTTGCACCAAGACAGCCTTGTGTGACCTTGGAGCAAGCATCAATCTAATACCTGCATCCACTATCAGGAAGCTTGCGTTGACTGAAGAAGTCAAACCAACCCGGATATGCCTCCAACTTGCTGATGGCTCCATTAAATATCCATCAGGCATAATTGAGGACATGATTGTCAAGGTTGGGCCATTTGCCTTTCCAACTGACTTTGTAGTGCTCGAAATGGAAGAGCACAAGAGTGCAACTCTCATTCTATGAAGACCTTTCCTAGCAACTGGACGAACTCTCATTGATGTACAAAAAGGGGAAGTAACCCTGAGAGTCAATGAGGATGAGTTCAAGTTGAATGCTGTAAAAGCTATGCAGCATCCAGACACATCAATTGACTGCATGGGCGCTGACATTATTGACTCTTTGGTGGAAGAGATCAATATGTCTGAAAGTCTAGAATCAGAGCTTGAAGACATCTTCAAGGATGCTCAGCCTGATCAGGAAGGACCAGAGGAAACAAAAGAATTTTTGAAAATTCCTCAGGAGGAGGATAAGCCTCCCAAACCTGAACTCAAACCACTACCACCATCCCTGAAGTATGCATTTCTGGGAGAGGGTGACACTTTTCCAGTGATTATAAGCTCTGCTTTAAGTCCACAAGAAGAGGAAGCACTGATTCAAGTGCTAAAGACACACAAGACAGCTCTTGGGTGGTCCATAAGTGATCTTAAGGGCATTAGCCCAGCAAGATGCATGCACAAGATCCTATTGGAGGATAATGCCAAACCAGTGGTCCAACCACAAAGGCGGCTAAATCCAGCCATGAAGGAGGTGGTGCAGAAAGAGGTCACTAAATTACTAGAGGCTGGGATTATTTATCCTATTTCTGATAGCCCCTGGGTGAGCCCTGTCCAAGTTGTCCCCAAGAAGGGAGGCATGACAGTAGTTCATAATGAAAAAAATGAACTGGTTCCTACAAGAACAGTCACAGGGTAGCGCATGTGTACTGACTATAGAAGGCTCAATACGGCCACCAGAAAGGATCATTTCCCTTTACCATTCATAGACCAAATGCTAGAAAGACTAGCTGGTCATGATTATTACTGCTTTTTGGATGGCTATTCAGGCTACAACCAAATTGTAGTAGATCCTCAGGACCAAGAGAAAACAGCATTCACCTGCCCTTCTGGCGTGTTTGCCTACAGGAGGATGCCTTTTGGTCTGTGTAATACACCTGCAACCTTTCAGAGATGCATGCTATCCATCTTCTCTGATATGGTAGAGAAATTCCTGGAAGTCTTCATGGATGACTTCTCAGTATATGGAGACTCATTCAGCTCCTGTCTTAACCACCTAGCACTTGTCCTGAAAAGGTGCCAAGAGACTAACCTGGTTTTAAACTGGGAGAAATGTCACTTTATGGTGACTGAAGGAATTGTCCTTGGGCACAAAATTTCAAGCAGGGGAATAGAGGTGGATAAGGCAAAGGTAGAGGTAATTGAAAAATTACCACCACCTGCCAATGTTAAGGCAATCAGAAGCTTTCTGGGGCATGCAGGATTATACAGAAGGTTTATAAAGGATTTTTCAAAAATTGCAAAACCTCTAAGCAACCTACTAGCTGCTGACACACCATTTGTATTTGACACACAGTGTTTGCAGGCATTTGAGACCCTGAAAGCCAAGTTGGTCATAGCACCAGTCATCTCTGCACCAGACTGGACATTACCATTCGAATTAATGTGTGATGCCAGTGACCATGCTATTGGTGCAGTGTTGGGACAGAGGCATAACAAGCTTCTGTACGTCATTTATTATGCCAGCTGTGTTCTAAATGATGCACAGAAGAATTACACAACCACAGAAAAAGAGTTACTTGCAGTGGTCTATGCCATTGACAAGTTTAGATCCTATTTGGTAGGATCAAAGGTGATTGTGTACACTGACCATGCTGCTCTTAAATACTTACTCACAAAGTAGGATTCAAAACCCAGGCTCATGAGATGGGTGTTGCTTCTGCAAGAGTTTGATATAGAAATAAGAGATAGAAAAGGGACAGAGAATCAAGTAGCTGATCATCTGTCCCGAATAGAACCAGTAGTTGGGGCGTCCCTCCCTCCTACTGAGATCTTTGAGACCTTTCCAGATGAGCAACTTTTCGCCATTCAGGAAGCTCCATGGTTTGCAGATATTGCAAATTACAAAGCTGTGAGGTTCATACCCCAGGAGTACAACAGAGTGCAAAGAAAGAAATTGATTTCAGATGCCAAGTACTACCTGTGGGATGAGCCATACCTCTTTAAGAGATGTGCAGACGGGATAATCTGCAGATGTGTACCCAGAGAGGAAGCACAAAGAATCCTATGGCATTGCCATGGATCACAATATGGAGGATATTTTGGAGGTGAGCGAACAGCAACCAAGGTCCTCCAATGCGGATTCTACTGGCCTACTCTCAATAGAGATGCCCGAGAGTTTGTGCGTAACTGTGACAGTTGCCAAAGAGCTGGTAACTTGCCTCATGGTTATGCCATGCCTCAGCAAGGGATCTTAGAGATTGAATTGTTTGATGTATGGGGAATTGACTTCATGGGTCCCTACCCACCATGATACTCAAACACTTATATTCTAGTGGCAGCAGAATATGTATCTAAATGGGTGGAAGCAATTGCCACACCCAATAATGATACCAAAACCGTGCTGAAATTCCTCCAGAAACACATCTTCAGCAGGTTTGGTGTTCCCAGAGTACTGATCAGTGATGGAGGCACCCATTTCTGCAATAAACAACTGTACTCTGCTATGGTCAGATATGGAATTAGCCACAAAGTAGCAACTTCGTATCACCCACAGACAAATGGGCAAGCTGAGGTCTCTAACAGAGAGCTCAAAAGAATCCTGGAACGGACTGTTATTGCCCGAAGAAAGGATTGGGCAAAGAGCTTGGATGATGCTCTGTGGGCATACAGAACAGCATACAAGACTCCTATAGGAACCTCTCCATACCAACTGGTGTATGGGAAGGCCTGTCATCTGCCCGTGGAACTGGAACATAAAGCCTACTGGGCAACCAGATTCCTAAACATGGATGCTAAGTTAGCTGGTGAAAAAAGATTGCTCCAGCTAAATGAGCTAGAGGAATTCAGACTCAATGCCTTTGAAAATGCAAAAATTTATAAGGAAAAGGCAAAGAAGTGGCATGACAAGAAATTGTCATCCAGAGTCTTTGAGCCAGGACAAAAGGTCCTGCTCTTCAACTCTAGGCTCAGATTGTTCCCAGAAAAGCTTAAGTCCCGCTGGAGGGGTCCGTATGTGATTACAGGAGTATCACCATATGGATATGTTGAGCTTCAGGATACTGATTCTGACAAGAATTTCATTGTTAATGGACAGAGGATCAAGCATTATCTTGAAAGCAATTTTGAGCAAGAATGCTCAAAACTGAGACTTGAGTGATTTCCAGTGAAGGTCCAGCTAAAGACAATAAAGAAGCGCTTGCTGGGAGGCAACCCAGTGATTAGAAGGGTATCTGTTCTGTCTAATCAAGATTTAATACATATTCTTAAAGGGCAATTATCAAATTTGAAGGAATTCACAGAGTTACAGAAGGATTCAGTGCGAAAAGCAGAGAAAAAGAGCTTATTGGCAAAAAAATGCTAGTAAGGGGTACTCTGGGCGTTAAACGCCAGAATGGGCACTATTCTGGGCGTTTAACGCCAGTAATTGTGCCATTTTGGGCGTTAAACGCCAGAATGGGCACCATTCTGGGCGTTTAACGCCAGGTGTGCAGCATCCTGGGCGTTTAGCAAAACGCCCAGTGATAAAGGGATTTCTGGCGTTTAACGCCAACCAGGATACTTGGCTGGGCGTTAAACGCCCAAATGGGCGTTAAACGCCAGAATGGATACCATTCTGGGCGTTTAACGCCAGAAAGGCAGGGGGAGGAGATTTTGTTCCCAGTTCAAATTTTTTTCAAACTTTCTTGTTTTAAAAATTAGAATCTTCTTCAAATCTATTTCAAATCCTTTCCTAGACTCTTTTAAAAAAACTCAATTATCTCCTCAAATTTTTTTCATATCTTCTCAAATCTCCTTCAAATTTTCAAAAATTTCTCCTCCTCTCCTATTTAAACATGTTCGGCCACCCTCCTTCCCCACACCATTCAAATTTGCTCTCCTCTTCTCTCCCCTCTTTGCCTTCTTTTGCTTGAGGACAAGCAAACCTCTAAGTTTGGTGTGCTTTCCGTGATCACTAGGCCAAGATTTATCAAGATCATGGCTCCTAGAGGAAAACAAACCAATTCAAGAGGCAAGAAAGAGAATAATCCAAAGGATGTTTAGAGTCAAGAAAAGTTCTTAACCAAAGAACATGTAGACCATTACCACAAAATAATGGGTCTGAGGTCAGTGATCCCGGAAGTCAAATTCAATCTGAAAGAAGATGAATATCCAGAGATCCAAGAGCAAATTCGAAACAGAGGATGGGAAGTTCTAACCAACCCTGAGACAAAGGTTGGAAGGAACATGGTTCAGGAATTCTACTCAAATCTATGGCTGACAGATAAGCAGAGAATGACTGGAACTGCTTTTCATACCTACAGAACCATGGTCAGAGGGAGAATTATTTACTTCCATCTGGACAAAATAAGAGAGGTCTTCAAATTGCCTCAACTGCAAGATGATCCTGAATCCTTTAATAGGAGGATGGTGAGAGCAGATAAAGGGTTGGATCAAGTTCTAAAGGATATATGCCTCCCTGGAACTAAATGGATAACCAATTCAAAAGGTGTCCCAAACCAACTCAAGAGGGGAGACCTCAAACCAATTGCAAGAGGTTGGCTAGACTTTATTGTGCGTTCCATATTGCCCACTAGCAACCGTTCTGAGGTCACCATCAAGAGAGCAGTGATGATTCATTGCATTATGCTTGGAAAAGAAGTGGAGGTTCATCATCTGATTGCTTGTGAGATCTACATAATTGCAAATAAAAATTCCACTGAAGCCAAACTGGCCTACCCAAGCTTGATCTCCTTGCTCTGTAAAGAGGCTGGGGTGAAGATGGGAGTAGATGAATTCATACCCAATGAACATCCAATCACCAAGAAGTCAATGGAAGGACAAATGCAAGACAATTCTA
Source organism: Arachis stenosperma (assembly GCF_014773155.1). NCBI lineage: Eukaryota > Viridiplantae > Streptophyta > Magnoliopsida > Fabales > Fabaceae > Arachis > Arachis stenosperma. The sequence continues at coordinate 32,099,710 of NC_080383.1, read as the reverse complement.
TCAAAAAGAGGGCGCAGGAGTTCCTCCCTGAATTTCCTGAAATTGACTACTGGGCCAGCCTAGAAGCATCTATCACCAAGTTGCAAGAAACTATGGAGCAACTTAAGGAAGAACAGCAGAATCAGAACTGCATGCTCTGCAAATTGCTGAAGGAACAAGAGAAGCAGGGGCATGAACTTCAAGAGATGAAACGCCAAAAGCTCTCCCCTCAAGTGGAGGGAGCATCCACTTCTCAAAATCAAGGTTGTTGAGTCCTAACTCTGTGATAACCTCTATCATTAGGAGCCTATTTAAATTTTTTGTTTTCTATTATTATTAGTCTTATCTTATATCTATTTTTGAGTCTTGTTCTTAGTTCATGATTAATAAAATTTAAAGTTCATGTCTTAAAGCTATAAATTTCCTATGAATCCATCACCTCTCTTAAATGAAAAATGCTTTAATCACAAAAGAACAAGAAGTACAGGATTTCGAATTCATCTCTGAAACTAGTTGAATTAGTTTGATGTGGTGACAATACTTTTTGTTTTCTGAATGAATGCTTGAACAGTGCATATGTCTTTTGAATTTGTTGTTTTAAGAATGTTAAAATTGATGGCTCTTGAAAGAATGATGGAAAGGGAGAACTGTTATTGAGGATCTGAAAAATCATCAAATTGATTCTTGAAGCAAGAAAAAGCAAAAAAAAAAGAAAAAAAACGAAAAAAAAAGAAGAGAAAAAGAAAAAGAAAGAAATAAAGTTGTGATCCAAGGCAAAAGGAGTGTGCTTAAGAACCCTGGGCACCTCTAATTGGGGACTCTAGCAAAGCTGAGTCACAATCTGAAAAGGTTCACCCAATTATGTGTCTGTGGCATGTATGTATCCGGTGGTAATACTGGAAGACAGAGTGCTTTGGGCCACAGCCAAGACTCATAAAGTAGCTATGTTCAAGAATCATCATACTTAACTAGGAGAATCAATAACACTATCTGAGTTCTGAGTTCTTATAGATGCCAATCATTCTAAACTTCAAAGGATAAAGCGAGATGCCAAAACTGTTCGGAAGCAAAAAGCTACTAGTCCCGCTCATCTAATTGGAGCCAAGTTTCTTTGATATTTTGGAGTCTATAGTATATTCTCTTCTTTTTATTCTATTTTGATCTTCAGTTGCTTGTGGACAAGCAACAATTTAAGTTTAGTGTTGTGATGAGCGGATAATTTATACGCTTTTTGGCATTGTTTTGAGTATGTTTTTAGTATATTTTAGTTAGTTTTTATTATATTTTTATTAGTTTTTAGTTAAAATTCACTTTTATGGACTTTACTATGAGTTTGTGTGTTTTTCTGTGATTTCAGGTATTTTCTGGCTGAAATTGAGGGTCCTGAGCAAAAATCTGATTTAGAGGCTGAAAAGGACTGCAGATGCTGTTGGATTCTGACCTCCCTGCACTCGAAGTGGATTTTCTGGAGCTACAGAAGCCCAATTGGCGCGCTCTCAACGGCGTTGGAAAGTAGACATTCTGGGCTTTCCAGCAATGTATAATAGTTCATACTTTGCCCGAGATTTGATGGCCCAAACCGGCGTTGCAAATCAGCTTCAGAATTCCCAGCGTTTAACGCTGGAACTGGCATAAAAATTGGAGTTAAACGCCCAAACTGGCATAAAAGCTGGCGTTTAACTCCAGAAAGAGTCTCTACACGAAAATGCTTAAATGCTCAGCCCAAGCACACACCAAGTGGGCCCGGAAGTGGATTTTTCTGTCATTTGCTCAATTCTGTAAACCCTAGGTTACTAGTTCACTATTAATAGGATCTTTTGACATTGTATCTGTACCTCATGACATTTTACACATTTCTCATTGTATCTTCTACAGCATGAGTCTCTAAACCCCATGGTTGGGGGGTGAGGAGCTCTGCTGTGTCTTGATGGATTAATGCAATTACTATTGTTTTTCATTCAATCATGCTTGCTTCCATTCTAAGATATCACTTGTTCTTAAACCTGATGAATGTGATGATCCGTGACACTCATCATCATTCTCAACTATGAACGTGTGCCTGACAACCACCTCCGTTCTACCTTAGATTGAGTAGATATCTCTTGGATTCCTTAATCAGAATCCTCGTGGTATAAGCTAGAATTGATGGCGGCATTCAAGAGAATCCGGAAGGTCTAAACCTTGTCTGTGGTATTCTGAGTAGGATTCAAGGATTGAATGACTGTGACGAGCTTCAAACTCCTGAGGGCTGGGCGTTAGTGACAGACGCAAAAGAATCACTGGATTCTATTCCAACCCGATTGAGAAGCGACAGATGATTAGCCGTGCTGTGACAGAGCGTGTTGAACATTTTCACTGAGAGGATGGGAGATAGCCATTGACAACGGTGAAACTCTACATACAGCTTGCCATGGAAGGAGCCTTGCGTGTTTGAAGAAGAAGACAGTAGGAAAGCAGAGGTTCAGAAGACAGAGCATCTCCAAAACCTCAACATGTTCCCCATTACTGCAAAACAAGTATTTATTTCATGATCTTTTGCTTTTCACAATCAATCCTGATAATTTTTGATATCCTGACTAAGAGTTACAAGATAACCATAGCTTGCTTCAAGCCGACAATCTCCGTGGGATCGACCCTTACTCACGTAAGGTATTACTTGGACGACCCAGTGCACTTGCTGGTTAGTTGTGCGGGATTGCAAATGTGTGATTGCAATTTCGTGCACCATTCGGCTAGCTATTTTGTTAGAAAATCCAGTTGCTGATTGAATTCAGTAACTTGTTCTGTAGGACTCAGTTCAGCAGTTACTGTTTTTACCTCTTCTTTCATGGAAGGTTCACTGCTTAGGTACAGATGCTGATTTCTGGCAACTGTATCAATGAGCTCTTGAGCTTCTTCTATTATCTTTCTCATGTGTATAGATCCACCAGCTGAGTAGTCTAGAGAAATCTGAGCTATTTTTTGTAAGCCCATAGTAGAAGATGTCTAACTACACCCACTCTGAAAACATTTTTCAGAGGGGCATTTTCTTAGCATATCTCTGTATCTCTCCCAAGCATCATAAAGAGATTCATTATCTCCTTGTTTGAAGCCTTGGATGCTCAGCCTTAGCTGTGCCATCCGTTTTGGAGGAAAATAGTGATTCAAAAATTTTTCTGACAGCTATTTCCATGTCTTTATGCTGTCCTTAGGTTGGTTATTTAACCACCTCTTAGCTTGGTCTTTTACAGCAAATGGGAACAGTAATAGCCTGTAGACATCCTGATCTACCTCTTTATCATGTACTGTGTCAGCAATTTGTAAAAACTATACCAGAAACTCTGTAGGTTTTTCCTGTGGAAGACCGGAATACTGGCAACTTTGCTGCACCATGATGATGAGCTGAGGATTCAACTCAAAACTACTGACTCCGATGGAGGGTATACAGATACTACTCCCATATGAAGCAGTAGTGGGGTTAGCATATGACCCCAGAATCCTTCTGAACTGTTCATTTTCACTTAGGTCCATGTTGGAGTAAAGGAGGTAATGTGGATTTAAATTTTATTTATTTTATTATAAAAAAATTGATTTTCGAAATAATAATTTAAAATAAAATAAAAACCAAAATAAAAATAAAATAAAATAAATAAAAAAAGAAAATTAAAAATTAAAAATAATAAAAATTAGAAAATATTTTATGAAGATTTTCGAAAAAAATGAGGAGAGAGAAAGTGGTTAGGATATTTTCGAAAAAGATAAAAAAATATATATATATATTTTTTAAAATCTTAAAAGGATAAGATTTGAAAAATTTTGAAATTGAAATATGAATTTTTTAAAAAAAATTTTCGAAAAAGTAGCTTAGAAATAGTTAGAAAAGATAAATTTTTTGAATTTTGAATTTTATGATGAAAGAGAAAAACACACAAAAGACACAAGACTTAAAATTTTTAGATCTAATCCTCCTTGTTTTTGAAAATTTTGGAGGGAAAACACCAAGGAACACCAAACTTAAAAATTTTAAGATCAAAACACAAAGAAGACTCAAGAACACTTTGAAGATTCACAAGAACAACAAGAACAAAAGAAAGAACACCAAACTTAAAATTTTTAGAAAACTTCAATAAAATTTTCGAAAATTATAAAAAGATTAACAATAAAACACCAAACTTAAAGTTTGGCACAAGATTCAATCAAAGAAAAATTATTTTTGAAAAAGATTTTAAAAAGAAGATACCCAATTACCAAGAACATAGACCAACGCTCTAGCCAATTGGGCAGTAAAGGTAACACTTGTTTTGAAGAGGTATATATATATATTTCTTTTTGGAAGACTAATGCTTTGGAAAAGAACAAGAAAAACAAGAAAAGACACAGAACAAGAAAAATTAAAAATCAAACAAGAAAAATAAACAAGAACAACTTAAAGATCAAAGAACACAAATTCGAAAATTTAAAAGGAAAATATAAAATATGCAATTGACACCAAACTTAGAACAAGACACTAACTCACGAAAAATTAAAAATTAATAAGGAAAAGTAATATTTTTGAAAATTTTTTCGAAGAGAAATTAAAGGACTCAAATTTAATGACTCTATAGCATCAATAATCTATTCCTAATCTAAGCAACAAAATAAACCTTTAGTTGTTCAAACTCAAACAATCCCCGGCAACGGCGCCAAAAACTTGGTGCACGAAATTGCAATCATACTTTTGCAATCCGTACAACTAACCAGCAAGTGCACTGGGTCATCCAAGTAATACCTTATGTGAGTAATGGTCGAATCCCACGGAGATTGTTGGCTTGAAGCAAGCTATGGTTATGTTGTAATTCTTAGTCGGGATATCAATTATAATTATCAATTTGAATTACGAAAAATAAAAGAGCATAAAATAAATAATTGTTGCTTAATAATGGAGAATATGTTGGAGTTTTGGAGATGCTTTGTCCTCTGAATTCCTGCAACATAATACTTTCTTACATGCAAAAGTGCAAAGTTCCTTCCATGGCAAGCTCTATGTAGGGTGTCACCATTGTCAATGGCTACTTCCCATCCTCTCAGTGAAAATGGTCCAAATGCTTTGTCACAGCACGGCTAATCATCTGTTGGTTCTCGATCATGTTGGAATAGGATCCATTGATCCTTTTGCGTTTGTAATCACACCCAGCAATCGCGATTTTGAAGCTCGTCACAGTCATTCAATCCTTGAATCCTACTCGGAATACCACAGACAAGGTTTAGACTTTCCGGATTCTCATGAATACCGCCATCAATTCTAGCTTATACCACGAAGATTCTGATTAAGAGATCTAAGAGATACTCATTCAATCTGATGTAGAACGGAGGTGGTTGTCAGGCACACGTTCATGGATTGAGGAAGGTGATGAGTGTCACGGATCATCACCTTCTTCAAAGTGAAGCGCGAATGAATATCTTAGATAGGAACAAGCATGTTTGAATGGAAAATAGAAATAATTGCATTAATTCATCAAGACGTTACAGAGCTCCTCACCCCCAACAATGGGTTTTAGAGACTTATGCTGCCAAAAGGTACAAATTTCAGATCTAAAAATGTCATGAGATACAAAATAAGTCTCTAAAAGTTGTTTAAATACTAAACTAGTAACTTAGGTTTACAGAAAATGACTAAACTAAGATAATTGGTGCAGAAATCTACTTCTGGGGCCCACTTGGTGTGTGCTGGGGCTGAGACTTAAGCTTCTCACGTGCCTGGGCTGTTTCTGGCGTTGAACTCCAACTTGTAACCTGTTTCTGGCGCTGAACGCCAGACTGCAACATGGAACTGGCGTTGAACGCCAGTTTACGTCGTCTATCTTCGCCCAAAGTATGGACTATTATATATTGCTGGAAATCCCTAGATGTCTACTTTCCAGCCCAATTGAGAGCGCGCCAATTGGACACTTGTAGCTCCAAAAAATCCATTCCGAGTGCAGGGAGGTCAGAATCCAACAACATCAGCAATCCTTTTTCAACCTAAATCAGATTTTTACTCAGCTCCCTCAATTTCAGCCAGAAAATACCTGAAATTACAGAAAAATACACAAACTCATAGTAAAATCCAGAAATATGATTTTCGCTTAAAAACTAATAAAATTCTATTAAAAACTAATTAAAACATGCTAAAATCTACATGAAATTATCCCCAAAAAGCATATAAAATATCCGCTCATCACCTAACATTTTCCAACTACAACTTGCATCCCATGTTGGTTTTAAGCCACATATCACTCATACCGATGATATCACACACTTCTTTATCTCCTGATTTGATCTTGCCAAAATTTTCAACAGTATAGGAAGTAAAAAATTCATGCCTCAAAATGACATAACATGAGGCACCAGGGTCCATAATCCAACTAGAATCATCACAGACAATGTTCACATAATTTTCATCATATATGATAAGAACATCTTCATAAACAATAGCAACAGTTTCTTTATCACTATTTTTACCTTTGTCTTCATTTCTTCCCCTTGATTATTCTCTTTTAAAAAATCTACAATGCCTCTTGATATGCCCCGCCTTGCCACAATGGTGACAAATGAACTCCTTTCTTGGCTTGTACTTTTCTCTTAACTTGCTTTGACTCTCTGACCTGTCAGAATTATGAGGTTTTCTACTTTGACTTCTCTCCCATGACTCTGAAACAAGTGCTTCTGACTGAGAGGAGGCATTAATCAAACCTTGCTCTTTTTTCTGACTTTTTCATTCAACATGCTCTCTTTAACCATTCTAACGTCAACTTTTCATTTGGAGCTAAGTTAGTCAATGTCACAACTAGAACTTTTCAACTGTTAGGTAAATAATTCAACAACAACAAGGCTTGCAACTCATCATTTAAAGTGATTTTATTATTTGTCACTTAGTTCACTGTTTCCTGAAATATGCTCAAGTGCTCCAACATTGATTTACCTTCAATATACTTTATATTGACAAGCTTCCTAACCAAGAAAGCTTTGTTTTGTACATTCTTCCTTTCATATAACTCCTTCAATTTCTTCCGCATCTTTTCGGCATTCGTTTCGGTGTCAACATGTGGATACACGCTAAGATCAAGCCATTGCCTAATCAAAACAACTGCATTCCAATTCAACTTCTTCCATTCAAGATCAGATTTAGTACCTTTGGATTTATCCCCTCTACAGGATCATACAAGTCATTGCTATACAATATATCTTCCATGAGGGTCTTCCAAATTGAGTAAATTTTTTGAATTCAATTTGACTATATTTGGACCATGAGTATTTTTCTCCATTTAATCAACATAGAAATAAATAACCAAAGCTTTGATACCACTTTGTTGGGTAAACTAAGGTTCAATAAGAACATGTCTAACAGCGGGAGCACCAAAAATAATTTTTCACAACTTGTGCGATTAAATAGGCAACTCCAAATATACTCAAGAAGCAAATATAATGGTAGAAATTAAATAATCGAACACTAAAATTTTATTGTAGAAAAATTTCTAAAAAAGGGACAAAAAATCCACAGGACCTAGTCTAGTAAAATCTTCCACTATAAAAATAATGGGTACACAATCAGTCTTCGTAGTAGCTCTAGGACATCTCAACAATAAAAAAAATGCATCATCAAAACTGATGGAATCAACATAAACCCTCTATAAAAGTGAGTATCTCAAATTAGACGAAAGAGAAGGTAATACAAGTAACAAATTATATCCTAATTTTCATCTCTACACTGGAAATAACATACTAAAATTTCATAAGAAATGAAACAAATTTACCAGATCAATGAGATCAAAATGGTACCACCATTTTTCCTCCAATTCTTCTTTTCTTCGATGATGGCGCACTCTCTCTCCCTCACGGTTCCTTTTCTTTCTTGTTCAAAAATGACAGTTTTAAATTTCTCTCTTCCTCGGTGGCTATAAGCCACTTTCTTTTCTTCTTCCTTTTTTGTTTCTAACTTGTGGATCCTATTTAGTTGAGGATCCACCAACTATATAGTTAAAATATGATCATTAATCTGTAAGCATCGAAATTAAGTGGATAATACGCACGCACGCATGCACACACAGAGAGAGAAAGAAAGAGCACAAAATAATATAATTTCTTATAAGAAGCAAATAATTTTTGTATTTGATAAATTTTTTGTGTATTTAATGAAAAATTTTGAGACAATAATTGAATAAATCTATTTTGTCATCTGTAAATAATTAAATTTGGAAATACTTTACCAATAGCAAGGTCATTCGCAAAATATATAATTTTTATTTTCTATTATACTAAGCAACAACTAAATCATTATTATTTACTTTTTTAAATATCATAAATACGTTAATAATGATCTAATCTTTTGTAACACATACACACACATTCAGTTAACATTACCAACAACTTGGTTGTCAATCATCTGAATTTAAAAGTTCATGGCAATTAATATTACAAACGGGTCCATCGCTAAAGAGTTTTAAATGAAACAGTGTTTGGAGTCATAGGTATTTTATTATAATTGACTTGAATTGGTCTAGTAATTAACTTATTAGTCTATTTGAGTGAATGTTGAGAGTTCGAATCATGTCTTGTGAATGCAGTAACCCATTACCCAACCGTCTATCATGAGAATACAGAAAATTAAAATGTCACACCCTACCACATCTTAATTTTCCTTCTACATTCCTGATTCTCCTACTCACTCTAATCTTGCTCTTTCTGCCTAAAGTTTCATCGTCGTTTTCTCCTTCGTCGGAGCTCAATTCGAGATTTCAGAACCACCTTTATTATTGTGGTAAGTTGTTCTTCAGTTTATTCGGTTTAGTTTTTTCAATTAACTAACTTTTTTTGATCGTTTTGTGTATCTCTAATTATGTGACTTTTGAGTTTACAAGGTTTTTAATGAGGCAGTCTCCGTCACAAATGATATTGTACTCTTTTTTCTTCACTAAGGTTTTTTTCTACTGGGTTTTTCTTTAGTCAGGTTTTAACGAGGCAATAATCCTAAATGGTTTTTTTCCACTGGGTTTTTCTTTAGTCATGCGGGTGACTCAGTTTTCATGTTACCAAGAAACAATTTACATTAATGAAGGTTGAAAATATGAACCCTATACATGTATAAATAGGGGGTATGGTACGAGACAATACACACAGCAATATTAACAACAAATATTCTCTCTCTCTTTTATTATACAATAAAGCACTTCTTTACTTTCTCTCTCAAGGTAGTCAAAATCACGTTTCAACTCATGGAAACGCATGAGTTCATGTTTCTGCATCGTCCCTCAGTCTCGGTTTTGCTTCTCGTCCAGGACCAAGCATCTTCGTGTGGAATCGCCACGCAAAAATGCAGAGCCGCTGGAATCACATTTCTGCCCCGATGTTGTGTTCAAGATTGAAGAGGCTCTTTTTTTTTTATCCTGATTGCAGCCCAGTCCAACCCAATGGCCCAATCTGAATAGTAAATTCCCTAATCTCTTTACCTTTCCCACTTTACAGTTTATCTCCATGGCCAAAATTTCACCTTTTCTCAAGTCTTTCTATCTCTGACTCTCTCTGACTCTATCTCTCTATCCCTCTGAAGTTTGAATTTTGCGCGACCAAAATCCCCAATTTGGTGTGTCACTGTCACAGCCTCACCATAAGGTATGCTGTCGTTGTTGTGGAATTATACTGGTGGTGGCTGGGCTGGACTATGTGAGCGTCAATTTGTGATTGTAATTTGTGAGATTCTCTGGCTCTGTCTCTTTGTCTCTGGTTCTCTGGCTTTCCCTTTCTATTTCTGGAATCTGGGTTGCTACTGTTCTTCTCCTCCCCTTAACTGGTAGTTTAGGTATGTTAAAACTTTTTTAATTTTTCTCCTCTTCAATGTCAGCTCAATATGTTGTTGTGCTTGTTTATTATTGATTATATTGCAGGTTGAATTGCTATTGTCTATCTTTATTGGTTTACTGATTATATTGCAGATTTATATTGTTCAATTTAGATTATGATTTTATATGAATTATGGTAGGTTTTCAAATTGAGGTTAACTATTTAATTTATCTGTTCATGTTTATTGCAAATATGTATTTCATATCAGGTCATCGTATAAGCGACCTTTCATTCTTTACTTAAAGTTTTTGTAAGTAATTACAGATGTGAATTACGAATTGGTTAATTGTCAGTTCTTTACTTGATGAAGTGTTGTTCTGGACCAAATTGGTGATGGCAAAATTTTTAAAGATTAACTTCTTTCAATTTCTATGAAAATAATTTAGTTAACAAGGAACCATATTATTCTTCACAGCCTCTTATATATATGTCAGTAACTATCCGATTCTGAATTAAAGTATCCTAATCTTAACAGAGCCATATATAAAAGATTCAACTAAAATCCATGAGATCAGAACTTTTTAGATCCACTAAATACAGTGTCTTTTACTTCCAATTCAATAACCTAGAACTAGAATCCCCTTTTTTTAAATTAAATTAAATCAACCCTTAGATTTAGAAACTAGAAGTGTCCCTAAACAAGTAACATGGCATCATGTGAAGTGGGACTTAGCTAGTACAGCAAAACCTTTATGTTATTGTTAATTACCAATAATTCACATATTATCCGATCCCTTAGCTAGTACAGCAAAACCTTGGCTAGTACAACATGGGCTTCTCTATTCATAGAAAAAGAAGCTGCAATTGGCAGCATGTGCACCAATATATTATCCTTTTATCTAAACCCATTAATCTTTTTTAGCAAATCTTATAAGCTTTTCTAAAAGGTTGATATAACAAATATGATATATAGAAGAAGTAAACCTTATAAGTTATAACTGTTAATTAATCTTGTTTATTGTCCTGTACTTTTGAATTTCTTATCTCTCTTATTTTGGTGTATACATGTTTGTATAAATAAGGGACATTAGATTATGTGTGTCAAAGGGGTACAAGTCTACAACTACCATTTCTAAACATACTGCAGAAGTTGGGACCCTGGAACATGTGCATGTTGTAATGCAATAAGCATTAATACACTAATGTCTTCATTATTTGTTGCCTATATTATCCCAATAATTTTATAACTATCTATATCTATGAATTGTTGTGGCATTGAATATAATTCTTGAATTTTTGTTATGCTGGTATTTTTTGTTCGAATTGGATTGTTAAATTTTTGTTGTTGAACTTGGATGGTTGTACTTGAAATTGAACACAATTCTGTAATTTTTGTTAAATTGTTGAATTTTTGCTATGATATTGAATTGATTCGTTGAATATTTACTGTTTTCATTTTTTTCTGAACAGGAATGGCATCGACTTAAGCTAATGCAAGTGAAAATCTGACTAACATTCCAGCTTTTCAGTCATGAAGTACATCTGGAATTGCTTGTAAAAGAAAAGTTGCTAAGAATGCTCTTGGAAGTAGAACTGATGTAGGATGGGAGCATGGGATATCTGTTGGAGAAGATGGAAAGAAGATACAATGTAAATACTGTCATAAAATTTTTTCAGGGGGAGTTTATAGATTGAAATATCACTTAGTAGGAACTCAAAAAGATATTGGGGCTTGTACAACTGTCAGTGATGAAGTTAAGAAGCAGATGTGGGATGTTGTGAGTGGGTTGCAAGTGAATTTGATGAAGAAAACAAACATGGGTGGGGCAAGCCCAGGAGAAGCTACTAAAGAAGTTGACACTACTGGTGAAAAAAGAAAGGGAAAAGAACTAGATGGCAACATATTCAAGAAAACACGTATTAGTACTCAAACAACAATCAACAATATATTTAAGAAGAATTTGAGAGAGAAAGTATATTTAGAGATTAGTGCTTTTTTTTTACAACAATGGCATCCCCTTTAATGTTTCAAGGAGCGAGGAATACAGTAGAATGTTTGAGAAAGTTATACGATACGGGCAAAGATTCAAGCCACCATCCTACCATGAATTAAGGGTGCCTCTTTTGAAGAAACACATGGAGCTTGTTCAACAATCACTAGAAGAACATAGAAAATATTGGAAGCAGGTTAGTTGCATAATAATGACTAATGGTTGGACAGATAAGAGAAGACGGATCATCCTAAATTTTTTGGTTAATAGTCCTAAAGGGACTATTTTTTTTAAATCCATTGATGCTTCTCACATTACTAAGACAGCTGATAAAATCTTTAAAATGATAGATGATGTGGTTAAAGAGGTTGGTGAAGAAAATGTCATCCAAGTTGTCACCGACAATGCGGCTAACTACAAAGCTGCAGGAGAAATGCTAATGAAAAAGAGGAAAAAATTGTTTTGGATGCCTTGTGCAGCACATTGATTGATTTAATGTTAGAAGACTTGGGAAAAAAGTAACACTTCACATGGACACAATTTATAAAGGTAGAAAGATTACTACTTACATATATGCTAGAACTGCTCTTATTGCACTACTATACATCCACACTAAGGGGAAAGATTTGGTGAGGCCGGATATGACCCATTTTGCAACTTTTTACCTTACTTTGGGATGTCTTAATGACAACAAGGATTTCTTAATAAGAATGTTTCCTTCTAATCAATGGACTTCTAGTAAATTTGCAAAGACAAAAGATGAAAAGATAATTGCAAGTGTGGTGTTAGATAAGGTGTTTTGGAAGGAAGTCGTAATTTGTTTGAGGGCTGCCTACCCTCTTCTTCATGTGCTTCGTATGGTGGATTCAGAAGAAAAGCTGGCAATGGGATTTATTTATGAAGAAATGACAAGTGCAAAGGAGAAAATACGAGATGCATTTCAAGGAGTAGAGAGAAGGTAAAGTGTCTAATTATTTTATTTTTTAATTAATGCATAAGAGTTGTACATAATGTTGAATGATACGTGTAAAGTGTAATTGTAAAATGTAATAACGGCAGAAGTAGAAAAGTAAAAGCCAGAGAGAGTTGAAAAATTTGAATTCTGAAAATATTGTTTATTTTGTAACTAATTTATTAATTTTTTATGTTTTAGTTATATACCTATTTGGGATATTAATGATGCAAGATGGGGCAACCAACTTCATAGGCCATTGCATGTTGCAGGCTATTATTTGAATCTTCAAATTCATTATAGCTCTGGTTTTAAAATTGCTTATGAGCTTAAGAAACAGTTTTATGCTTGTATGGAAAGGATGACAGGAAATCCAAATTTAATCACTAAGATGGATGTTCAACTTGAAGATTTAAGACTCGAAAAGAGTTTTTTGGTAGTAAAGTAGCTCAAAATGCAATTTATACTAAAACTCCAGCTCAATGGTGGGATTCTTATGGAGATCAGCATCCAAATCTCCAACAATTTGCAATTCGTGTCTTGAATTTGACATGTAGTTCATCTGGATGTGAACGTAATTGGAGCGCTTTTGATATGGTTAGTAATTAAATATAAGTTACATTTTACTTTTATAAACTTGGTTGTTAATTTTTCAATTCTATCTTGTTGTTTGACTAATGTCTAATATTTTTTTATCTACTTTTGAAAGGTTCACAAAAAAAGGAGAAACCGTTTGAAAGCTAAAACCATAAATGATGTTGTGTTTGTGATGACAAACTCAAGATTAGCAAAAAAAAAAATAAACTAGAAGAAGTCTTGATTATGACTATAGTCTTGATGAGTTGGACTCTGATGAAGAGTGAATTGTTGCTAACGAAGATGGAGAAAACAAGATTTAGATGCTCTAATTCCAGATCCTGATTTAAATGATGGAGCAAGTGGTAATAGAGTTGTTGGTGCCTTTAAGGATCCTTTGGCAATTTCTTATCTTGATGATAATGAGTTTGAAGAACTTCTCCAAGGACCTCTTCCTCCTGCTCCTGGGAATAAAGTTGTGAAACTGGTGGACGAAATTGTGATCCATGTTCTAACTATTTTGAGATGAAAGCTTTATTATGGCACTGGTTAAATCCACAACTCCGTTCAACTAACCAGCAAGTGTACTGGGTCGTCCAAGTAATAAACCTTACGTGAGTAAGGGTCGATCCCACAGAGATTGTTGGTATGAAGCAAGCTATGGGCACCTTGTAAATCTCAGTCAGGCAGATAAAATTATGGAATTTAGAAAATCAGTTAATAAAAAGAAAAGAAATAATAAAAGGGATACTTATGCAGCCTCATTGGTGGGAATTTCAGATAAGCGCATGGAGATGCTGTATGGCTCAAGGACGCCTGCTCTCCTATTGCTTCAATTCAATCCTTCTTACTCCTTTCCATGGCAAGCTGTGTATAGGGGTTCACCATCAGCGGTGGCTACTTTCAATCCTCTCGGGAAAATGGTCCTCTGCGGCTGTCACTCGCATGGCTAATCGTCTGGAGGCATCACCCATGGTTAATGGCTACATCCCATCCTCGCAGTGAAAACTACGCTCACGCACTCTGTCACAGCACGGCTAATCACTGGTTGGTTCCCGCACCTACTGGAATAGAATCCCTTGATTCTTTTGCGTTTGTCATCACGCCCAGCACTTGCAAGTCTGAAGCACGTCACAGTCATTCATTACCGGAATCCTACTCGGAATACCACAGACAAGGTGAGACTTTCCGGATTCCCAGGATCCTACTCGGAATACCACAGACAAGGTGAGACTTTCCGGATCCTCATAAATGCCGCCATCTATCTAGCTTATACCACGAAGATTCTGTTGGGGAATCTAAGAGATACACATTCAAGCTCTGTTGCATGTAGAACAGAAGTGGTTGTCAATCACGTGCGTTCATAAGTGAGAATGATAATGAGGGTTATCTAATCATCACATTCATCATGTTCTTAGGTGCGAATGAATATCTTGGAATAAGAATAAGAGAGATTTGAATAAAAGAAAATAGAATTGCATTAATACTTGAGGTACAGCAGAGCTCCACACCCTTAATTTATGGTGTGCAGAAACTCCACCGTTGAAAATACATAAGTAAAAGGTTCAGGCATGGCCGAATGGCCAGCCCCCTAAAACGTGATCAATAGCCTCTTAGGATGAAGAATAAAACAAAACTGAGACCAAAGATGTCTAATACATTAGTAAATCATCCTATTTATAATAAACTAGCTCCTAGGGTTTACATGAGTAAGTAATTGATGCATAAATCCACTTCCGGGGCCCACTTGGTGTATGTTTGGGCTGAGCTTGATCAATCCACGAGCTGAGGCTTTTCTTGGAGTTGAACTCCGAGTTATGACGTGTTTTGGGCGTTCAACTCCGAATCATGACGTTTTTCTGGCGTTTAACTCCAGACAGCAGCATGTACTTGGCGTTCAACGCCAAGTTACGTCGTCAATTTCCGAATAAAGTATGGACTATTATATATTGCTGGAAAGCCCGGGATGTCTACTTTCCAACGCCGTTGCGAGCGCGCCATTTGGAGTTCTGTAGCTCCAGAAAATCCATTTCGAGTGCAGGGAGGTCAGATTCCAACAGCATCAGCAGTCCTTTTGTCAGCCTTTTTCAGAGTTTTGCTCAAATCCCTTAATTTCAGTCAGAAATTACCTGAAATCACAGAAAAACACACAAACTCATAGTAAAGTCCAGAAATGTGAATTTAACATAAAAACTAAGGAAAACATCCCTAAAAGTAGCTTGAACTTACTAAAAACTACCTAAAAACAATGCCAAAAAGCGTATAAATTATCCGCTCATCACAACACCAAACTTAAATTGTTGCTTGTCCCCAAGCAACTGAAAATCAAATAGGATAAAAAGAAGAGAATATACTATAAATTCAGAAATATCAATGAATATTAATTATAATTAAATGAGCGGGACTTGTAGCTTTTTGCTTCTGAACAGTTTTGGCATCTCACTTTTTCCTTTGAAGTTTAGAATGATTGGCTTCTTTAGGAACTTAGAATTTTGGATAGTGTTATTGACTTTCCTAGTTAAGCATGTTGATTCTTGAACACAGCTACTTATGAGTCTTGGCTGTGGCCCTAAGCACTTTGTTTTCCAGTATTACCACCGGATACATAAATGCCACAGACACATAACTGGGTGAACCTTTTCAGATTGTGACTTAGCTTTGCTAAAGTCCCCAATTAGTGGTGTCCAGAGCTCTTAAGCACACTCTTTTGCCTTTGATCACGACTTTAACCACTTAGTCTCAAGCTTTTTACTTGGACCTTCATGACACAAGCACATGGTTAGGGACAGCTTGATTTAGCCGCTTAGGCCTGGATTTTATTTCCTTGGGCCCTCCTATCCATTGATGCTCAAAGCCTTGGATCCCTTTCTACCCTTGTCTTTTGGTTTTAAGGGCTATTGGCTTTTTCTACTGCTCCTTCTTTTTTTTTTTCGCAATCTTTCTTTTTCACTGCTTTTTCTTGCTTCAAGAATCAATTTCATGATTTTTCAGATCCTCAATAACATTTCTCTTTGTTCATCATTCTTTCAAGAGCCAACAATTTTAACATTCATAAACAACAAGATCAAAAGATATATGCACTGTTCAAGCATTCATTCAGAAAACAAAAAGTATTGTCACCACATCAATATAATTAAACTAATTTCAAGAGCTATTTTCGAAATTTATGTACTTCTTGTTCTTTTGAATTAAAACATTTTTCTTTTAAGAAAGGTGAAGGATTAATGGATTTTATTCATAGCTTTAAGGCATGGTTACATACTAATGATCATGAAATAAAGACACAAAACATAGATAAACATAATACTAAAAAAAAAACGAAAACAGAAAGAAATAAAGGACAAGGAATGAATCCACCTCTAGTGGCGTCTTCTTCTTGAAGGACCAATGATGTTCTTTAGCTCTTCTATGTCCCTTCCTTGCCTTTGTTGCTCCTCCCTCATTGCTCTTTGATCTTCTCTTATTTCTTGGAGAATGATGGAGTGCTCATGATGTTCCACCCTTAGTTGTTCCACATTGTGACTCAATCCTTCTAAAGAAGTGTTGAGTTGTTCCCAATAGTTGTTTGGAGGAAAGTGCATCCCTTGAGGCATCTCAGGGATTTCTTGATGATGAGCTTCCTCATGTACCTCTTGAGAACCGTGAGGAGCTTCTCTTGCTTGCTCCATCCTTTTCTTGGTGATGGGCTTGTCTTCTTCAATGGAGACATCTCCTTCTATGATAACTCCAGCTGAGTAACATAGATGGCAAATAAGGTGAGGAAAAGCTAGCCGTGCCATAGGTGAGGGCTTGTCGGCTATTTTGTAGATTTCATTGGAGATGACCTCATGAACTTCTACTTCCTCTCTAATCATGATGCTATGAATCATGATGGCCCGATCTACAGTAACTTCAGATCGGTTACTAGTAGGAATGATGGAGCGTTGAATGAACTCCAACCATCCTCTAGCTATAGGCTTGAGGTCCAGTCTTCTTAGTTGGACTGGCTTGCCTTTGGAGTCTCTTTTCCACTGAGCTCCTTCCACACAAATGTCCATAAGGACTTGGTCCAACCTTTGATCAAAGTTGACCCTTCTAGTGTAGGGGCGTTCATCACTTTGCATCATAGGTAAGTGGAATGCCAACCTTACATTTTCCGGACTGAAATCCAAGTATTTCCCCCTAACCATTGTGAGATAATTCTTTGGACTTGGGTTCATACCTTGGTCATGGTTCCTAGTGATCCATGCATTGGCATAGAACTCTTGAACCATTAAGATTCCGACTTGTTGCATGGGGTTGGTTAAGACTTCCCAACCTCTTCTTTGAACTTCATGTCGGATCTCCGGATACTCATTCTTCTTGAGCTTGAAAGGGACCTCAGGAATCACCTTCTTCTTTGCCACAACATCATAGAAGTGGTCTTGATGGCTCTTGGAGATGAATCTTTCCATCTCCCATGACTCGGAGGTGGAAGCTTTTGTCTTCCCTTTTCCTTTTCTAGAGGATACTCCGGCCTTAGGTGCCATTGGTAATGGAAAAACAAAAAAAAAAGCTTATGCTTTTACCACACCAAACTTAAAATTTTTGCTCGCCCTCGAGCAAAAAAGAAAAGAAGAGTAGAAGAAGAAGAAGAAGATATGGTAGAGAGGGAGAGAGGTAGGTTCGGTTATGTGGGAGAAGAAGGTGTTGTGTTGTGTGAAAATGAAGTAGAAGGGAAGGGTATTTATAGGGAGAGGGGAGGGTGGGTGTTCGGCCAATTTGGGTGGGAATGGGTTTGAAGTTGAATTTGAATTTTATGAAGGTAGGTGGGGTTTATGGGGAAGAGTGGGGTGATGTGAATGGTGAATGAGGAAATTGGGAAGAGGAATTGAGGTGATTGGTGATGGGTGTTGGGAAGTGTGACATGGAGAGTAGGGAGAATGAGATTTAGGATTAGGAGAGTGTGATTAGGATTAAAAGGTAAGGTGGGAATATGGTAGGTGGGGATCCTGTGGGGTCCACAGATCCTAAGGTGATCCTGTGGGGTCCACAGATCCTGAGGTGTAAAGAAATACCATTCCTTCACCATATAGGCATGTAAAATGCCTTCATGCATCATTCTGGCGTTCAAACGCCCATTGGTGCATGTTCTGGGCGTTCAACGCCCATGTAATGCATGTTTCTGGCGTTGAACGCCAGTTTCATGCTTGTTACTGGCGTTCAGCGCCAGCTTTTCTCCTCTAGGCACATTCCTGGCGTTCAACGCCAGGATGTTGCTTGTTTCTGGCGTTCAGCGCCAGAATGGTGCTCTGTTCTGGCGTTGAACGCCAGCCAGATGCATCTTACTGGCGTTGAACGCCAGCCTGTGCGTCCTCCAGGGTGAAATTTTTTTTTTCTTCTGTTTTTGACTCTGTTTTTAATTTTTTTGATTTTTTCGTGACTCCTCATGATCATGTACCTAATAAAACACAAAATAACAATAAAATAAGAATTAGATAAATAAAATTGGGTTGCCTCCCAACAAGCGCTTCTTTAATGTCAATAGCTTGACAGTGGCTCTCATGGAGCCACAAGGTGATCAGGTCAATGTTGTATAGTTGTCCACACCAAACTTAGAGTTTGGATATAGGATTTTAACACCAAACTTAGAGTTTGGTTGTGGCCTCACAACACCAAACTTAGAGTTTGACTGTGTGGGTCCTTCTTGACTCTGAACTGAGAGAAGCTCTTCATGCTTACTCTCTTCTGTCACAGAGGGATGGCCATGTGCCTTGAACACAAGGTATTCCCCATTCAATTGAAGGACTAATTCTCCTCTGTTGACATCTATCACAGCTCCTGCTGTGGCTAGGAAAGGTCTTCCGAGGATGATGCAATCATCCTCTTCTTTCCTAGTGTCTAAGATTATGAAATCAGCAGGGATGTAAAGGCCTTCAACCTTTACCAGCACGTCCTCTACTATTCCATAGGCTTGTCTCAATGACTTGTCAGCCAGTTGTAATGAGAACAAGGCAGGTTGTACCTCAATGATCCCCAGCTTCTCCATTACAGAGAGTGGCATAAGATTTATCCCTGACCCCAGATCACACAGAGCTTTTTCAAAGATCATGGTGCCTATGGTACAGGGTATTAAGAATTTGCCAGGATCTTGTTTCTTTTGAGGTAGAATTTTCTGAATCCAAGTATCCAGTTCATTAATGAGTAAGGGAGGTTCACTTTCCCAAGTCTCATTACCAAACAACTTGGCATTCAGCTTCATGATAGCTCCTAAATATTGAGCAACTCGCTCTCCAGTTACATCTTCATCCTCTTCAGAGGATGAATAGTCTTCAGAGCTCATGAATGGCAGAAGGAGATTTAATGGAATCTCTATGGTCTCTGTATGAGCCTCAGATTCCTTTGGATCCTTAATAGGAAACTCCTTCTTGCTTGAGGGACGTCCCAGGAGGTCTTTCTCACTAGGATTTTCGTCCTCCTCCTCCCTTGTGCATTCGGCCACTTTGACTATGTCAATGGCTTTGCACTCTCCTTTTGGATTCTCTTCTGTATTGCTTGGGAGAATACTGGGAGGAGTTTCAATGACTTTCTTACTCACCTGGCCCACTTGTGCCTCCAGATTTCTAATAGAGGAACTTGTTTCACTCATGA
Organism: Arachis stenosperma; assembly: GCF_014773155.1. Taxonomy (NCBI): domain Eukaryota; kingdom Viridiplantae; phylum Streptophyta; class Magnoliopsida; order Fabales; family Fabaceae; genus Arachis; species Arachis stenosperma. The sequence continues at coordinate 32,079,829 of NC_080383.1, read as the reverse complement.
AACTGAAAGTAGCCTTTGACAGATCAGAGACTATATTGGCTAAATTAGAAGTATTTTGTTCAGAATTCTCTGTCTGTTGCTGAGAGGATGATGGATATGGCTTGCTATTGCCCAGCCTATTACGTCCACCATTGTTAAAACCTTGTTGAGGTTTTTGTTGATCCTTCCATGAGAAATTTGGATGATTTCTCCATGATAAGTTATAGGTGTTTCCATAAGGTTCACCCATGTAATTAACCTCTGCCATGGCAGGGTTCTCAGGATCATAAGCTTCTTCAGAAGCTGCCTCTCTAGTACTATTGGATGCATGTTGCAATCCATTCAGATTTTGAGAGATCATGTTGACTTGTTGAGTCAACACTTTGTTCTGAGCCAATATGGCATTCAGAGTATCAATTTCAAGAACTCCTTTCTTCTGAGGTATCCCATTGTTCACGGAATTCCTCTCAGAAGTGTACATGAACTGGTTGTTTGCAACCATGTCAATGAGTTCTTGAGCCTCTTCAAGCGTTTTCTTCAGGTGAATAGATCCACCTGCAGAATGGTCCAATGACATTTTCGAAAATTCAGAGAGACCATAATAGAATATATCTAATATGGTCCATTCTGAAAACATGTCAGATGGACATCTTTTGGTCAGCTGCTTATATCTTTCCCAAGCTTCATAGAGGGATTCACCATCTTTTTGTTTGAAGGTTTAAACATCCACTCTCAGCTTGCTTAGCTTTTGAGGAGGAAAGAACTTATCCAAGAAGGCAGTGACCAGCTTATCCCATGAGTCCAGGCTATCCTTGGGTTGTGAATCCAACCATACTCTAGCTCTGTCTCTTACAGCAAAAGGGAAAAGCATGAGCCTGTAGACTTCAGGATCAACCCCATTCGTCTTTACAGTCTCACAGATCTGCAAGAACTCAGTTAAAAACTGATAAGGATCTTCAGATGGAAGTCCATAAAACTTGCAGTTTTGTTGCATTAATGCAACTAGCTGAGGTTTCAGCTCAAAGTTATTGGCTCCAATGGCAGGAATGGAGATGCTTCTTCCATCAAACTTGGATGTTGGTTTTGTGAAGTCACTAAGCATTCTCCTTGCATTATTATTATTATTTTCGGCTGCCATCTCTTTCTCTTGTTCGAAAATTTCTAAAAGGTTGCTTCTGGATTGTTGTAATTTAGCTTCTCTTAATTTTCTCTTCAGAGTCCTTTCAGGTTCTGGATCAATTTCAACAAGAGTTCCTTTATCCCTGTTCCTGCTCATATGAAAGAGAAGAAAACAAGAAAAGAAAGAGGAATCCTCTATGTCACAGTATAGAGATTCCTTTATGTTAGTAGAAAAAGAAGGGGGTAGAAGAATGAAGAAGGAGGTTCGGATTTTTGGATGAAGGGAGGTGAAGAGAAGTGTTAGCAATTAAATAATTAAATAGAATAAGAAAAGAGAAGAGAAAATTCGAAAATAATTTTGAAAAGGAGTTAGTGATTTTCGAAAATTAGAGATAAGATGTAATTAAAATTAAAATTTAAAATAATTAATTAATAAAAAAGAAATTTTTGAAAAAGGGATGAGATATTTTCGAAAATTAGAGAGGGAAAAGTAGTTAAGTGGTTTTGAAAAAGATAAGAAACAAACAAGAAGTTAGTTAGTTGATTGAAAAAGATTTGAAATCAAAATTGAAAAAGATAAGAAGATAGTAAGTTAGATAAGATATTTTTGAAATTAAATTTTGAAAAAGATAAAATTTTTGAAAAAGATCAAATAAAAGATAAAAAAGATTTAATTCAAAAATTTTGAAATTATTTACTTCACTAACAAGAAACTACAAGATAAGATTCTAGAACTTAAAGATTGAACTTTTCTTAACAAGAAAGTAACAAACTTCAAATTTTTGAACCAATCACATTAATTATTAGTGAATTTTCGAAAATTAGATACAAAAGATAAGAAAAAGATTTTTGAAAAATAATTTTTAAAATTTTCGAAAAATAGAAAAAAAATGAAAAAGATATGATTTTTGAAAAAGATTTTGAAAAGATAAGATTTATAAAATTGAAATTTTTGACTTGACTTGTAAGAAACAACTAATTTTGAAAATTTTTGACCAAGTCAACCCAAAATTTCGAAAATTTGGAGGGAAATAAGGAAAAGATATTTTTTTGATTTTTGAATTTTTAATTAAGAGAGAGAAAAACAACAAAAATACTCAATGCATGAAATTTTTAGATCAAAACCATGAATGCATGCAAGAATGCTATGAATGTCAAGATGAACACCAAGAACACTTTGAATATCATGATGAACATCAAGAACATAATTTTAAAAAAAATTTTGATGCAAAGAAAACATGCAAGACACCAAACTTAGAAATTTTTAATGCTTGGAAAATATGAATGCAAAAATGCACATGAAAAACAACAAATAACACAAAACAAGAAAACATCAAGATCAAACAAGATGACTTATCAAGAACAACTTGAAGATCATGAAGAACACTATGAATGCAAGGGATTTTCGAAAAATGCAAGAAAAATTTTAAACGCATGCAATTGACACCAAACTTTAAAATTTGACTCAAGACTCAAACAAGAAACACAAAATATTTTTTATTTTTATGATTTTATGATTTTTTTTGTATTTTTATTAAATTTTTTTTCGAAAATAATGTGAAGAAAAACGAAAAAAATACAAGAAAAACTTTGAAAAAGGTTTTTTTTGAAAAGAAAATTACCTAATCTGAGCAACAAGATGAACCGTCAGTTGTCCATACTCGAACAATCCCCGGCAACGGCGCCAAAAACTTGGTGGACGAAATTGTGATCCATGTTCTAACTATTTTGAGATGAAAGCTTTATTATGGCACTGGTTAAATCCACAACTCCGTTCAACTAACCAGCAAGTGTACTGGGTCGTCCAAGTAATAAACCTTACGTGAGTAAGGGTCGATCCCACAGAGATTGTTGGTATGAAGCAAGCTATGGTCACCTTGTAAATCTCAGTCAGGCAGATAAAATTATGGAATTTAGAAAATCAGTTAATAAAAAGAAAAGAAATAATAAAAGGGATACTTATGCAGCCTCATTGGTGGGAATTTCAGATAAGCGCATGGAGATGTTGTATGGCTCAAGGACGCCTGCTCTCCTATTGCTTCAATTCAATCCTTCTTACTCCTTTCCATGGCAAGCTGTGTATAGGGGTTCACCATCAGCGGTGGCTACTTTCAATCCTCTCGGGAAAATGGTCCTCTGCGGCTGTCACTCGCATGGCTAATCGTCTGGAGGCATCACCCATGGTTAATGGCTACATCCCATCCTCGCAGTGAAAACTACGCTCACGCACTCTGTCACAGCACGGCTAATCACTGGTTGGTTCCCGCACCTACTGGAATAGAATCCCTTGATTCTTTTGCGTTTGTCATCACGCCCAGCACTTGCAAGTCTGAAGCACGTCACAGTCATTCATTACCGGAATCCTACTCGGAATACCACAGACAAGGTGAGACTTTCCGGATTCCCAGGATCCTACTCGGAATACCACAGACAAGGTGAGACTTTCCGGATCCTCATAAATGCCGCCATCTATCTAGCTTATACCACGAAGATTCTGTTGGGGAATCTAAGAGATACACATTCAAGCTCTGTTGCATGTAGAACAGAAGTGGTTGTCAATCACGTGCGTTCATAAGTGAGAATGATAATGAGGGTTATCTAATCATCACATTCATCATGTTCTTAGGTGCGAATGAATATCTTGGAATAAGAATAAGAGAGATTTGAATAAAAGAAAATAGAATTGCATTAATACTTGAGGTACAGCAGAGCTCCACACCCTTAATTTATGGTGTGCAGAAACTCCACCGTTGAAAATACATAAGTAAAAGGTTCAGGCATGGCCGAATGGCCAGCCCCCTAAAACGTGATCAATAGCCTCTTAGGATGAAGAATAAAACAAAACTGAGACCAAAGATGTCTAATACATTAGTAAATCATCCTATTTATAATAAACTAGCTCCTAGGGTTTACATGAGTAAGTAATTGATGCATAAATCCACTTCCGGGGCCCACTTGGTGTATGTTTGGGCTGAGCTTGATCAATCCACGAGCTGAGGCTTTTCTTGGAGTTGAACTCCGAGTTATGACGTGTTTTGGGCGTTCAACTCCGAATCATGACGTTTTTCTGGCGTTTAACTCCAGACAGCAGCATGTACTTGGCGTTCAACGCCAAGTTACGTCGTCAATTTCCGAATAAAGTATGGACTATTATATATTTCTGGAAATCCCTGGATGTCTACTTTCCAACGCCGTTGCGAGCGCGCCATTTGGAGTTCTGTAGCTCTAGAAAATCCATTTCGAGTGCAGGGAGGTCAGATTCCAACAGCATCAGCAGTCCTTTTGTCAGCCTTTTTCAGAGTTTTGCTCAAATCCCTTAATTTCAGTCAGAAATTACCTGAAATCACAGAAAAACACACAAACTCATAGTAAAGTCCAGAAATGTGAATTTAACATAAAAACTAAGGAAAACATCCCTAAAAGTAGCTTGAACTTACTAAAAACTACCTAAAAACAATGCCAAAAAGCGTATAAATTATCCGCTCATCAGAAACTCGTGAAGATTTTATGACTGATAAAGAATAGAATGATTATTAAATAACTTGTTTAGATTTTAGTTAATTAGTTATTCATTCTAGTAGTTTGGTTGGTTTATTTGCTATTTGAATTTATTTTAGTGTCGTATGAACTTGTGAGTTGTGAATTTGTGTTTTGATTTGTGAATTTGTGTTGAATTGTGACTTTTGACTTGTTATGGTATATATATATTAGTTATAATTCTATGGGTAATTTAGTTTATTTGAGATTTATTTTATTCTCTGTAAAATTAGATTTTGCTATTAAATTTTTCTAAATTCTTATAATTTACGAGTTATATTTACATTCCGTCTTACGATTCAACGAATTACGATTTTGAGTTAGCTTAATGAGTCGAGGTAAAAACTATGAGTTCAATACCTTATTCTCTCTTCATACAATACTAATATAATATTAATATATTATCTTTATAGTAGCGTAATAGTATTGGTAAATATTGATAGTAGTATTTTTTTATTTATACTTTATTTTATCACCTCTTTCTTATTTATTTTACAACAACTCTTTAATTATAGATTTTCAGAAGAGTTGGTGCTCATGGGACTATTATCACAGGTTGTGAGTAAATGCAAAGGAGTTTCATAGATTTTTTGTTTTTAGGTATGTAATTAATGAAATTAATTAATTTTATTGTTATTAAACTTTATTTAAAATTAAAACTAATAATTTTTAATTTATATAAGTGCAACTAAGTTATAAATTGAAACCAATTTATTTTGTGAATTGTTGTATGTTTAGGATAAAAACCTAAACCTATATGATAGAGTTGTAGGATTAGAGTGATGAAATAATTCTATGTAGAAAGGGTAGATTTTTTTCTTGTTTATTTGCTAGGAAAATTATTTGTATTTGCTTCATTTTTTATGTGGGGAATAAGGTGTTACAATGATTAGGAATATAATAATTAGGGTTGCATACGGATCCGATCGGATATAGCTAAAATATCAATTTGATATGTACTAAACTTATCTGATTGGATCCGCACAGGATGTATCCGCAAAATAGAAAATATTTTTAAAAACTTATTTTTAATAAATTTGGAGTATAACAAAATTTAAAAGCTTTATATTAAAAAGTTATACAAAATATAAATATAAGGTTAAAAAAATATCGCATCACTCAAATTAAGTAGATATCTTATTAAAATATTTTTTTATAAAAAAAACTATACTATTAAATAATTATGTATTATTATACTATATGTTAATTTTTTAGAGAGTAGAGTATGTGAAATGTGCCATAAGAGAAAAGAATTTTTTAGGTTTTTAAAAAAGGAAGACTAAACTATTATATATATATATATATATATATATATATATATATATATATATATATATATATATATATATTATGTGTTGTGTATCTGTAAGTTTGCATATCAGATTCGTAAATATAGATGTGATATCTACAATCTGATCCTATTAGAATGCAGATCGAATCTAATGACCATGCGAATTGGATAATATCCGCAATTTGCATATCAAATGCGAATATTATTCGATCCATGTTCACCCTTATTAATAACAAAGGTAGTTACATATTATTTGTTATTTGTTTAAATATTTCGATGTAATAATGTGAATATTTTGAAAATTTGATATAAGATGTGTTGAGTTTAAAGAACTAACAAGAAATTAATTGATGATGACTAAATATTATTATTGGGTTAAAAGTCCAATTGTGTGTGGGATTAATTTGCTTAATTATGCAGGAAATTAATATAAAGCAAACTGGGCCAACAACAATTCTCAGACCCACATACACTCATGACTCAAGGGAATATTTATTACTTACACCAACAATTTCTCATTAGAAACAATAAGCTAACACAGCCCAAAAAAGAAACAAGATAGTATGGTTAGCAAACAAAAATTATATATGGATCAAAAGAAGGAAAAAATTCTGGATGGCCCAAAACAAACTTAAAGCACAAACTATGATCCAAGTCCATTCACTTAACTTGGTTTCTAACTAATATTGGCAACTCCATTTGCATTTGAACTAAACGTAAACCACCAAACCAAATTATTTCTTCTCTCTTTTTTCTTACCCACGTGAAGTTTAGAAAGAAAACAAGAAAGAAAAAAATCTAATTAGGGCTCAAATCAGAAGTGAAAAAAGGGATTTAATGTTTTCAAGAAAAGAAGAAGAAAGTCAAAAAATCTAGGGCTTCAAGTAAAGATCACATCTCAAGGCTACAACAGAGAAAAGTTTTCTCATTTGTACTTCATTAAAGATTGTTGAAAAAATTCTCCTTTTGCATGCACAAAATAGGAAATCCGATTCAAATGGAGGTTGTGGAGCTTTATAAAAAATCAATGGTCGAAAAAAATTTGGAGCCAAAGTTTTGGTACATGGCTCAGACTCAAGAAGCAATATAAAAAATGATGAAAGTGAATATTAAAGGTATGAATGCATGTACTGTTAAATCACCAGTACTATCCTATCTCTGTTTTGCGTCGCTGCTGCTATTGATATTGGGGAAGACGGGGTCAAATAAGTTGCTGAAGATAAGTTTCAAGCTTTAGAAGCTTTACTCCTTTATTTAAAGGGGTAAACAGCCAAGGATTGAAGCAAGAAGTGAGAGTACAAAGTTTGAATTTTCATAGCTTACAGAGCTATACCTTTTTCTCCTTCATGGTTTTCAATTGAATATTTCATTTTCTTAATTTAATCTTTCTTTGTTTCAATGGAAAAAGGCATTTCGATGAGGAATGTAAGAAAAAGCCATTGAGTGAAAAAAGGCAGAGAGAGTTAGACTTGGAGAAAAGCCAAATGTTTATTTCAAAAATTCTTTGTATGTATTTCTGTTTTGTTATCATGATCCTGGAGGATTCTCTTGCTAAGTTGGGAGAACACTTAGTGGTTGTAAATCTAGGTTGAGTTCCTAGTCAAATCTGGCTTGGGTAGAAGCTGGAATTGTCCTAGAAAGGATTGGGTTGAATCCAAAAAAAATTTGATGAATCTAACCTTGGTTAAAGATAGTGAAGTTCCATCATAGTTGTAATGGAGACTAGATGTAGGCTATATTGCACAAGGTAGCTGAACTAGGATATATTGTCGTGTTACTTCTCTCTCTTTGTTTTGATTCTGGTTTTCTTCTCTAAGAGACAAAATAAAATTGTCTCATACTTTTTATAATCAGAAATACTTCACAGCTTCTATCCCTTCACATAGTTCTGTTTTGGCTCCTCCATTGACAAGAGACAAATTAAAAGTATCTTCTGTTTTTCAACTCGAGGTGACTCAACAGATACTACAAGATCCATCCAGTTTGACGAAAAAGCAAGAAAAGTTAAAAGAGGCCTAGATTCAACTCCCTCTTCTCTGAGCCACTGATATCCATCAATTGGTATTCGAATTTAGTCTCAAAGAGATCAAACTTTATAGCTTGGAGTAAAGATCAAAATGGCCAATAACATGGGATCTAATACAGTGGCTTACGCTCTGATAGAAGAGCAATCCAACAATAGACCTCCCTTCTTCAATGGAGAAAATTACAACTACTGGAAAGGTGAATGCAGATCGTCGCGGGCAATGTCAACAAAAGGAAGGAGTATGAGAAGCAACGTGGAAAGGCGAATGCAGATCATCGTGGGAAATGTCAACAAAAGGAAGGAGTATGAGAAGAAAGGTGGAACTTAATGCTAAAGCTATCAACATGCTAAACTATGCCATTAGCTTTGAGAAATACTAGAAGATATCTATATGTAAAACAGCAAAAGAAATTTAGGATAAGCTCCAAGTTACACATGAGGGCACTGAGCAAGTAAAAGAAACAAGGATTGACATGCTAAGCAAGGAATATGAAATGTTTGCTATGAAGGAAGGAGAATCAATAGATGAAATATTCGAGAGATTCTCTATCATCGTAAATAGCTTGCATGCTATGGGGATTACTCATTCCGAACAAGTACTAATGTGAAAAATTCTGATAAGCCTAACAAAAGAGTGGGAAACCAAGGCTACTGTTATCTAAGAAAGTAGTAACCTGAAAAAAATGACTTATAATGAGCTTAGAGGAAAGTTACTTGCTTACGAAACCACTCTCATGAAAAATGATACAAAAAAGAAATGAGTGGCCTTTAAGTCTTATGCTGAATCATTTGAAGATGATTCTAGCAACTATTTATCAAATGAGGAGATTGTATTTTTTGCTAGAAAACTTAGAAGGCTGATGAGACAAACAGGAAGGAACAGGGGAGGCAACTCAAAGGAACCAAAGAAAGACATTAGCAAAGTTATTTGCCATAACTGCAAGGAAGTTAGACATTTCAAATATGATTGTCCCAAAATCAAGAGAGAAGACAAGACTAGGAAGGATAAGAAAAAGGTGCTCATGACTTCATGGGAAGATCTGAAAAATAATTCGGAAGAGGACGAAGAATCTGATCACAACTCTCAAGCGTGCTTAATGGCCGATCACAATCAAGACGATGAGGTAACATATTTTCAACCCACTAATGATAAACTGTATCAAATGATTGATGATCTCACTGAGAAATTTAGAAAATTTTTGAATCAATGCTATGACCTTGAATCTGAAAATGATACTTTGAAGGCTGAAAATGCTTACTGATGAACGGTTTTCGTGTGGTAAAGAATTTCACAAATAAATTCTCGTTGAAAGTATAGTTTCTAAACCAACAAAGAATCCTTTCATACAAAAAATTTGGTTGTCACAAGTAACAAACCCCTATAAGTAATAACCGAAGTATTCAAACCTCGGGTCGTCTCTCAAAGGAATTGTAGGGCAGTGTTCTTATAATTGGTTATGTAAAGGTATATTTTGGGGTTTTGAAATAAGAAGCAAGAAATGTAAATGGTAATGAAAATCAAATAATAAAGAGAGGTCTTAGCAAGGTTTGGTGGTCAATGATTTCTATCCTTATCACTAACCACAACATGAGAATTGGCAAGGATCAATCCCATTAAATCATCCTCTAACTAGTAAAGGAAAGTTAAATGAGCTATATCAATCCTAATCCATAAGTCCTAGCTCTCCACTAATTCACTTAGTGAGAACTAGAGTTAATAGCTCCAACCATCAATTACTTGGATATTAGTAACTCAAGAGTTCCTAAGTTACCATCCCAAGCCAAGAATATAAAAGTCTAAACTAAAATCCTCCCAAGTATTTCATCAAACACTTGGAATGCATGAAATGAAAACGTAGGAAATTAATAAGAGAACATTAATTCTAAACAACCAATAGCAAGGATTCAATAACAACAAATGAAGAAGCAAGCAATCAACGTGAAATACCTCAAATTGTATTAAAGAAAAATTGAATGTAACATGAAGAGTTCATAAACTAAATTGAGAAAATAAACACATCAACAAGAGAAATAAATAAACCCATGTACTAGAATAATTAAAGTAGAAGAAACCTAAATTGAAGCAAGGTAGAATTCTAAAATGCGGAAGAAATAAACCTAAATACCTAAAACCTAGAGAGAGGAGAGAGTCTCTCTCTCTCTAAAAACTACATCTAAACCTACTACTTTTGTGAATGAATCCTCCAATGATTGATTGATTCCTTCCCCCTTCAGTCCTTGGTCTTTTTAGCCTTTTTCCACCAAAGATTCGCTTCAAAACTGGGCCAGAAGCCTCTCTAAAATCCCTGGGTACGATTTCATTAAAGGTGTTAGCGTGGGCATCGACGCGTACACGTACAACGCAGTACACGTCTTGTGCATGCGCGCATCCATGGGCGCATTCCAAATCCTTGGCTTTTCATGATTCCTCCACTTTGCATGCTTTCCCTTCACTCCTTTGATCCATCCCTAGCCCTTTTCAATCTGAAATCACTAATACACACATCAAGGCATCTAGTGGAATCAAAGGGAGATTAGAATTATCAAATTAAGGGCCTAAAAGCATGTTTTCACACTTAAGCACAAATTAGGAGACAATCACAAAACTATGCTATTTCATTGAGTAAATGTGAGAAAAGGTTGATAAAATGCTCTAGATTCAAAACAAGATAAGCCCTACAAATGGGGTTTATCAACCTCCCCACACTTAAACCTTAGCATGGCCTCATGCTAAACCAAGAAGGAAACAAGGGGTATGACATTTATTTAATGCAACTAAACTATATGCAAGCTATCTAAATGCAACTACTTATTATGAATGTAAATGCTTAAGCCAAAACAAATCAACCTTTCAAGAGAACATATGTAAGCATAAGGGCCGAAACAGTAAGAATTAAATCCAACCCACAATTGTATTGAATTATCAAAAGGATTTACAAACTTGCAGGAACATAGAAGATAGTGGTGAATGCATGTGATTGAGCAATCGAACCCTCACCGGATGTGTATCCGCTCTAGTCACTCAAGTGTTTAGGGGTTAATTCACTCTAGTCTTCTCTAGTCATGCTTTCTGGTGCACGAAATTGCAATCACACTTTTGCAATCCCGCACAACTAACCAGCAAGTGCACTGGGTCGTCCAAGTAATACCTTACGTGAGTAAGGGTCGATCCCACGGAGATTGTCGGCTTGAAGCAAGCTATGGTTATCTTGTAAATCTTAGTCAGGATATCAAAGATTATCAGGGTTGATTGTGAAAAGTAAAAGAACATGAAATAAGTACTTGTTTTGCAGTAATGGGAAACAGGTTGAGGTTTTGGAGATGCTCCATCTTCTGAATCTCTGCTTTCCTACTGTCTTCTTCATCAAACACGCAAGGCTCCTTCCATGGCAAGCTGTATGTAGGGTTTCACCGTTGTCAATGGCTACCTCCCATCCTCTCAGTGAAAATGTTCAACGCACCCTGTCACGGCACGGCTATCCATCTGTCGGTTCTCAATCAGGCCGGAATAGAATCCAATGATTCTTTTGCGTCTGTCACTAACGCCCCGCCCTCAGGAGTTTGAAGCTCGTCACAGTCATTCAATCATTGAATCCTACTCAGAATACCACAGACAAGGTTTAGACCTTCCGGATTCTCTTGAATGCCGCCATCAATTCTAGCTTATACCACGAAGATTCTGATTAAAGAATCCAAGAGATATCTACTCAATCTAAAGTAGAACGGAGGTGGTTGTCAGGCACGCGTTCATAGTTGAGAATATGATGAGTGTCACGGGTCATCACATTCATCCGGGTTAAGAACAAGTGATATCTTAGAACGGAAGCAAGCATGATTGAATAAGAAACAGTAGTAATTGCATTAATCCATCAAGACACAGCAGAGCTCCTCACCCCCAACCATGGGTTTAGAGACTCATGCTGTAAGAAGTACACAAAGAAACGTGTAAAGTGTCATGAGGTACAGATACAATGTCAAAAGATCCTATTAATAGTGAACTAGTAACCTAGGGTATACAGAAATGAGTAAATGACGTAAAAATCCACTTCTGGGTCCACTTAGTGTGTGCTTGGGCTGAGCATTGAAGCTTTCATGTGTAGAGACCTTTTCTGGAGTTAAACGCCAGCTTTCATGCCAGTTTGGGCGTTTAACTCCAATTTTTATGCCAGTTCCAGCGTTAAACGCCGGTTTGGGCCATCAAATCTCAGGCAAAGTATGGACTATTATACATTGCTGGAAAGCCCAGAATGTCTACTTTCCAACGCCGTTGAGAGCGCTCCAATTGGGCTTCTGTAGCTCCAGAAAATCCACTTCGAGTGCAGTGAGATCAGAATCCAACAGCATCTGCAGTCCTTTTCAGCCTCTAAATCAGATTTTTGCTCAGATCCCTCAATTTCAGCCAGAAAATACCTGAAATCACAGAAAAACACACAAACTCATAGTAAAGTCCAGAAAAGTGAATTTTAACCAAAAACTAATAAAAATATACTAAAAACTAACTAAATCATACTAAAAACAATGCCAAAAAGCGTATAAATTATCCGCTCATCACAACACCAAACTTAAATTGTTGCTTGTCCCCAAGCAACTGAAAATCAAAATAGAATAAAAAGAAGAGAATATACTATAGACTCCAAAATATCAAAGAAACCTAGTTCCAATTAGATGAGCGGGACCAGTAGTTTTTTTGCTTCCGAACAGTTTTGGCATCTCACTTTATCCTTTGAAGTTCAGAATGATTGGCATCTTTAGGAACTCAGAACTCAGATTGTGTTATTGATTCTCCTAGTTAAGTATAATGATTCTTGAACATAGCTAGTGTATGAGTCTTGGCTGTGGCCCAAAGCACTCTGTCTTCCAGTATTACCACCGGATACATACATGCCACAGACACTTACTTGGGTGAACCTTTTCTCCCCCTTTTTTTTCTCTTTTTTTTCGTTTTTTTTTTTTGAATCACTGCTTTTTCTTGCTTCAAGAATCAATTTGATGATTTTTTAGATCCTCAATAACAGTTCCCTTTTTCCCTCATTCTTTCAAGAGCCAACAATTTTAACATTCTCAAAACAACAAATTCAAAAGACATATGCACTGTTCAAGCATTCATTCAGAAAATAAAAAGTATTGTCACCACATCAAACTAATTCAACTAGTTTCAAGGCTAAATTCGAAATCCTGTATTTCTTGTTCTTTTGTGATTAAAGCATTTTTCATTTAAGAGAGGTGATGGATTCATAGGACATTCATAGCTTTAAGACATGAAGTTTAAATTATGAATTAAGAACAAGACTCAAAAATAGATATAAGATGAAACTAGAAAACAAAAATTTAAATAGGCTCCTAATGATAGAGGTTTTCACAGAGTTAGGACTCAACAACCTTGATTTTGAGAAGTGGATGCTCCCTCAAATTGAGGGGAGAACTTTTGGCGTTTCAGTTCTTGAAGTTCACGCCCCTGCTTCTCTTGTTCCTTCAGCAATTTGCAGAGCATGCAGTTCTGATTCTGCTGTTCTTCCTTAAGTTGCTCCATAGTCTCTTGCAACTTGGTGATAGATGCTTCTAGGCTGGCCCAGTAGCCAATTTCAGGAAATTCAGGAAGGAACTCCTGCGCCCTCCTTTTGATAGAGTTGTCTTGTATTTGTCCTTCCATTGACTTCTTGGTGATTGGATGTTCAATGGGTATGAATTCATCTACTCCCATTTTTACCCCAGCCTCTTTACAGAGCAAGGAGATCAAGCTTGGGTAAGCCAATTTCGCTTCAGTTGAATTCTTATTTGCAATTGTGTAGATCTCACAAGCAATCACATGATGCACCTCCACTTCTTTTCCAAGCATAATGCAATGAATCATCACAGCTCTCTTGATAGTGACCTCAGAACGGTTGCTAGTGGGCAGTATGGAACGCCCAATAAAGTCTAGCCAACCTCTTGCAATTGGTTTGAGGTCTCCCCTCTTGAGTTGGTTTGGGACACCCTTTGAATTGGTTATCCACTTAGTTCCAGGGAGGCATATGTCCTCTAGAACTTGATCCAACCCTTTATCTGCTCTCACCATTCTCCTATTAAAGGATTCAGGATCATCTTGCAGTTGAGGCAATTTGAAGATTTCTCTTATTTTGTCCAGATGGAAGTACATAACTTTCCCTCTGACCATGGTTCTGTAAGTATGGTAAGCGATTCCAGTCATTCTCTGCTTATCTGTTAGCCACAGATTTGAGTAGAATTCCTGAACCATATTCCTTCCAAACTTTATCTCAGGATTGGTTAGAACTTCCCATCCTCTGTTTCGGATTTGCTCTTGGATCCCCGGATATTCATCTTCTTTCAGATCAAATTTTACTTCCGGGATCACTGACCTCAGACCCATTATTTTGTGATAATGGTCTTCATGTTCTTTGGTTAAGAACTTCTCTTGATTCCAAAGATTCTTTGGATTATTCTCTTTCTTTCCTCTTAAATTGGTTTGTTTTCCCTTAGGAGCCATGATCTTGATAAATCTTGGCTTTAGTGATCACGGAAAAGCACACCAAACTTAGAGGTTTGCTTGTCCTCAAGCAAAAGAAAGGAAGGAGAAGAGAGAGGAGAAGAGCAAATTCGAATGGTGTGGGGGAATGGTGAGGCGGAACGTGGTTTTATAAGGGGGGAAGGAGATTTCGAAAGAAATTGAAAGGAGATTTGAGAAGATATGGAGAGAACTTGAGAGAAGGGTGAGTTTTTTAATAAGATTTGGGATTGATTTGAGAGAGATTTGAAGAATGATTTTAATTTTTGAGGATTTGAAAGTGAATAATGAAAGGTTGAGATGGGTTTATGTAGAAAAGTATGGGTAAGAAAAGGAAAGTTTGAAAAAGATTTGATTGGAGAGCAAAATCTTGATCCCCTACCTTTCTGGCGTTAAACGCCCAGAATGGCATCCATTCTGGCGTTTAACGCCCAATTGTTGCCCATTGTGGGCGTTTAACGCCCAGCCAGGTGCCCTGGTTGGCGTTAAACGCCAGAATCCCCTTTGTCACTGGGCATTTTGCTAAACACCCAGGATGCTGCACACCTGGCGTTAAACGCCCAGAATGGTGCCCATTCTGGCGTTTAACGCCCAGAATGGTGCCCATTCTGGCGTTTAACGCCCAAAATGGCACCTTTACTGGCGTTAAACGTCCAGAATGGGGCGTTTTTTCGCCAGTAAGCTCTTTTTCTCTGCTTTTTTGCGCTGAATCCTTCTGTAACTCTGTGAATTCCTTCATTTTTGATACTTGCCTTTGTAAAAACAAAACATATAACCTGCTAATGACTGGGTTGCCTCCCAGCAAGCGCTTCTTTACTGTCTTTAGCTGGACCTTTACTGAGAATCACTCAAGTCTCAGTTTTGAGCATTCCTGCTCAAAATTGCCTTCAAGATAATGCTTGATTCTTTGCCCATTAACAATGAACTTTTTGTCAGAATTAATATCCTGAAGTTCAACATATCCATATGGTGACACTCCTGTAATCCCATACGGACCCCTCCACCGGGATTTAAGTTTTCCTGGAAACAATCTGAGCCTAGAGTTGAAGAGCAGAACTTTTTGTCCTGGCTCAAAGACTCTGGTTGACCACTTCTTGTCATGCCACTTCTTTGCCTTTTCCTTATAAATTTTTGCATTTTCAAAGGCATTGAGTCTGAACTCCTCTAGCTCATTTAGCTGGAGCAATTTTTTTTACCAGCTAACTGAGCATCCATGTTTAGGAATCTGGTTGCCCAGTAGGCTTTATGTTCCAGTTCCACGGGCAGATGACAGGCCTTCCCATACACTAGTTGGTATGGAGAGGTTCCTATAGGAGTCTTGAATGCTGTTCTGTATGCCCACAGAGCATCATCCAAACTCTTTGCCCAATCCTTTCTTCGGGCTATCACAGTCCGTTCTAGGATTCTTTTTAGTTCTCTGTTAGAGACTTCAGCTTGCCCATTTGTCTGTGGATGATACGGAGTTGCCACTTTGTGGCTAATTCCATATCTGACCATAGCAGAGTATAGCTGTCTATTGCAGAAATGAGTGCCCCCGTCACTGATTAGTACTCTGAGAACACCAAACCTGCTGAAGATGTGTTTCTGGAGGAATTTTAGCACGGTCTTGGTATCATTAGTGGGTGTAGCAATTGCTTCTACCCACTTAGATACATAGTCCACTGCCACCAGAATGTAAGTGTTTGAGTATGATGGTGGGAATGGACCCATGAAGTCAATTCCCCATACATCAAATAATTCTATCTCTAATATCCCTTGTTGAGGCATGGCATATCCGTGAGGCAAGTTACCAGCTCTTTGGCAACTGTCACAGTTACATACAAACTCTCGGAAATCTTTATAGAGAGTAGGCCAGTAGAAGCCACATTGGAGGACTTTAGTGGCTGTTCGCTCACTTCCAAAATGTCCTCCATACTGTGATCCATGGCAATGCCATAGGATCCTTTGTGCTTCTTCTCTGGGTACACATCTGCGGATCATTCCGTCTGCACATCTCTTAAAGAGATATGGCTCATCCCATAGGTAGTACTTGGCATCTGAAATTAATTTCTTTCTTTGCACTCTGCTTTACTCCTGGGGTATGAACCTCACAACTTTATAGTTTGCAATATCTGCAAACCATGGAGCTTCCTGAATGGCAAAGAGTTGCTCATCTGGGAAAGTCTCAGAGATCTCAGTAGAAGGGAGGGACGTCCCAGCTACTGGTTCTATTCGGGACAGATGATCAGCTACTTGGTTCTCTGTCCCTTTTCTGTCTCTTATTTCTATATCAAACTCTTGCAGAAGCAACACCCATCTTATAAGCCTGGGTTTTGAATCCTGCTTTGTGAGTAAGTATTTAAGAGCAGCATGGTCAGTGTACACAATCACCTTTGATCCCACTAGATAAGATCTAAACTTGTCAATGGCATAGACCACTGCAAGTAATTCTTTTTCTGTGGTTGTGTAATTCTTCTGTGCATCATTTAGAACACGGCTGGCATAATTAATGACGTGCAGAAGCTTGTTATGCCTCTTTCCCAACACTGCACCAATGGCATGGTCACTGGCATCACACATTAATTCAAATGGCAATGTCCAATCTGGTGCAGAGATGACTGGTGCTGTGACCAGCTTAGCTTTCAGGGTCTCAAACGCCTGCTGACACTGTGTGTCAAACACAAATGGCGTGTCAGCAGATAGCAGGTTACTCAAAGGTTTTGCAATTTTCGAAAAATCTTTATGAACCTTCTGTAGAATCCTGCATGCCCCAGAAAGCTTCTGATTGCCTTAACATTGGCAGGTGGTGGTAATTTTTCAATTACCTCTACCTTTGCCTTATCTACCTCTATTCCCCTGCTTGAAATTTTATGCCCAAGGACAATTCCTTCAGTCACCATAAAGTGACATTTCTCCCAGTTTAAAACCAGGTTAGTCTCTTGGCACCTTTTCAGGACAAGTGCTAGGTGATTAAGACAGGAGCTGAATGAGTCTCCATATACTGAGAAGTCATCCATGAAGACTTCCAGGAATTTCTCCACCATATCAGAGAAGATGGATAGCATGCATCTCTGAAAGGTTGCAGGAGCATTACACAGACCAAAAGGCATCCTTCTGTAGGCAAACACGCCAGAAGGGCAAGTAAATGTTGTTTTCTCTTGGTCCTGAGGATCTACTGCAATTTGGTTGTAACCTGAATAGCCATCCAAAAAGCAGTAATAATCATGATCAGCTAGTCTTTCTAGCATTTGGTCTATGAATGGTAAAGGAAAATGATCCTTTCTGGTGGCTGTATTGAGCCTTCTGTAGTCAATACACATACGCCACCCTGTGACTGTTCTTGTAGGAACCAGTTCATTTTTTCATTATGAACCACTGTCATACCTCCCTTTTTGGGGACAACTTGGACAGGGCTCACCCAGGGGCTATCAGAAATAGGATAAATAATCCCTGCCTCTAGTAATTTAGTGACCTCTTTCTGCACCACCTCCTTCATGGCTGGATTTAGCCTCCTCTGTGGTTGGACCACTGGTTTGGCATTATCCTCCAACAGGATCTTGTGCATGCATCTAGCTGGGCTAATGCCCTTAAGATCACTTATGGACCACCCAAGAGCTGTCTTGTGTGTCCTTAGCACTTGAATCAGTGCTTCCTCTTCCTGTGGATTCAAAGCAGAGCTTATAATCACTGGAAAAGTGTCACCCTCTCCCAGAAATGCATAGTTCAGGGATGGTGGTAGTGGTTTGAGTTCAGGTTTGGGAGGCTTATCCTCCTCCTGAGGAATTTTTGAAAATTCCTTTGTTTCCTGTGGTTCTTCTTGATCAGGTTGAACATCCTTGAAGATGTCTTCAAGCTCTGATTCTAGGCTTTCAGTCATATTGATCTCTTCTACCAGAGAGTCAATAATGTCAGCGCCCATGCAGTCATTTGGTGTGTCTGGATGCTGCATAGCTTTTACAGCATTCAACTTGAACTCATCCTCATTGACTCTCAGGGTTACTTCCCCTTTTTGTACATCAATGAGAGTTCGTCCAGTTGCTAGGAAAGGTCTTCCTAGAATGAGAGTTGCACTTTTGTGCTCCTCTATTTCCAGCACCACAAAGTCAGTTGGAAAGGCAAATGGCCCAACCTTGACAATCATATCCTCTATTATGCCTGATGGATGTTTAATGGAGCCATCAGCAAGTTGGAGGCATATCCGGGTTGGTTTGACTTCTCCAGTCAACCCAAGCTTTCTGATAGTGGATGCAGGTATTAGATTGATGCTTGCTCCAAGATCACATAGGGCTGTCTTGGTGCAAGCGCCTTCTAATGTGCATAGTATCATAAAGCTTCCTGGATCTTGAAGCTTTTCTGGTAGGCTTTTCAGAATGACTGCACTGCATTCTTCAGTGAGAAATACTTTTTCAGTTTCTCTCCAATCCTTCTTATGACTTAAGATCTCTTTCATGAACTTAGCATAAGAAGGTATTTGCTCAAGTGCCTCTGCAAACGGAATCTTTATTTCAAGAGTCCTTAGATAATCTGCAAAGCGGGCAAATTGCTTATCCTGCTCCGCTTGGCGGAGTTTCTGAGGATAAGGCATCTTGGCTTTATATTCTTCAACCTTAGTTGCTGCAGGCTTGTTCCTTACAGAAGTGGTTGAAGAATCCTTTTTAGAGGGATTACTGTCAGCACTCTCAGGTGTATGATCCTCCCTTGGCGTCTGAACGCCAGGATTGGGTGGAAAATGGGCATTAAACGCTAACTTTTCCCCCTTTTCTGGCGTTTGAACGCCAGAACTGGGCAGGGAATGGGCGTTTAACGTCAGCTTTCCCTCTCTTTCTGGCGTTTGAACGCCACTAGCATTCCTCTCTGGGCTCTTACTGTCCTCAGAGGGATTTTGAACAGTGGTTTGGTTATCCTCTGTCAATTATTCCTTATTTGACTTTTTGCTCTTTTGAGTGGTGTTGTTCAGTGTCTTCCCACTCCTCAGTTGAACTGCTTGACACTCTCCTATTATCTGTTTAGATATCTGCTGTTTTGCTTGATTCAACTGCAGTTCTATGTTCTTGTTAGCAACTTTAGTTTCATGGAGCATCTCTTTAAATTCTGCTAACTGTTCTGTCATCAGGAGCAATTGTTGATTAAGCTCAATCATCTGTTCTTGAGGATTAGGATCAGTGACTACTGCCATGACTTCCTCTTTTGGAGAGAACTCATTGCTAGAGTATAAGTATTGGTTTCTAGCAACAGTGTCTATAAGCTCTTGAGCCTCTTCAATTGTCTTCCTCATGTGTATAGATCCACCAGCTGAGTGGTCTAAAGACATCTGAGCTTTTTCTGTAAGCCCATAGTAGAAGATGTCTAACTGTACCCACTCTGAAAACATTTCAGAGGGGCATTTTCTTAGCATACCTCTATACCTCTCCCAGGCATTATAAAGGGATTCATTATCCTCTTGTTTAAAGCCTTGGATGTCCAGACTTAGCTGTGTCATCCTCTTTGGAGGGTAAAAATGATTCAGGAATTTGTCTGATAACTGTTTCCATGTCTTTATGCTTGCTGTAGGTTGGTTATTCAACCACCTTTTAGCTTGATCTTTTACAGCAAATGGAAACAGTAATAGTCTGTAGACATCCTGATCCACCTCTTTATCATGTACTGTGTCAGCAATTTGTAAGAACTGTGCCAGAAACTCAGTAGGTTCTTCCTGTGGAAGACCGGAATACTGGCAATTTTGCTGCACTATGATAATGAGTTGAGGATTTAGCTCAAAGCTGCTTGCTTTGATGGGAGGTGTACAGATGCTACTCCCATATGCAGCTGTAATGGGGTTGGCATATGACCCCAGAGTCCTTCTGGACTGATCAATCCCACTTAGGTCCATAATGGATAAAGGGAAATGATATGGATTGCAAATAGATAAATTTTGTTTTTTTTTTTTGAATTATCCGAAAAAGATAAAATAAAATAAAACAAAAGAAAAATAAAATAAAAATTCAAAAATTAAAAGAGAATAAGATCAAAGCAAATTGAAAACTGAATCAATTAGTTAATTGAAAAGATTTTGAGATTAGCAATCAGAAAGATATGATTGAGAAAAATTTTATGAAAAAGATTTGATTTTTGAAATGAAGAAAGAGAAAAACAACAAAATGACACCAAACTAGAATTTTTACGGATCAAAAAGGGACTAAAGACATGCAAATTCGAAAATTAGAAGAAAAACAAAAGCATGCAATTGACACCAAACTTAAAATATGAAACTAGACTCAACTAAAAGACTCTAAACCAACAAAAATAAAACAGTCCTAATCTAAGCAACAAGATAAACCGTCAGTTGTCCAAACTCGAACAATCCCCGGCAACGGCGCCAAAAACTTGGTGCACGAAATTGCAATCACACTTTTGCAATCCCGCACAACTAACCAGCAAGTGCACTGGGTCGTCCAAGTAATACCTTACGTGAGTAAGGGTCGATCCCACGGAGATTGTCGGCTTGAAGCAAGCTATGGTTATCTTGTAAATCTTAGTCAGGATATCAAAGATTATCAGGGTTGATTGTGAAAAGTAAAAGAACATGAAATAAGTAGTTGTTTTGCAGTAATGGGAAACAGGTTGAGGTTTTGGAGATGCTCCATCTTCTGAATCTCTGCTTTCCTACTGTCTTCTTCATCAAACACGCAAGGCTCCTTCCATGGCAAGCTGTATGTAGGGTTTCACCGTTGTCAATGGCTACCTCCCATCCTCTCAGTGGAAATGTTCAACGCACCCTGTCACGGCACGGCTATCCATCTGTCGGTTCTCAATCAGGCCGGAATAGAATCCAATGATTCTTTTGCGTCTGTCACTAACGCCCCGCCCTCAGGAGTTTGAAGCTCGTCACAGTCATTCAATCATTGAATCCTACTCAGAATACCACAGACAAGGTTTAGACCTTCCGGATTCTCTTGAATGCCGCCATCAATTCTAGCTTATACCACGAAGATTCTGATTAAAGAATCCAAGAGATATCTACTCAATCTAAAGTAGAACGGAGGTGGTTGTCAGGCACGCGTTCATAGTTGAGAATATGATGAGTGTCACGGGTCATCACATTCATCCGGGTTAAGAACAAGTGATATCTTAGAACGGAAGCAAGCATGATTGAATAAGAAACAGTAGTAATTGCATTAATCCATCAAGACACAGCAGAGCTCCTCACCCCCAACCATGGGTTTAGAGACTCATGCTGTAAGAAGTACACAAAGAAACGTGTAAAGTGTCATGAGGTACAGATACAATGTCAAAAGATCCTATTAATAGTGAACTAGTAACCTAGGGTATACAGAAATGAGTAAATGACGTAAAAATCCACTTCTGGGTCCACTTAGTGTGTGCTTGGGCTGAGCATTGAAGCTTTCATGTGTAAAGACCTTTTCTGGAGTTAAACGCCAGCTTTCATGCCAGTTTGGGCGTTTAACTCCAATTTTTATGCCAGTTCCAGCGTTAAACGCTGGAAATTCTGAGGCTGATTTGAAACGCCGGTTTGGGCCATCAAATCTCGGGCAAAGTATGGACTATTATACATTGCTGGAAAGCCCAGGATGTCTACTTTCCAACGCCGTTGAGAGCGCGCCAATTGGGCTTCTGTAGCTCCAGAAAATCCACTTCGAGTGCAGTGAGGTCAGAGTCCAACAGCATCTGCAGTCCTTTTCAGCCTCTAAATCAGATTTTTGCTCATATCCCTCAATTTCAGCCAGAAAATACCTGAAATCACAGAAAAACACACAAACTCATAGTAAAGTCCAGAAAAGTGAATTTTAACCAAAAACTAATAAAAATATACTAAAAACTAACTAAATCATACTAAAAACATACTAAAAACAATGCCAAAAAGCGTATAAATTATCCGCTCGTCACTTTCTAAAACTTTGCTCTTCATCTAATCAATTAACAAATAGCTAGTGTATAAATACAAACATCATGAGGTCTTTTCAAGATTGTAATGGGGCTAAGGTAAGGGTGAGGATATATGTATGGTCAAGTGAGTTGTACATTGAATTTTTGACTAACCTAAGCTCTCACCTAACACACACACACACTATGTACTTCTAAAATTATGCCTAGCAACCCATAATCTCACTTTTGTATTTTTCACAGACTCATGTATCCAAATGTTCTTCTATTTCATCTCGTATGCATTGATCCTTCTATTGAATTTAATATTGGGGTGATTTTATTCTCCTATATATATATATATATATATATATATATATATATATATATATATATATATATATATATATAATTTTTTAACATAGTAAATCAATGCAATTGGTTTTCATCATATCACATGAGTAGCACCCAAATTTCCAGTGTTTGTTAATAAAATAGCACACACTCTCATCAACCAGAGTTCTCACATTTCCCTACACTTAATTGACACATGATCTCCATCTTAAGCTAACCAAAGATTCAATTGGGGTAGTTACTTATTTTTCTGCTTAAGACTAGTGATATGGTAACATAAAGAACAAATGGGGATTAAAAGGCTCAAAAGTGGCAAAAAGGTAGATGAAATGTTAGGCTATTTGGAATAAGTAAGCTAATAACAAATGATGGCCTCAGTCATATCTATGCATAAATATACACTAAATAATGGACATATAGAATGGAACAAAGCAAAGATTACAATCATAGAGAAGGAAACACAGAAGAAGAAAAATCATAGTTAAATAATGTAACCGTATAATCAAGCTCAAAATCTCACAGGTTGTGTATTCTCAGCTCAAAATATGCTTCACAAAATACAAAATTCAAGCAAGTTCATCAAAAGTTTTCAATCAATTGGGGTGATGCCCTATAGATAGATTTCTTGAAAAATCTTATTGTTTGACTAAGCTTATTCTAAATGCAATATTATGATTGAGAAATTTTAAAAATTCTTTAGTTTATCCCCTTTTGTTTATCACAGGTTGTGTGTTCTCAGCTCAAAATATGCTTCACAAAATACAAAATTCAAGCAAGTTCATCAAAAGTTTCCAATCAATTGGGGTGATGCCCTGACGTGGCAGAAATTGGTGAGTTAAGAATTTATTAATAGAGACACGTTGCAAGTACAGTCCTTAACCAGCCGAAAATCTGCTTATCAATTTAAAAAGGGGTTGTCACAATATTGAAAATTAAAATATTGGGAGTATGAATCCCAGGTCGTCTCCCAACGAGTTGCAGAGAGATGTGCTATTTCATCAATCGGGTGTTTTCAAAGGTAGTTGAGTTGGTAAACAAGAAATTAAAATAGAGAATTTAATTAATTTAAATAAAAGCCTTGACTGGGGGTAGATTAGTTGGAAGCCCTATTCTTGTTGAAATACTCTCAAGATTAATTAATAATTGGAAATTACTCTGCTTAGTTAACCCTTACTAGGTAAAGGAAAGTCAAGCAAGTTGGAAATTGATTTCTAGTCATAAGTCCTAATCCTCTCCCTTGGGAAGGACTAGAGTTAATGATTAGAGGGTGATTCAACAATAGACCCAATTATAATTTCTCTCTTGAGTAGTTCAACTCAAGGGTTCCTTTCAATCATCCCCAATCAAGTCATGAAACTACTCACTCATCATAATTATAAAATTCACAAAACTAATGGTGAAAATAAAAGAAAACATGATAAATAATAATAAAAGGATTAATTGAAAATAAAAATAGTCTATATTAATAGCTTGTAAGAATAAGCCAAAGTCAACTCTAGAGGGATTAAAAATATGGAAGAATAAATATAAAAGGTAAATAACAAAATAAGATGACTAGTACCGGAGGTAGACTCTTCTCAGAAGCTAAAGCCAAAATCTTCTCAAAAATCCTAATTATGAATGTCAAGTGATAAAAACCTAGG
Source organism: Arachis stenosperma (assembly GCF_014773155.1). Lineage (NCBI taxonomy): Eukaryota > Viridiplantae > Streptophyta > Magnoliopsida > Fabales > Fabaceae > Arachis > Arachis stenosperma. The sequence continues at coordinate 32,055,539 of NC_080383.1, read as the reverse complement.
GGAGGAGTAAATCCAGATCTAAAACTAAAAATTATGCAGAATGAATTGTTGTCTCTCATTTCTGCATGTTCCCTGACTCTAGTCTGTAATTCCGGGCCGAAAACTGGGTTGAAATCCGGCCCAGAAACTCTGTCAGCGACTTTTGAAATTCTGCAGATTGCGCACGTCACGCGGACGCGTCATTCACGCGGACGCGTCGTTCGGCGCTTTTCTTTTCCATGCGGGCACGTCGTCCATGCCTTCGCGTCGCTTTTGCTTTTCCAATCCGCGCGTCCGCGTCACTCATGCGGCTGCGTCACTGCAAATTCTTTTCTTCCATGCGGTCGCATCGCTGACGCGTACGCGTCACTTCTCGCTGGTCATCTCCTCTATTTCTTGTATTCCTTCCATTTTTGCAAGCTTCCTTCCCAATCTCCCACTCATTCATGCCCTATAAAGCCTGAAACACTTAACACACAGATCACGGCACCGAATGGAATAAAGGGGGATTAAAATACCTAATTAAAGGTCTCCAGGAAGTAAGTTTTCAATCATGTAATAATTTTAGGAAGGAAATATAAATGCATACTAATTATATGAATAAGTGGGTAAAGACTATGATAAAACCACACAATTAAACACATTGTAAACCATAAAATAGTTGTTTATCATGCCCTATAGATAGATTTCTTGAAAAATCTTATTGTTTGACTAAGCTTATTCTAAATGCAATGTTGTGATTGAGAAATTCTAAAAATTCTTTAGTTTATCCCCTTTTGTTTATCACAAGTTGTGTGTTCTCAGCTCAAAATATGCTTCACAAAATACAAAATTCAAGCAAGTTCATCAAAAGTTTCCAATCAATTGGGGTGATGCCCTATAGATAGATTCCTTGAAAAATCTTATTGTTTGACTAAGCTTATTCTAAATGCAATGTTGTGATTGAGAAATTCTAAAAATTCTTTAGTTTATCCCCTTTTTCAATCAACACAAACTTCATATGTAAAAGGGTAAACTAAACTCAATAATTCACATTTTTCCATATCACAACTAAAAGCTAAAACTAGCTATTTAAAGCAAAAGTGCAAATCCAACAAGCTGAACAGAAGTATCCACAGTACTGATATATACAATAATTCAAAAAGTGCAAAATAAGGCAAAATAACATAAAAAAATAAATGTCTGAAAAGAAAAGAAAAATGTTCACCACAAAAGAGCTATCCACCGACGGTGACGACGGTGACTTCCCCACACTTAAAATGAAGCATCGCCCTTGATGCTACTGTTCGGGCTCAGGGTGGGGTCAATGGTCGCATCCGGCTGCTGGGGCTGAGGCTGTGGCTCCGTAGGGGGCTGCTGAGGCTCCGGGAGGGCCTGTGTCTCTGGAGTGCCTCTGGCTGAGCTGGCTCCTCCTCGTGCTGCTCCTCCTCAGAAGCGGAAGAGTCGGGGAGAGGGGGCAACTCAACGCCCAGTGCGACGAACATCTGATCTATCCTGTCAAGGCGTTGCATGATGTGGCACTCACTCCGCCCCCACAAAGCGGAAGAGACGCTGCACCACAAGATATGTCGGCTGAGGTGCAGGTGGTGGTGCTACTGGTGCTGAGGGTCCTGCTGCTGTGGAGGAAGAAGAAGGACCGGTTGCTGGTGCTGCTCTGGCTCGGGCTCTAGAGGCACGCCGGGATGGGGGCTTCTCATGCGTCCATGTACCCCACGGAATAACATCCTCCTTGTCGTCGTCATCTAAGGGTAGTGGTGTCACGTCATCGTCCCTCCATGGAGCACCGGCTAGCTCAGCCATCTTAGTGACCAAAGTGGGAAAGGGGAGTAGCCACGGATATGTGCGTGCCACATGTACTTCCTGATCAATTTGGGGAAGTAAATTGTCTTCCCTTCCATAACACAGCCAATCTGGACAAGCATGTCCATCAGAATCTCAGAAAAATGTGTGGTAGGCATAACATAGGTGGCAAATATCTGCTGCCAAGTCCTAGTCTCTCTAGATAAATGAGCAACCAGCATCTCCTTGGGTTTCTTATTTTCAGCATCCATCACCCAAGGGGCATCTGGGGTGGCAATAACACATCTTAGGGCCTCAAAATCGAAAGTCATACCATGTATCGCTACCTCCGCCTGCTCATAGGCATCTGTGGCACCGGTCCTAGGCAGACAGTGGAGGGCATCCTCAATGGCAGCCTCGGTAACCAATATTTGGCCACCTCGCAGGTAAACTGAATCAAGGGTCACCCTAAAGAAATTGCAGTAAAATTCCTTGACCCATGATGTGTTAATCCTGCCCAGCTCCCTATCAACAAAGCCTAGACCCAAGCCCTGAATACGGGCCTCAATGGAGTGTCTCAGGTCATCAGGGATGGCCAGTTTCTTCTCTGTGTTGAGGTTCTTCTTCTGATAGGTCGGGAAGCGAAGCTCACAATACAGATTGGAAAACATGTTCGTATCGGTGGCAGGTAGCTGCTGGTTCTCTTTGTCCTTTTCATTGAGTGGGTTCTTAGCATAATTAGCGTAAGGAGAAAGAGTGGAGGTTGGAGGTGTCTTCCGCTTTCTGGGTAACCTTGGCTTTCCCTCCGTCAGCCATCCTGAACAATTAAGCCAAGTAGAGGAGGGAAAAGCAAGGATGGACATATTCAGAAAGCAAGGGAAGGAAGTAGTCATTGACGATGAAATATGGAAATTTGCATAAAAGCATATAATAGAAAGCAATTCATCAATCAGTGTCATGGTCACAGACATGCAATAATTGGTGTAAGAATGTGAAATATGCACTATGTGTAACGAAGAGCAAATTTGAAAACAGCTTTAAATCAAAAGTGTGACACTAGTGAAATCCACCAATCATTGTAGATAAATGAACCTTATAGAAGAAAATCATAAGTTAAAGTCAAATGATAAGTTTAATGTGAGTCAAAAGGCATTCGACTTAACTTGAGAAGTAAGGACACAAAAAGGTTCAAATTGAAGGGTTAGGTTGGATACTATTTGTCACAGAAGTCCGACAAAGAGTTTCGTAGCCCAACCTTATCCAATGCATATCAATGGGAATCAACAATAACATGGAAATGCCAACTAAATAGCCTCAGAATTGAACTTAGTGAGGTCAAGTACATATAAATTGAAAAAGTTACACATTCAATTCTAGGTAACCAGTTGAGAACAAGCAATTTTCTAGGAATTTGGGCAGCATTCTGGCAGTAAATTGGACGTTCCCGAATAGCAAATAGCAGTAAAAATGCAAGCATATGAATCCGAAATTTGCAACAAGCATAGTAAGAGTGTGGATTACATATGTTCAGGCAGCATCTAACACAATCATACAATTGAATCTCAGCAAAGCAGCAGTAGGTAATAGCATGTAAACAGTAATCACCATAGCAACCATCATTCAGCAAAACATGCACTATTCAAAAAGTAAACAAGAATGGAGCACTTATTAGGCCTAGAATCCTCTAACCACAACCTAGCTACCTAACCACCTAGGATCAACTAAAACATGCATATCTAACTAATCTAGAGGAATACAATTAAAGAATGAGGCTAACTAACAGAATTAGCAGCAGAAAATTAAAATAGAGCAAGAGGTATAAGGTAGGGAACCTGGAAGGCAAAGGTAGAATGGGAAGGAAAAACTGGGAAATGGGAGAAGTGGAAGGGCTGCAATGTCGCCCAAGAACGATGGTGGCAGCGAGCTTCGCGGCGGCGTTGCAGGCGGCGGACCAGAAGAGCAAAGTAGTGGGCGGAGCGGAGCAGGGAGTGCGATGGTGAAGGGGGTAAGGTCGCCGGCGGCTGTGGTGGTACGGAGGTGACGGTCAGAGGTGGGGGGTACGGCGAGAGAGAGAGAGAGAGAGAGAGAGAGAGAGAGAGAGAGAGAGAGAGAGAGAGAGAGGAGAGAAAGAGAGGGAGGAGAGATGAAGAAAAGGGTTGACGGCGGCGTGGTTGGCACCGGACGGTGGTGGAAATGGCGGTTGCAGGACTTGGGAGGTTGGCAATGGAGGTTTGAGAGAGTGAAGGAGACAAAGAGAGAGAGAGTGAGGGAATGTACGCGACTGCGCTATGGTTCTCGCGTGGATAGGGTTAATCATTTTTGAATCCACGCGTTCGCGTACCGTGCGCGTCTGCGTGGGTGGGCGAGAAAGGGATGGACGCGGAAGCGTCATATGCGCTGAAGCGTGGAAAGAGATGTACGCATGGACGTGTACGCGTGATGTACGCGTCCGCGTAGGTCAACTTTATGCGAAACGCATGATTCTATCACCGTTTCTGCACAACTCTCTGTTCAGAATGAAGGGGACAAAATGTACGTGCGACGCGTGCGCGTCAAGCACGCGCACGCGTGGTGTGCCAAAATTTCAATGGACACGTGCGCATTAGAGACGCGTACGCGCGGGTTTAATTGTGCCCCTAGCACACCAGCCGCACGATTCCATCACAACTTTCTATTTGTTGGATAGGGAGCATTATGTTCATCGATGCCCAAGCGTCGCGCAGGCGCAAGCGTGGGTTGCCCCTTTTTTTCAGAGTGAAGATAGATGTATTTATGCAGGACTTAACACCGACGAAAGTAACAAATAACTAATAGCAAAATTGAAAGATCATACCATGGTGGGTTGTCTCCCACCTAGCACTTTTAGTTATTGTCCTTAAGTAGGACATTTGATGAGTTTCCTGTCATGATGGCTTGTGCTTGAACTCGTCCAGGAATCCCCACCAATGCTTGTACTTCCAATAACCTCCAGGGTCCTAAACCTTGCTTTTGCACCCGTCTACATGTTGATCGTCATTGTTCCAACTGGATGGTAAGCAATCTGAATTCTCAAGGGGGTACCCAAACGACCTCCTAAACCTATTCAATTAAGCTCTACACCAACCCTGGCACTTCAACTTGGAGCATGCAACCATATTGAACCTTGCGTGATAATTCCTACCACTAACCATCTCTCTCTTACTCTTAAAGCCATAAAGAGCTCTCAGTTGACCATCCGTTTCAAGTAAACCATATTCAGGTGGGAAAGCAAAGGTTGAGGATAAGAATTTTACCACTTGAATGTTGTATTGGATGGTAATGGCTTCAGGAGATGTGCTTCTAATGATCTTGCAAGCTCCATTCTATGGTGCTCCTCTTGGAATTCTTCCACCTCTTTGCAAGCCTTTTCAACTTCAACCGCAACCTCATCAAATTCTTCAAATTCTTCCCCATCACTCAAGTCATAAGTTGGAGGTTGAGAAAAGTCCACCTCCGCATCACCTTCAGATTCACTCGGGGAAGGTTCTTCAAAATCAAGGGATTCAGTTGTGAATGCAAGGTCATCACTAGGGGTTTGTGATGTGGGATCTTCATCACCAAGGAAACTTATTTCTTGTTCTATTTCATCCAATGCTTCATAGGGAATATGTCGTGGAGGTTGTGCACTAGCCTCTTTGACATCGAATTCAAGGTTCTTGGAGGAATGCTCTACGACTTTAGATTCCCATGGAGATTCGGCGTCTCCTAAGTCTTCAACCACTTCCTCCTCTTCTTTGGCAAGCATAGCTTCTTCCAGTTGTTCCAGTGTCATGCTCCTCATTGTCCACTGGAGTTTCTAGTGTCTCCTTCATGCTACGTTCTTCATTAGAATCTCCATGTGAAGCCATTGGGGTTCCTTGAGTGTCCAAACGTTGGAGAGCTAATCAATTTACTACTCTCTCCAGTTGATGAAGAGTTGCATGAAATTGATCAACTATTTTCTTGAGACGGTCTCTTAGTTCTTATTCTTCTTGGGTAACATAATTGGGATCATATGGCTCATGGATCGATGGATATGGGGAAAGTGTATATGGAGAAGGTGGTTTTTGGGAGTAATTGGATTGAAATTGGGTTGGTTTCATATATGGTTCATATGACTCATAAGGTGGTTGGTATGGTGGGTAAGGATTGGGGTCATATGGTGGTGTTTGGTAACACGGGGCTTGTGAGTATGGTGGTTCAAAGTTATGTTGAGGAGGGGATGCATAGACATATCACATCTTGAGGTGCTTCTAATAAAATTTGACCATTATAATAAATTTTTAAACTAATATTTTATCCATTTCTTGATTAAAAAAAATCAAAACTCCCTTTTAATATATAAAATGAAATATAATGATACAAAATGAAAATACAACTCGAAAGAAAAAGAAAAAAGAATGAAACAGAGTAAGAAGAGAAGAGAAGCTAGAAGAGTAAAAATAAGAGAAGAGGAGAAAAATTAGACACTCCAAATGAGATTATACTCACAATCTCTCTTTATATATAAAAAATACACAAATTATTACTAAGGTTTACAAATAACAAAAATTGAAATTGCCATTAAAAAAATCGATACTAACAATTTTTTTGTGTCAAAAGATTCCAAAATAAATCGGGACTTTTGATTTTATTAAGGACAAAATTTTGTCCTTACTCAAATCGTTAATTACTTTTTAAGTATATTTTTGTCACTTCTTTAAATCATAAATAACAATTTATTTGGACAGTAATTTATCCCATATGATTACATTACAACAAATTTGTTTAATATTCTCGTATTACACTATTTATTTTACAATATCCAAAAAATTAGCCAACATATTTTGTCATTTATTATTATTATTATTATTATTATTTAGTTAACAATCTTAACATGTGCATATAATAAGTTTATTATTAATAAAAAAATTTAAATATTTTTATTTAATAAATATAAAAAATATATTAAAATTTAAGTTTTTAATAAATTTTTTTAATTTTATAATCTTTATATGTGGTTTAAGAATACACCATAAATAAATCCTTATTATTATGATTAAAATCGTAGGTGTTGGATGCTCGAAGGTGATTGGCTGTTCAGGCCTGCATCGTTCAGGTGATTATAGCCAATGAAGAAAGGACACGTGTACATATCGCAGAATAGTGGGTCCCGCACCTAGAGATCCTAAAAACCTACAATTATTTGGGGAGACCACCCAATAAGAAAACGACGTCAGTTATGTTGCAACCGTACGTGGGGTCCACCGCAGCAACTTGCTTCCTCTCTCAACATCTCAACCGTTGCTTTGGCGGCTACCCTCGGTTTCACCAATATGTACCTTACTTTTATATGACGAGAAAAATGAGAACCCATTTCTTTCAAAATCATTTTCCATTTTTCTTACATAAAAGTTGGTATTTGGTAGCATTTACTACTACAACTATTACTACTACTCGTGTATGTATATGTATATATATATATATATATATATATATATATATATATTTTAAATTAAGAATAAGAATCAAATCTGTAATTTTTAAATGAATATAAAGAGAGTCATTATTTTTTGTGATTGAAGAGAGTCATTTTAAATATAATTTGTAGGCTACTATTATTTGTATATTTATAAAAGAATTTAGATATTTTGTATTTTAAAAATATATTTTAAGGTTATAAATTAAAAATTATATTAAAAATATAAAACAAGTTTAAATTCTTAATATATTTATTTTATATTTGTTAAAAAAATATTTAAAATATTCTATTAATAATAATTTTGTCCCGTGTATCTAGAATACATATAAATTAAATCTATTTATCAATTATAATCCATTTAGTCTGTTGAATAAAAGCTAGGCTACCTGAAAATTAAAATTTAACTGTCAAATTAACTATTTTTATAAAATATATATAAGATATAAATTAAAAAATAATATATATATATATTTATAATAATTAATTTAATAATTAATTTAATAACTAATTTTTAACATGTATATAGTATTTTTAGTTGAATAAATATAGCAGTGAATTCTTTTAACGGATGTCTTAAAAGATTGATTAAGAAGTCCTAGTAACACTGTATAGTACTATAAAGAGTTCTGCTATTCTTTCCGTCGACACCCTTTTTTTTTTTAAAATATAAGCACTTATTTAACAAATTAATATAATTTTATTACTTTTTAGTCACAGAGAATTATTACTGTATTAATCTAAAGAATAATTTCTAAATTTACTTTTAACTATTATAACTCCAACAACACATTTCAGTTATTTTAAAAAAATTATATTTACATCGATCGTCTTTTGGTACATTATACTAAAATACACATTCTTTTTATAATATGAATATTTATTTGAGAACCAAAGGAATAATAAGTTAATGTTACAATACATATTTTGGAAATTTGAAATTCTAACAAAAATGTTCTGTATTTAACATCTTAATATGTGTTTTTCAGGAGATTTCTTAATTAAACTCTTTAGTCAAAATAGTTAAATACTAAATGATACCACAAAGTGGGATGGGGTTTTATTTCAAGGAATTCTAATTTATTAATGGAAATCATCTATGAAAATAAATTATTTTCATATTTGTTTAAAATTCTAAAATCCAATTTCTAGAAATAACTTATTTCCAGGAAAAATTATGCAAAAATTTGAGATTTTTATTCACATATCCAAAGTGGGTAATTGATGTTCTCATCATGTCATGTGAATAAGAATCAACCTATATATAATTGCTATTATATCCCTAGTTGTTATATTTTGGTCAAAGAATTCTCCCTTCTATTCATATTGGGAATATTTTAAAAATCAAGAATCTATTTCTAAAAATGTGTATAATAAAAAAAATACATTCATAATTTATATATTCTTAGAAATATTAAAATCAATTTCCAACAATTTATAGTACTAAGCAATTTTTTTTGTAATGCTCTCGAATACAATATTTGTAAGAATATAATTTCTTAAAATATATTTTTTTTAACTGTGAAACGGACATCCTTTTACACCTTATGATAAATTTTGAAAATAAAGTATTGTTAAGTTAAAAAGAAATTTGCAAATGAAATATATTCAAATGACATAATTTTTTCATTCTCACTTAGAGGTCTCGAATTTGAGTCTTATTCTTAATTTTAGGAAAAAAAAAATGAAATCCAACTACAATCTCTTATCTAAGATGTTTCAAAATGAAGCATACGTACTATATGGCTAAACGTATATTCCATATTTTTAATTGCAATACATTTTTTTTACTTCTTGTTTGCACCTATTGAAATCCATTGGAGAAGTATAACAGAAAAATTAAGTGGAAAAATCTAATTAAATTTTTAGAAAAAATAAATTCAACGGTTGGCTTAATATGCTGGGAAGCTGTGTATAAAAAATTGCACTTTTGCTTAGTCTCATTTGACTAGTGCGAAACAGATGAGCTTCCATAATCCATGATGAGCTGCCAATCCCCATTTTCTTTTCACAACTCCCACCAAAACCATAAAATAATAATAAGAAAAAATCAAAATTATTACGTTAATGAATAAACAAATCATTGCAAGTAACTATGCGAATATTAGAGTATTATAAAATAAGCAGTGTTATAATATTCTAATATATATATATATATATGTGTGTGTGTGTTATTTCAAATATCAAAAGAAACAAAAAATAATTTAATATAATCCATTATCCTTCTTTCATTTAGTTTGTCAATTAAAAAATATGGATGTTTAGTACAGTCTATTAGGAGAATTACATTAATAATTTTACTTTTAAAAATAAAAAATATCAATAAATTTAAAAATGATAATGCTCAATTTAAAGAAGACAATAAATTAATCATTTCAAACATGAGTTATATATATATATATATATATATATATATATATATATATATATATATATATATATATATGACGTGATTACTCATAAATTATCTTCGTGTGAAAATAATATGAGAACTATTAAATTCGGCTTGTTATTGTCCCCAATAATGCGCATTAAGATGGTCTCAAATGAATACAATTATGTTTGAATATGATTAATTGAAAGTGAATTGAATTGTGTTCTCAACGTATTTTTGGTAAAAGTAATAATTTTTTTTTTTTTGCATCATTGAGAATCATGATAAAATAGTAAAAATATATTAATTACCTATTTTAATTTTTTATATTAAGGACTTGTATGTTAATTTGAGTTTTCAATTTCCTTTTAGTAATTTTGTGTTTCAATGTGGTTTTGGATAACATCATCTAAAAAATATTTACTTTTTTAGAATCACATTTGATAAAAAAAAAACAAATACAAGCCACATTAATATTAATTTAATTTTAGTCAAAATTAATTTTAAAAATCACATTCATACTAACATAGTTTGTAATCGTTTAATTCAAACACATGCACTTTTTTTTTTAGAAACTCGCGTTTGAAATTAAATGAGTCTATATTTTTGTTTTATTGAAATATAAAAATATTTTTACATGAATAGTGACTTTAACATAATAATAATATTAAAAGACTAGCTAAATTTATTATTTTTGTCCATTTATTAGCTATCAATATTTAAAACTATGAAATAAAGTATATTGTTAAATTATTAAACTAAAGGAACTAAACTAAAGAAATTGAGTTGATGAATAAATAATGACAAAAAAAAATAAATTTTGATTATTCTTTATTATTTCTAATAATAATAATAATAAAAGAAGAATGCTAGAGAGCCTTCAAAATTTATTATTTTGTCATTAGTTAGTTATTAATATTTAAAATTAGGAGATAAAATATATTGTTAGATTATTAAACTAAATGAACTAGACTAAAGAAATTGAATTGATAGCTAAGCAATGATAAAAAATAATAAATTCTGATAGTCTTCTAATATTTTTCATAATAATAATAATAATAATAATAATAATAATAATAATTGTTTGATTTAATTATTATTTTATAAATATGCATAAAACCGATAGTGTGTAGTAGACTAGAAGTGTATTATAATAAGAGGGAAGTTCTGCTGTGGAATTGCAAGGAGTATCCACAAACAAGATTACATCCAATCACAGCTCACCACCTTCATTACACTCATTTTTGTTTTTCAGCAAATTCATTGCTTCAACCTCTGTTTGCTGTTTACTCTCTTTTCATCTTCCTATATTATTAGCCATAGCCTTTTTTCAATTTGGAGCTTCCTATTCCTTTTTTGTGCTAAGTTGCTTTTCTTTACTGTTATTGTTTTCTTCACCCTTTTTTTCCCAGCAAAAGGGTGAAAGAACAGTTTTTTTTTTTTCTTTCTATATATTTTTTTGAATGAATTTTTCTGTACCATTCTCACTTGTTCATAAATTCAGAATCTTTCTGCTGTTTTCCTAATTGGGTTTGCAACTTTCATTGCTTTGTGTTCATACCCTTTTGCCTTTCCTTGGCTTCTGATTGGTTTCCCAATTGGGATATAAGCTCAAACTGAAACTGCAGCAGAATTTGAAAAAAAAAAATTCACTTTTTTTGTTTTTATTTCTCACAAAATTAGTTCTTTTTTTGGGTATTATTTTTACTCTTTATGATGAACCATATGAGCTGATTTTAGATTTAGTCCCTTTCTGATTTTTGTTTCTTTCTGGGTTTTGAGCTATCTAATTCTCAGTTTCAATTTAGTTTTAGAGAGGGAATTAGATCTCATAAGTGGTTCATGGGTTATCCTATTTAGACCAATTAGATAACAGATAAGAGTCTTCAACATCAATTTGGAGCATTCTCTTTAATATTTTTGGTTTTTTAAAATAAAGTTGGTCTTTTCTAGATTCCTGAGGAGCCTCAACTCAATGTTATAAAAAAGAGAAAAAGTACTATTCTGATTCTTTTTTTTTTTTTTTTCAAAAAAGAAACAAATGCTTGTGGATTTTTATCCCTGATATTTTTATCCCTTTTCTGTTCCTCTAAAATTCCATCACACATTGAATTTGCTCAAACTTTGATACTTTATGCATCACTAGTGTTTTCATGCATGTAAGCTGTTTGATGATTTGATGAAGTGGGAAATGGAAATATTGTCTCCAACTACAACACCTTATAATCCAAATTCCAACCTCAGCAACACCAACAACACCTTCAATTGGCTTCTTGGAGATGGAAGGAGCGCAAGATGGACACCGGAAGAGAACAAACTCTTCGAAAATGCGCTGGCCGTTCACGACAAGGACACGCCGGACCGGTGGCACCAGGTGGCTGCAATGATACCTGGGAAGACAGTTGGAGATGTTATCAAGCAATACAAGGAATTAGAAGTTGATGTGTGTAACATTGAGGCTGGTTTGATCCCGGTTCCGGGGTATAGTACTACTTCACCATTTACCTTAGAATGGGTGAATTCTCAAGGGTATGATGATGGATTTAAAGGACTAAGTGGAAAGAGACCTTCTTCTTGCTCAGTGAAGCCACCTGAGCAAGAAAGGAAGAAAGGAGTGCCATGGACTGAAGAAGAACATAAGTAACTTTTTTTTGCCTTTCGCCTTTTGCTTTTTGTGTATGTGCATATATATCTACATGTTATTACTATTTATTTATGTATAGTGGTATTTTAATCATATATATGGTTTTAATATTAGTAAGGTATGATGATGGATTGAATGCATATTCGTTTGAGAACATGGTGGTTGTATGAAAAGCATGAATTTGTAGGTGGAGTTTGAACTCCGGCCAACAAATTTCTTGCATGTTTTTGTAACATATTTAATATGCGTTACGTAAATATTTTCAACCACTTATTCTTTATTTTTTACATAACTTTTGAATATTTTTAACTAAAAAATGAGTGGCTGAAAATATTTTTAGAACACGAATTAAATATATTTCAGGAACAATAAGAATTTTTATACACTAGGAAAGTACCAGCAATAAGAAATTTCATTTCCTTTATTAGGTTCATGAGATATTTATGGTGACTTAGTTAACAAAAAGAAAATTTCTTTTTGAATTTGGTGTTTAATCTTGATTCTTGATATATATGGTGGTTGTTTTTTGCAGATTGTTCTTGCTTGGTTTGAAGAAGTATGGGAAAGGTGACTGGAGAAACATTTCGCGAAATTTCGTGATAACAAGAACACCAACACAGGTTGCAAGCCATGCTCAGAAGTACTTCATAAGGCAACTTTCCGGAGGCAAAGACAAAAGGAGAGCAAGCATCCATGACATAACAACAGTTAATGTCACTGAAACCGGAACATCTTCTTCAGAAGACACCAAAAGTTCTATGATGCTCTCACAGCAGCAGCAGCAACAAAATTCTAGTTCTGCTGCAACTATACCAAGAACTCATCATTTTCAGTGGAATAATCAACAACCAAATAATGCAGCAGGAGGAGTAGCTATGGAAAAAGTTTTCAATTCTCCTTATGGTGTTAACTCATTTGGGGTTACAATAATGGAAGGGCAAAATCTGAACAAGAGTGTTGAATCTTCTTCATCTTCTTCTTACTTAGGACCTCAGACACAGAACCTGGTTTTTCAAATGCAACAACAATCCTCACAACAACAACAACACTATTCCCATGCATAAATTGGCCTCTTTTGCATTTGGCAATTATATGGATGGCTTGGAACCAATAAATATTTCTTGCTTTATCAGATCAGATCTTTAATTTTCTTTTCCCAATGTGAATATCTTGGTTTGGAGTATTGGTTTAGAATTTAGATCTTGATCTATGAACTTTGACATTTGTTTAATTTACTTCAACAAAATATTTAAGTCCTCCAATGTTGTTGTCATGGGTTGGTTTTCTATGTTGTCCTAAGAATATTGGATATTGAGCTAGACTTAGAAATTAGTATGGCATGTCAATTTCTGTGAAAAGAGGAGTATAAACTTTGGTAACTATCAAGAAGGCATAATATTATTATAGTTAAGATATAACAAAGACATAACAAGATACCTTGGTAATAGTTCTTCAAAGATAACAATAAGATGCACATATATATTTTGTGCATCTAGAAGACTAGAACAACCCTTCTTAGCCACTTAGTTCGATTAGAAAAAAGAAAAAAAAAATCCAAAAAGATACCCCCTAAGATATCAAGGTAATTAAATTGGAGTTTTATCCTTGTTAACACCTTTGTTGTGATACTACTTTCCAAGTTGCATGGAGTTCATGTGATTTGTTGTAATGGAAAACAAGTTGTTAATTAATGAGATTAATCAATTAGTAAATTTTTTATTTTCTTTTTTTACTTTTTTACCTCTTTATTGGAACCAACTCTTGGTGAAAAACTAATTAAAAGTTCAATTAAATTTGTAGTTTTAACTTCAAACTACAACCAAATCATGGGGTTAATTAGCATTAATCAGAACCTACATAAGCAATTAAGCATCCGATGTGACAGTGACTCTACTAGGTAAGGTTTGTCCCCTTTTCTGTTTTTCTTTTCTATCAACTTTGAAACACTTTTGGGAGTAAAAATTGGTTGAATCACATAGCACTGGAAGGTACACTCAATTCTAGGCATCAAGGTGGATTATGATGGCATATTCCTTTTTCTATTTTTGATTTTTATTTAAAATTTAATCTTTGTGTCTAGTTATATTTATACACAAGATGACCAAGTTTAATTGAAATTAAAAAACCTTAGGTCAGTGCTGAGTTTGCATGCATTAAGCATCACGTACTTCAATTTCTACTCTGTTCAATTGTTTTTAAATAATCCTTAATTAAATTAAGTTATTATTATTAAATTAAGAGATCTTAAGTGAATCTCTTAAAGAAGAGGAAGATTCCTTGGTAGTGACTAGTGAATTAAGTAATGGTTTTAATTACAATACAATAAATATATTATATGGTACTAAAGCAAGATTGAAGATTGATTAGACGGGTAATATATTCTTAACAAAAAGGATTTTGTCATGTTATGGTACTTATTAGAAGATGTTTAACACTGTGTTCATATGGTTCAAATAAAAGAAAGCATCATAATCTCTCTGATTCTTATATGTACGGAGTCACCCAATTACAAAGAAAAAAAAAAAGTTAAAATTAAAATAAATGTCTCACTGTTCTCTATATATATCTTCGTTCAAATATTTGATCCCAATTACGGAGACAACCTAAGCATTTTTACTCCGGCAAAAGAGGCTTTAGCTTTTCTTAATCAGATTTCATTATGATATATAAAGCGTTTTTGGGATCTCTTTTTGGTAAGAAAATTCATTTACCACATATATATTGATTTTAGCATCCTGCTAGGGAGACAATGGACTATTTGTACAATGTGTACAATGGCTATTGCGTTATGAAATGAACATCCCATATACTATTTAGAATAACCATTCGAGTACAAGAAATAATAAACATCTTCTCGAAAAATTAGTTTAATTTTTGGGTTCACCAAGGATCGAACTCTTGACCTTTCGTATCTAGCACTTTAATACCATGTCATGATATCACTCATGCCAAAAGCTTCAGCTGATGAAAAAATGTAACACTAATACTCCATAAACCTCCATTGTACACATTGTATAAATATTTTATTGGCTCCTCATACTTTCCCTTAATTTTATTTCAAAACAAGACTGAATATATAATCAAAATGACCTGGTACCATAAATAATGCCTTACAATAGTTAATTGAATTACTAAGATGATTTTTTTAGTGTAGTAATATAACAAGTTTACTTTTATTACATTAGCAATTAGTAATAGTGTAAAAAAAAGTATACTATTATTCAATTACAATTATTTTTCAAACAATAAGTTGAAAATAAGTACATGATATAATAATAATATAATTAAATATATATAAAAATATATCTATACATAATACATATATAGTTCTAAAAAAAAAAAATAAAGTAGGTGAAACTTTTCCAATCCGTGGTTTGTCTCATTCGCTAGCATATCGACACGTTCCTAAGTCATTACATTTCCGGGACCCATAATGTTTAATTAATTGATTGCATGATTAGTAAATGCAACCCAACATTGTATAATTAATCAAAAGCTACTAATTGCACTTGATTGCAAATGCAAATCATCGCTAGTTGGCTTTCTTCTTTTATTCCGTGGAAGATTATTTTGATCGCATATGTCCCACTTTCTATAAACATACTGTTATTGGTCATATTCTGACTTATTACCTAATAAGATTCAAAATGAATAAAATTCAATCCATAGATATTAATTAGATTGATATTTATCTGATCTCATAGAAGTCAAATATAATGATATAACTACAATTATATTTATTTAAATAACTAACTAATTCTTATTATCTCTTTCATTAATTTAGAAGAAAAATTTTAATAAACTCTCAATTAAAAGTGAGTAATCAATCTATCTTTTTAAGTGAGACTACTCAAAAGGTAGTTATTGACTTTACGTTGATCCTTATAAATATCTTGACACCCTTAGGAATAATTCGAATTTCAATTTACTAAAAATTTGCTTAAAGTTCTTGCTAAATTAAGTATCAGAATTCCCTGCAGGTACCATCCCCCACCACTGTTCACAAACGACTCGGACGGATTCATCTTTGCTGGAGAAGATGTTGGAATAATCACCCAAAGGCGTTTGGACCTCACGTTCAAGTTCAAGGCAACCCAGTTTCAGGTAACTCTGAGAACATTGGCGCCGTTGCTGGGGACCTAGTAGTCAAGATCGTACGAAATGCATGGTTTTGGATTTTATCAATCTCTTGTACACTTATTCATATGAAATGCATGGTTTTACATTTTCTTTCCCAAGTGATGTTATGATTGAAAACATGTTTGTTTGGCCTTTAATTGACTATTTCTCAAATCCTCTCTTATTTCCATTCGATGCCGTGATATGTGTGTTCAGTGTTTTCAGAGATTACAGGGCAGGAATGACTTAGAGGAAGGAAAAGAAACATGCAAAGGAGGAAGGAAGATAAGGAATTAAAGATCTCAAGGGCGAGCAACGACGCGCACGTGCAAAGCACGCGTACGTGTGGTTAGGAGACAAAGCAGCGATGCGCCCGCGTGTAGTACGCGTACACTTGATTAGAGGAATGCACATCGACATGCACGCGTGGATGACGCGTACGCGTGGAAGGCCGTCATGTGCTGCATATCAGAATTCGCCAGGGACGATTTCTGGGCCTCTTTTTGACCCAGCTTTCGGCCCAGAAACACAGACTAGAGCCAGGGCACAACAGAGACTCAACAGACATTCACATTCACATAGTTTTAGTTTTGGTTTTTGAATCTTGGAGAGGATTTACCACTTCTTTTAGGGTTCTTCATATTCATAGATTCTTAGATTTCTATTTTTATGCTTTGGATTGGATATTGAGAAGAGTTGCTACCTCCGTTGAAGTTCTATTATTCTAGTTTGTTTTCTTATTCCCTTACTCTTTTATTTCCCATTTATCTTGTTTAGAGTTACATATGGATATCTTCAATTTTGGAATTTATTAATGCAAAGAGTATTTTTCTATTCAATTCATTTACTTGCTTAATTGTTTCAATCCAATTTTAATATTCATGTCTTCTTTCTACTCCCTTTACATGCATGCAAAAATGGCATCCATGTCAATGGAGTAGGTTTTCAACTTGACTTTGGAGTTGATTAATAGGAGACCTTTGAGTTGGAATAATCAAGAGTTAATTGGTAATTGGAAGTTGTTGGCTGGCTCTCTAGTCACTAACGCTAATCCTTTCCAAGGGAGAAGATCAGGACTTGTGAATAGGAGTTGGCTCAATTACTTGACTTTCCTTTATTCGGTAAAGGTTAACGAAGTAGAAACAACAACCTTTTACTATTAACCTTGGAAAATCCAACGAGGATAGAACTTCCGATTAATCTTCTCCTAGTCAAGACTTTTTATTTTAATTACATAAAATCTCTTTTTAATTTCCATTGCTTTAATTCATAATCACTTCTTTGCCCATTCTCCAAACTCCAAATTTCTCAGAAAACTCCTGACCAATAAATAGCACTCTCTTAGCAACTCGTTGGGAGACGACTTGGAAATTCTACTCTCAGTATTTTATTCTTAATTTATGACAAACCCCTTTTAAATTGATAAGCGGAATTTTCGCCGGTTAAGAACTGTACTCACAACACTATTCTTATTATAAATTCTTAATCGGTAATTTTCGCCCGTCAATTTTTGGCGCCGTTGCCGGGGAGTTGCAATAGTGTGCTAAATTATTGGTTAGTGTAAATATTTTTAAATTTACATATTTGCATATTTTATTTTATTTTATTACCACGAGCTTTATGTTTCTTTAATTGAATGACGCATTCGTTACCGGATCCGAGCTTAGCCGCATTTGATCCTGAAATCGAAAGAACTATTTCACTTATTAGGTGAGCTCGGCGTCGGTTAGCCTCTGAGGGTGGTGAAGTGGTTACTACCAATTCACCAGTCCTATCTGAGGACGAATCTGAAGCGCCATTTGAGGAAAAACAAGCTCCTTTTCTACTGATTCTGTTGATTTACGCGTAGATAATATGGCGGAGCCTAGAAGGATTACTCTCCAGGAAGAAGGAGCTCCGGACTTTACACTGCAACCGTATCAAGCGCGTCATCCAAATCTGGCTGTAGATTTTGAACTGAAGACTGCGCTAATCAATCTACTGCCTAAGTTTCATGGCTTATCTGCTCAAGAGCCTATCAATCACCTCAGAGATTTTCAGACAGTCTGCTCAACTGTTAGGCGTCATGGTGCAAATGAGACTAATATTTTGCTAATTGCCTTCCCATTTTCTCTTGAGGGAAAGGCCAGAGAGTGGCTCTACACTCAATCTGAAGCAGTTGTTACAAACTGGGATTTGCTAAGAAGGGAATTCCTAAAAAAGTTCTTTCCAGCAGAGGTTACAAATAGACTGAGGAAGCAAAATTTCCTGCATTATTCAAGGTGAAACAGAGACTCTTTATGAGTATTGGGAACGCTTCCATAACCTCCTAGACTCATGTCCCCACCACAAGATTGACAAGTTGGTGTTGATAAGCTATTTCACACAAGGCATGAAGCCTCAAGATAAGACTACATTGGATGCTGCAAGTAATGGCTCTCTGAAGAAGTATAAGACGGCGACAGAAGCGTGGCAACTGATTGTCGATCTGGCTGAATCTATCCGAAATGCAAGGCAGAGGAACAATCATCCCAAGGCTATTATGGAGGTTTCCTCTGGTAGTGGGAATGATGCTCTCACGTAGACTCTGGGAGAGATGACTAACATACTAAAGCAGCTACAGCTGAATCAACAACAACCTCAGCCCCCTCCACAACAACAGTATCAACAGTTGGTTCCTCAGAGAGTGTGCGGAATATGTACCTGCTATACTCATATACTGATGAATGTCTGCACTTCCAACGAGAAGACAACACCTTGGCAGCTACCCATAATTTCTATGACCGCCCAAATCAAGGATACTATCAACAAGGCGATAATTACAACCAAAGTGGGAACTACAATCAAGGTTGGCAAGACAACTCCAACCAAGGATGGAGGAATAACTCCAACCAAGGGTGGAGAGGTAACTCCAACCAAGGGTGGAGAGACAACTACAACCAGGGTGGCAGAGACAATGGTGGAAATCAAAGGTGGAACAACAACAACACTCAGCAGAACCGGTATCAACAGAACCAAAACCAGTCTTACCGAGCACCTCACCAAAGGCAAGCCTAGGGACCTTAAAACAACCAACAGCAAGCCCCTCAAATTACTTACCCCCCTCCCTCTTCCAATGACGAGTTGCTTCACTCTATTGAGCAAAGACAAAAGACCATGGAGAACACTGACAAACCCCAATTTGAAGGTTTGTCTTGTATCGAATTTAGAGTATTTTGATAACCTTTTGTCACATTTAGCCTATAAATTAGCATGGTTTTGTTATCTCTCCCGTATTTGTGCCTAAGTGTAAAAACATGCTTTTTAAGCCATTATTTTGATGAATCCTATTTCCTCTTTGATTCCATAAGATGCCTTGATGTATTTGTTAGTAATCTCAGGATGAAATAGGCTAGGCATGGATCAAAGGAAGTAGGGAAGAAAGCATGCAAGTGGAGAGAAGCATAAAAAGTCAAAGAAACAAAGTCAGCCATGCACGCGCACGCGCACAAGGCGCTCGCGCGCACATTGCGAAATCGGCCAGGGACGCGCACGTGTACCGTGCGCGCACGCGTCGATGATCGCACATGACTTCATTAAGGCAACACGTGCCTGGCGATTTTGGAAGGTTTTCAACAACCAACTTTGGCGCCAAAATGCATATAAGAGCCAAGGATTGAAGGGGATTAACACACATTCACATCCATAGACTAATTCTAGATGATTGGATAGATAGTTTTAGTTAGAGTTAGTTTCTAGAGAGAGAAGCTCTCTCTTCTCTCTAGAATTAGGATTAGGATTAGGATTAGGTTTAGTTCTTAGATTGAGATTTAGATTCATCTTCTTCTACTTCTATCTTATCAATTCCTTGTTGTTACATTCATTCCTCTTCCATTCTTTTATTGCAATTTCCTTTATGTTGTTCTTGTATTTTGTTATGGATCTAGTATTGTTTCTTGTACTCTCTTTCAATTCAATAAAAGTAATTCATAATAAATGTGTTTCTTTTGATTGTTGTTGTTAATTCCTTTCAATAATTGTTGTTAGATTTCATTTTTGTTGTTGATTTACTATGTTTTCCTTTTATGCCTTCCAAGTGTTTGATGAAATGCTTGGTTGGATTTTAGTATAGGTTTTGTTCCTCTTGGCCTAGGTAGAGTAATTAGTGACTCTTGAGTTATCTAATTCTTTTGTTGGTTGATAATTAGAAGTTGCTACTTGATTTGAATGCCTCTAAAGCTAGTCTTTCCTTTAGGAGTTGATTAGGACTTGAGGAATCAAATTGATTCATCCACTTGACTTTCCTCCATGGTTAGAGGTTAACTAAGTGGGAGCAATACACAATTCTCATCACAATTGAGAAGGATAACTAGGATAGGACTTCTAGTTCTCATATCTTGCCAAGAGCTTTGTTAGTTGCTAGTTTATTTCCTTTGCCATTTATAATTCTTGTCTATAATCTCAAAAACCCCAAAACAACTCACAACCAATAACAAGACACTTTATTGTAAATCCTAGGGAGAACGACCCGAGGTTTAAATACTTCGGTTTATAGATTTTAGGGGTTTGTACTTGTGACAAACAAATTTTTGCATGAAAGGATTATTGTTGGTTTAGAAACTATACTTCAACGAGATTTCATTTGTAAAATTCTAAACCGTCAAAAATCCAATCGTCAAACACACTTAACTCTACCTTAAACGGTCTGAACTCTACTTTACAAGCTCTCGTCTCCCAGATTGGATCATTGACTACCCTCAACAATCAACCTGAAAGCTCCAGTGCACTTCCTTCTCAACCTTTATCCAATCCCAAAAGTGGAATCAATGCCATTACTTTGAGGTCCGGAACTACACTGCAAGAGAGGAGTCATGAGGAGTCAAGCCCAAAAGCTAACATTCTAGTTGAAGACATTGTTGAGGTAGAAGATGTTGAGGAAGAGGATGAAGTACAAGACATGGTTGAAGAAGAAGCGGCTCAACCGAGGAATGAAGCACCAAAGGAAAATGAAGATGCCAGAGACGCCATTCCCATTCCCTTTCCACACCTTGCTAGGAAGCCCAGAAAGCAGATGGAGCTAGACCCCAAGATGGCGGAGATCTTCAAAAAGGTTGAGGTAACTATTCCCCTTTTTTATGTTATTCACCAGGTACCTAAATATGCTAAGTTTCTAAAAGATTTATTAATAAATAAAGATAGAATACATGATTTAGAAACTATTCCTCTAGGTAGCTCTATTTCTGCTTTAATGGGTGCCATACCGGAAAAATGTGGGGATCCGGGTCCATGCATGGTTACTTGTACTATTGAGGGTGTACAATTTTTTTGACTGCATGTGTGATTTAGGTGCATGTGTGAGTATTATGCCATTATCTGTATATGATGCTTTGAGGCTACCTCCTTTAAAAAGGTCGGCATCACGTTTTGTCTTGGCAGATAAAAGCATAATCTCTGTGGTTGGAATTGCTGAGGACGTGCTGGTGAGCATTAAGGGGCTCACATTCCATATTGACTTCTACATTTTGGAGATGCCCCCTAATGACTCAGGAAAACTATCATCCATCCTGCTTGGAAGGCTATTTCTGAAGACTTCAAGGTTCAAATTGGATGCCTTCTCAGGAACTTATTCTTTTGAGATAGACGGCAGAGCAGTGAGCTTCAACCTGGATGAAGCAATGAAGCAGCCACCGAAAGAACACTCCATCTTCCAGTGTGACATTATTGATGAGACTGTGGCTGAAGTCCACAGGAAAAAGCAGCAGGGATGCACATAGAGCAAGGTGCAAGTGTGGGGAAACCCTCTGCGCTTCCTGAAGATACCTTGTCACCACCAACAGCTCCAAATGATCAAGTGCCTAGCCATGAGCAGAAAATGGAGTTAAAGCCCCTTCCACCCCATCTCAAGTATGCTTACCTTGAGGATAATCAGAAGCTCTCAGTCATCATTACAAGGGAACTCACGTCCCAACAGGAAGAGCAGTTGCTTAGTGTGCTGAGAAGACACAAGAAAGCTATTGGGTGGAGCTTGGTGGATATAGTAGGCATCAGCCCTCAAGTTTGTAAGCACAGTATATTTTTAGAAGAGGGAGCAAGGCCTGTCCGTCAACCTCTGAGGCGGCTGAACCCGACCTTTTTAGAAGTGGTGAAGAAGGAGGTGACCAGACTGCTTGAAGTCGACATCATCTATCCAATCTCGGATATTGAATGGGTCAGCTCAGTCCAGGTGGTACCAAAGAAGTCTGGCATCACGAAGAATGAGCATGGGAAACTCATTGCAACTAGAGTACAGAAGTCCTGGAGGGTATGCATTGATTATAGGCGTCTCAACCAGGCCACTCGCAAGGATCACTACCCACTTCCTTTCATTGATCAGATGCTTGATCGCCTGTCAGGTAAATCACACTACTATTTTCTAGATGGTTACACTAGCTATTTTCAAATTCATATAGCTCTTGAAGATAAGGAGAAAACTACTTTTACATGTCCCTTTGGAACGTTCGCATATAAGAGAATGCCTTTTGGCTTATGCAATGCACCAGCTACGTTCCAAAGATGCATGATGAGCATTTTCTTAGATCTTCTTGAGAACTGTATGGAAGTTTTCATAAATGACTTTAGTATGTATGGTGATTCATTTAACCTTTGCTTGGATAGTTTAGCTAGAGTATTAGACAGGTGTGTCAGTTCAAACCTTGTATTGAATTTTGAAAAATGTCATTTTATGGTAAAACAAGGCATTATTCTGGGACATGTTGTTTCCAATACTGGTATTTCTGTTGACCCAGCAAAGGTAGATGTTATTTCTAGTTTACCTTACCCTTCCTCCGTGAGGAAAGTCCGTTCGTTTCTTGGTCATGCAGGTTTCTACTAGCAATTTATCAAGGACTTCAGTAAGGTAGCACTGCCTTTATCCCGACTGCTGTAGAAGGATGTTGAATTCGAGCTGAGTAAGGACTGCATATAAGCGTTTGATAAGTTGAAGATTACCTTGACTCAAGTTCCGATTGTGAGAGGACCGGACTGGAGCCAGCCATTTGAGATAATGTGTGACACCTCCAACTATGCAGTAGGAGCAGCGTTGGCTCAGCGCGAAGGTAGGGACCCTTTTATAATTGCTTATGCCTTTAAGACCTTAGACGCTGCTCAGTCTAATTATACTACCACTGAAAAAGAGCTTCTAGCTATTGTTTTTGCTCTAGATAAATTCCGAGCCTATTTACTTGGTACTAAGGTGGTAGTATACTCAGACCATGCAGCTCTAAAATATTCATTAGCTAAGAAAGAATCTAAACCAAGGCTCATACGTTGGATATTGTTACTACAAGAATTTGATTTAGAAATCAAAGATAGGAGTGGTTCCCAGAATTTAGTGGCGGACCACTTGAGTCGCCTAGAGCACATTAAGAATGACTCTACTCCTATCAATGATGCTTTTCCATTAGATAGCTTGCACGCAATATCGGAAGTAGTTCCTTGGTATGCACCTATAGCTAATTATCTGGTCAGTCGCACCTTCCCTCGTAATTTTACTAAGCATCAAAGGGACAAGCTTAAAAGCGAGTCTAAATACTATATATGGGATGACCTATATTTATAGAGATGTGGTATTGACCAAATAATTAGACAGTGTGTGCCATAATTAGAATTCCAGTCAATTTTAGAGGCCTGCCACTCTTCTGAGAGTGGTGGACATTTTGGTCCTCAAAGAACAGCTAGAAAAATTTTAGACTGTGGATTCTGGTGGCCCATACTATTTAAGGATGCAACTGCCTTTTGTGGATCTTGTTCTCCATGCCAGAGGTTTGGGAATATATCCAAGAGGGATGAAATGCCCCAACAACTTATGTTGTTCTGTGAAATTTTTAATGTTTGGGGCATTGACTTCATGGGTCCATTTCCAAACTCTCATGGTTTCTTATATGTACTATTAGCTGTCGATTATGTTTCTAAATGGGTGGAAGCAATTCCTACCCGTACTGATGATGCTAACATTGTTGTCTCCTTTGTTCGAAATAATATTATCTGTCGCTTTGGATCACCACGAGCAATCATAAGTGATCAAGGCACTCACTTTTGTAACAGGAGATTAACAGGTCTATTGAAGAAATATGGCATTGTTCACAAGGTGGTGATAGCTTACCACCCCCAGACCAATGGGCAAGCCGAGGTGTCTAACAGAGAGATAAAGCGCATATTGGAGAAGGTTGTCAGACCTCATCGGAAGGATTGGAGCTCTATACTTCCAGAGGCGGTTTGGGCCTATCGCACAGCTTACAAGACACCTATCGGAATGAGTCCATTTTGCCTTGTCTACAGAAAGGCTTGTCACCTCCCAGTAGAGGTGGAACACAAGGCTTACTGGGCAGTGAAGGAATGCAACTCAGGCTTGGGAGGAGCCGGGATTGAGAGGAAGCTGTAACTACAAGAACTGGAGTGCCTTCGCCTAGAAGCCTTTGAGAATTCCAGGCTATACAAAGAGAAAGTGCGGGCTGTGCATGACAAGAATATCAAGCGAAGGGAGTTTAGACCTGGGGAGTTAGTCCTCCTCTATAACTCTAGGTTGAGACTCATGCCAGGCAAGCTGAGATCAAGATGGGAAGGCCCCTACAAGGTGGATAAGGCTAAGCCACACAGCGTCTTCCACCTGAGTCATCCTTCAAGTTCCAAATTCATCAAGGTAAATGGCCACCGCTTGAAGCTATACCATGGTGAGAAGATGAAGAACAACAAGGAGTTGGAGATCTTCCTCTTGGAGGACCCAACAATAGTAGAAGACTGAGCTTGTGGACCGTCCAACTTAAGGACGTTAAAGAAAAGTGCTAGGTGGGAGACAACCCACCATGGTATGATTGTTCTTTTCTATTCTTAGTTCTATTTTATTTTATTTTTGTCAATATTCATTCATCAATTCTGCATCATCATCTGCATTTTGAAGAAAAAAAGCATCGACGCGCAAGCGTCTATGACGTGTATGCGTCGTATTTGGGTGCACAAATATTAAAAATAGGCAGAAAGTTGTGGCAAAACCGTGCCAAAATGGTGCCTTACGCACAACTTGACCCATGCGTACGCATGCATGACGCGTACGCGTGGGGTACAAAATCAGCGTCAATGTGCAATCTGCCTGAGAGTTGAGCTGCCCTGGTGCCAAGATCATGCTTCTAGCATGATCAGTAGTCATGTGCACGCGTGACCGACGCTTACGCGTCGTCTACCAATGTCACAACCCACGCACGAGCGTCTACGACGCGTACGTGTGGGTGTGTAAATCGGCATAATTAGGTTTTTGAACAGAGAGTTGTACGGGAGTGCGGATGAATTCGTGCGTTTCACACGAACCTTGAGCACGCGTACGCGTAATGGAAGCTTCCGCGTCCCTCTCCTATAGGCTCATACACGCGTCCGCGTGAGTGCCGCGTGCGCGCTGATAACGTCGTGTCACTTACACGCAGTGCACCACCTGTGCTGTTTCAATTCAATTTCCCTTTCAAATCCTAATTCTATCTTATTCTCCTTTATTTCTTCTTTCTTCTTCACTCTTCTTACTCTCTTCTTCTCTCTTTCTTAACTTCTTCTTCCTCCATTCTTATTACTTTTCTCTCACCTACATTCTCCATTACCTCTCTATTTTCATCATCTCTTTCTTAAGGTTCTTTTTTTTTCTTTTTCTCTTCTACTATCTATTTTTGCATTCATATGTTGGTGTTAGAAATTTATTTGGGTGCTTGCTTTCTCCTATATTTGCTTGTGGCTATTTTGAGGTTTGATTTGATAATTGACATTTTATTCTAGATCTCATACATGTTTGGATTAATTACTTTACTTTCTACTTTTATTAGTGCATACCAAGTGTTTGTGAAAAAGCCCTCATGGCATTTTGTGATCTCTTTTATTTTATATTTACACTTTAATACACTCTTTTTCACAACCCTTGAATCCCTTGTAAGTTAAGTATATTAGTCATTAATTGTCAACATTCAAGTAATCTTTATTTTGTTCCATGTGATAATTATTTTTGCTATTGATGCTTGAGCTATGCTTGTCATGCCTCTTACTTGCATGTCATACACCCTCTTGCATCTAGTACTTCTCATATGCCCTCTTACTTTTAATTGCTATCCCATGTGCATGTTGTAGCTACCATGACCTCAAGACATTGTTTATTTCCTTGGGCATTTATTATCACTTGGATTTTCTTCCTTCCGATTTTTCGCTATCTATATTTAATATTTTCCCTCTTTCTCTCTTCCTTAGGATGGGTACCCAGAAAGGAAAGGGGAAGGCAACTGATAAGACACCGGTGAAGAAAGGCACTAAGAGAGCGGAGGCCAAGGCGCAACCCACTACAAGCGTTAAGTCACCCACAAAGCGGGTGAAGTGGACAATCAAAGTTGATGAGGCGGAAAAGGCGTTCCCTGCGCAGGACTCTGCACGGCTCACTAACCGTTACTGTGAGCAGATGTTCCCCATCTTGGCTGAGAGGAACTACAATAATGAGCATCTACTCATTCTTCCAACATACCTTGTTGATTTTGTGGAGCCCCGCATTGAAAGGAGACAGTGGGAATTCTTGAGGAGGCAGCCGCGGGAGGCTAATTTATCATGGGTAGTTGAATTCTACTCCAACTTTCACTTGTCAACCCTGCAGTCTGTCTATATTCGTCAAAAGCAAGTACCTATCTCCAAAGGGGCCATTCAGAGAGTATTAGATCTTCCACCTAGCCCAGAGGGATTGGACGCCTATCAAGAGGCCTCTCTCAAGCGCCAAACCTACCAGTTTGACTGGGATAGCGTCCTTGGAGTTATAGCACAACTTGGCATCACTTGGATCTATGGGAAACATCAAACTCGACCTAAGAGCATCTCAGCTCCAGAACTTACCTTGGAGGCTCGTGTGTGGTCCCAGATTTTGTCCCACTATGTCTTTTCGAGCACTCACGAGTCCACCTTCATTGCAGACATGGCTGTTCTTATCTGGTGCATTCTTATAGAGCAGCCCATCAACTTACCTAGACACATCCGGCAGGCCATGGGACACGTGCAGATTGCGGGCAACCTACCCTTTCCCGCACTGGTTTCGGATCTTGTCTCTACAGCTGGAGTTTCCTATAGGGCTGGGGACACCAAAGTTATCATCCTAAGGGCTGATCAGTATGTCCCGAATGGGAAGTATATCAGACCCCAGTACCCTCTGCCAGCCGATATCCAGGTCCATCTTTAGACACTCCTCCTACTTCCGCCCCGCCATCACCCACACCTCCTATACCATCCACTACTCAGATGTTCCTTCAGATCCTTCAGCGGTTCGACCGGCAAGACCGGCAGATAGAGCGCATAGAGCGCTGCAACAAGCGCCGATACACCTATCTAAAGGAGCTCATTGTTAGCCATCACCCACCTCCAGAAGCGAAGGATACCCCGGACTCCACTTCACCTATCAGCACCGGGAGCCATGACAAGCCCGACAGTGGAGGTGATGCTACCAGCCCCACCTTGCTCCTTACTGATGGCACGGAGGACCGTGCCCAATCTTAAGTGTGGAGAGGTCAGTACCTGTCTTCCGGAGGTAATCTCTCTCTCTTAACACCAATATATTATTTTTCTTCTATTAGATAGGATAGATTGCATGATAATAATTGCTTGCATGTATGTTCTACTTGGTTGAAGTAATGAGTTTCCTTTCAAGACACTATTTTATAGTATTTCACTAATTCAAATTGAAAATTTGTGTTAAGCTTGTTTGAAGATTGTAATTTGGAACATGGTTTATAGCTAAGAACACACAACCTGTGAGATTTTGAGCTTAATTATATGGTTACATTATTTAACCATGAATTTTTATTCTTGTGTATTTTATCTCCTCTTGATTGCAATCTATGGTTTGTTCCATTCTTTATGTCCATTGTTTAGTGTACATTCATGCATACATATGACTGAGGCCATCATTTATTATTAGCCCACTTATCCTAAATAGCCTGTCATTTCATTTACCTTTGGTTGCCACTTTGAGCCTTTTAAACTCCATTTGTTCTTTATAATCCTACATCACTAGCCTTAAGCAGAAAAATAATTAATTATCTCATTTGAATCTTTGGTTAGATTAAGATAGAGATTGTGTGTCAACTAACTGTGGGAAATTGTGAAAATTGTGGTTGATGAAAATGTGTATTGTTTTACTTGACAAATATTGAGAGTTTGGGTGCTACTTATGTGAAATTATGAAAATCATATGCTTTGATTTACTATGCTTTCATATGTACAAAAAAAATTTACCCCAATGTTAAGTGCAATAAAAAGATCAATGCATATGTGATGAAATTAAAGAAAATTTGATACATGAGTATGTGAAATATACAAAAAGTGAGATTATGGGAGGCTAGGAATGAATTTAGAATTATATAGAGTGTATGTGTGTGTTAGGTGAGAACTTATGTTAGTCAAAGATTCAAATTATAGCTCACTTGGCCATACATATATCCTCACCCTTACCTTAGCCCCATTACAACCTTGGAAAGACCTCATGATGTTTGTATTTGTGCACTAGATATTTGTTGATTGGTTAGATGAAGAACAAAGTTTTAGAAAGCATGACTAGAGGAGATTAGAGTGGAATAACCCTAGACACCTGAGCGATTAGAGTGCATATACACTTCCAGTGAGTGTTCAATGCTTGACTCCATGTTCCCGACTTTCATGAGCTATCTTCTTATAAGTTTACTTGTCTTTTGTTGTGTGATTTGAGTTAGTGGAATCTGATTCATGTTTGTCTTAAAGAACTTGTTTACTTTTAACCAAGTAGGTAGAAACATCTTGGCATGTAGTTGCATTCATACACATAGGTTGCATTACATGAGTCTTATTTTCCCCCATTCATTCTTTTGATCTGATGGAGAGGAGATTGAATTATGCCAATTCGGAATTAAATAAATTTCCATTGTAAGTATAGTCCAAACTGGAAATGAATCCTCTCAATCAAATTTAGTTCAAAAGGATAGTCACAATCAAAACACAATAACCGGGAGTTTGAAGTCCCGGGTCGTCTCCCAAGGAAGCACTTAAGAGGCGATGAGTGTGCAAATTCCGGTTGTAGCAATCAAGGGGTTTTCAATGAAGAAATAAACACATGAAGCAATAAAAGAACATGCAAAATTGTAATGATTGAACTAAGGAAGAAATTAAAGAACCGACTATGTAATATGAACAAGTAAAGTATAAAAGAGATTAACATGGCAATGTATGAAAGGTTAAAAACATAAAAAGAGGTCTTGGCTTGGAGTGAGCTAAGGATCCTTTCCTTGTTGGAACCACAACTATGACAATTATGTTGGATTAGTCTCACTTGATCAACCCTCACATCGGAAGGTAAGTTAAATGAGCATAAGTGTTCTTAACCCACAAATCCTAAATTGCTTGCTAATTGCCTTAGCAAAATATTAGCGTTAGTGGGAATAAGAACAATTAACAACCCAAGAAATGACACTAAATGTTGGACATTCCAACTCTAGGAACCCAATTGCTCACTTTACCCAAGCCAAGAGGCAAAAATTTAGCCTAAAACCATGTTTGACATTTTGTCAAACACTTGGTGGGCAAAAAGCTTAAACATGAGAAAAATAAGAAAAGACTTGGAATTAAAAGCAACAATTGATCTCAATCAACAAAAGTAACATAAGAAATCATGAAATGATCATCAAACATCAAACTCATCAACAAGAAAGTGAAATTGCAAAAGAGAAACAAAATTTGACTATATCTCTAATGAGAAGAAAGAGTAATGATATATAACCATAAATAGTAATAACAAGAGAATACTTACAATGAGATTAGCAAAATCCAATGATAAAAAATGGAAATGGCACTTGGAATATAAAACCCTAATAAAACCTTAATAGAGAAGATGAGAAAACTTAGAGAAAACTAAACTAAAAACCTTCTATTCTACTCCTAAAACTATACTAATGCCATGCTATGTTATTTCCTTCATTTCCCTTCCAATATGAGCTCCAAGACTTCAGAAATGGGCCCCAAAGTCCTCAAATCACGAGGCACGTGCTTTTCTAATGAGGTCATGCACGGACACCTGTGCGGACGCATAGGCGTGTGCGTCCGCACACTTCACGAAAATTCCTTCCTGTGCGTACGCACAAGAGGCTGTGCGCACGTACACTAGACGATGCTAGGCGGGACGCGCGACACGCTCGAACTGATCCACGCGCTTTGCTTGGGCTCCTGTGTAGGCGCACAGAAGGCTGTGCGCACGCACACGTCTCTGAACTCATCTCCTTTGATTCTTCATGCTTCCTCCATTTTGCAAGCTCTTCTTCCATTTTCTCCAACCCATTCTTACCTTATACACCTGAATTCACTCACAAACAACATCAATGCATCGAATGGAAGGCAAATGGAATAAAAAATTGATCAAATTAAGCATAAAAGAGCATGTTTTCAATATCAAGCACAATTTGGGAGGAAAGTTCAAAAGCATGCTATTCAAGGGAATAAGTGCAAGTTTATATGATGAAATCCATTCAATTATAACAAAAAATCATCATCAAATATGGATTCATCATGCTCCCCTTGAGTAGAGTGGATTTTATCCTGTGCTAAGTAGAGTGGATTTTATCAATCTCTTATACACTTATTCATATGAAATGCATGGTTTTACATTTTCCTTCTCAAGTGATGCTATGATTGAAAACATGCTTGTTTGGCTTTTAATTGACTATTTTTTAAATCCTCTCTTATTTCCATTCGATGCCGTGATATGTGTGTTCAGTGTTTTCAGAGATTACAAGGCAGGAATGACTTAGAGGAAGGAAAAGAAGCATGCAAAGGAGGAAGGAAGATAAAGAATTAAAGATCTCAAGGGCGAGCAACGACGCGATCAAAGCACGCGTATGCGTGGTTAGGAGACAAAGTAGCGACGCGCCCGCGTGTAGTACGCATACACGTGATTAGAGGAATGTACATCGACGCGCACGCGTGGATGACGCGTATGCGTGGAAGGCCGTCAGGTGCTGCATATCAGAATTCGCCAGGGGCGATTTCTGAGCCTCATTTTGACCCAGCTTTCGTCCTAGAAACACAAACTAGAGCCAGGAGACAGTAGAGACTCAACAGACATTCACATTCACATAGTTTTAGTTTTGGTTTTTGAATCTTGGAGAGGATTTACCACTTCTTTTAGGGTTCTTCATATTCATAGATTCTTAGATTTCTATTTTTATGCTTTGGATTGGATATTGAGAAGAGTTGCTACCTCCGTTGAAGTTCTATTATTCTAGTTTGTTTTCTTATTCCCTTGTTCAGAGTTACATATGGATATCTTCAATTTTGGAATTTAGTAATGCAAAGAGTATTTTTCTATTCAATTCATTTACTTGCTTAATTGTCTCAATCCAATTTTAATTACCATGTCTTCTTTCTACTCCCTTTACACAAATGCGAAAATAGCATCCATGTCAATAGAGTAGTGTAACATCCTAACTACCAAAGCTCACGCTTCCGGCTGCACGACTCTGATAGCTCGGACATTACGACGACACTTATACTATTTGATACTAAAATATGAGCCTGTTTAAAACTTTAAAACACAATACCGCATCTCAAAAATACTTTTGTTCGACAACATACATCCATAGATACCATACAACTTAAAAAAACTCATAGAGTACATCCATGAAGATAAACCGTACCAGTGATTAATAACCGTCTTATGCCTCTTTTCAAAAACAACGGTTTATAATAAAAGTAAAGTCAGAAATCTTTTTTGAAAGAGGAACCGTTTCAATTCTCGAAAACATCAAAAGCCTTTCAAAAAGGTTTATCTATACTGAACCAAAATAGCCTTTCATATTTTATTCCAAACCATAAACACAATATCGAAATCAACCATCGGTTCATCTCATTCCAACCATGGCCCTAGGCCCAAACAATCCAACCATCAACCAATCACCACTGTCCAACGGAGTCTCAGTAGCAAACATGAATACGAAGATGCAAGCACAAACAAACAATTATTGCAAGTAGAACAATTAGCAGTTAATCACAGAGGCAAACCAAGTACAATATGCACACCCAAACAATGTCACATAGATGCATATGATGCATGCCTGTCCCTAGTGGCTGATGATATCATCTGTCGGTTATAGAGCCAACCCGACAAGTCCTGGTAGCTAACCATTGGACTGTCCCTCTGTCGCGCATCCCCAACTCGAGTTATACTTATCATAAACTTGATCATAATCATGATCCATATCCATCACCTTCACTGGTGAATATTTATGGGGACGAGCTCATCCAGGACTTTCACAGTGCCCAGCCACACTTACGACATAGGGTCAACAGAGTCTCGAGCCTCCACCTGGAGCACGTGGTGGCTAGCCACTGCTTTCTCCCAGGGATCTCGTGCCTCTGATAGTGGAAGTGCAAGTCACAATTATCAATAATTCAGCATATACATGCATTCATTCTCATCCATGGATCAACATCCATCTCAGCCATCCGGCTCACGGTTCAGTCCAGAACCAGCCAATATTCATATCATACATAGCCATTCCGGCTCACGGTTCAATCCAGAACCATCCAATATTCATAGCATACACAGCCATTCCGGCTCACAGTTCAATCCAAAACCAGCCAATATTCATAATTATACGCAGCCATTCCGGCCCATAACAAAACAGCACTTCCACCATCCAACATCATCAAATTCATAAAATCGGCATTTAAGCCATAAATCACTTTTTCTCAAATCATTTCACTTTGAAATCAATTTTCAACTCTTTTCAGCCTTGGCTTTAGAAATCTTGTTTCTCAAATCATCTCAGGCTCATAAGCCAAATTTACTCAAAGTGAGTTTTCTTTTTAAAACAAAGCCGTTCTCGGCATCCTCATTCCAAAAATTCCAAAACCATGGAAAATTAAAGATTCATTTTGGGAACATTCAAAATCATCCATCCCACAATTGGAAATTTTATAACAAAGTTTCTCGACAGAGTCCCAAGTCTTTAGGGGAGAATAACATAATTCATTTCGCCAAGTTCATTTAAATTCATTAAAAACCTTGGCTTCCTGATTTGAGTAATAAAATAGGATCTAAGTGAAACCGAGTCCAGTAATCATTCACTTCTTTCGTTTCAACTGTTCAAAATTATTTTAGTCTTGCAAGAATTCAGAATTCAAAGAGTACTTAAAACCTTTCTCAAAACATTTTAAAATGAAACTTGTCAATAGACATTCAGGTTCTTTCAAAGTCATTGAAACTTCTCTAATTGGAACCCTCAAGTCAAAATCGAAGGCATTGCCCTTGTCACATTTAAAACAGCTTTAAAACATAATTTTCATCTAAATAACTTTCTCATGAAAGAGATACAATGCCATTCTTAAGAAGCAAGACTAAATCCCAATTTTCTCTTTAATAATTCATTTCAAAAGCATGAACCATCCTTTTCTTGATAATTCAAATAAAATAGTAGAAGTCTTTAACTCATCATTTTTCCAGACAACATTTCAATAAAGACTCAAATTTTATAGAAATTTCAGCAGCATCTCCCCTAAAACTTTGACTTTGCCACCCGGTCCGGGTCCCAACTAAACCGTTCCGCAATCCTTTTCAACAGTTCAAATTTCAAAATCAGTCCAAGGCAAGTCAAAATCCAACAGTCATCTCAATTCCATATTTCAAGAAAATTGTTTCGAAATCAAATTATTATCAGCCGAATGATGAGCGGATATTTTATACGCTTTTTGGGGGTAATTTCATGTAGATTTTAGCATGTTTTAATTAGTTTTGAGTAGAATATTATTAGTTTTTAGGCAAAAATCATATTTCTGGACTTTACTATGAGTTTGTGTGTTTTTCTATGATTTTAGGTATTTTCTGGCTGAAATTGAGGGAGCTGAGCAAAAATCTGAGTTAGGCTGAAAAAGGACTGCTGATGCTGCTGGATTCTGACCTCCCTACACTCGAAATGGATTTTCTGGAGCTACAGGAGTCCAATTCTCGCGCTCTTAACGGCGTTGGAAAGTAGACATCCAGGGCTTTCCAGCAATATATAATAATCTATACTTTGCGCGAAGATAGACGACGTAAACTGGCATTCAACGCCAGTATCATGCTGCTGTCTGGCGTCCAGCGCCAGAAACAAGTTACAAGCTGGAGTTCAACGCCAGAAACAGGTTACAACCTGGCATTGAATGCCCAAAACAGCCCCATGCACGTGAGAAGCTTAAGTCTCAGCCCCAGCACACACCAAGTGGGCCCCAGAAGTGGATTTCTACACTATCTATCATAGTTTACTCGTTTTCTGTAAACCTAGGTTACTAGTTTACTATTTAAACAACTTTTAGAGATTTACTTTGCACCTCATGACATTTTCAGATCTGAATTTTATACACTTTGACGGCATGAGTCTCTAAATTCCATTGTTGGGGGTGAGGAGCTCTGCAGCGTCTCGATGAATTAATGCAATTGTTTCTATTCCTCCATTCAAACGTGTGTGTTCCTATCTAAGATGTTCATTCGCGCTTAATTATGAAGAAGGTGATGATCCGTGACACTCATCACCTTCCTCAACCCATGAACGTGTGCCTGACAAACACCTCCGTTCTACATCAGATTGAATGAGCTTCTCTTAGATTCCTTAATCAGAATCTTCGTGGTATAAGCTAGAATTGATGGCGGCCACTCTTGAGGATCCGGAAGGTCTAAACCTTGTCTGTGGTATTCCGAGTAGGATTCAAGGATTGAATGGCTGTGACGAGCTTCAAACTCACGATTGCTGGGCGTGATGACAAACGCAAAAGGATAAATGGATCCTATTCCAACATGATCGAGAACCAACAGCTGATTAGCCGTGCTGTGACAGAGCATCTGGACCATTTTCACTGAGAGGATGGGAGGTAGCCACTGACAATGGTGACACCCTACATACAGCTTGTCATGGAGGGAACTTTGCACTTTTCCATGCATGGAATATTACATTACAGAAATTCAGAGGACAAAGCATCTCCAAAACTCCAACATATTCTCCATTAATAAAGTAACAATTACTTATTCCAAACACTTTTACTTCTTACAATTAAATCCAAATAACCTTATTGGCATCCTGACTAAGATTAATAAAATAAACATAGCTTGCTTCAAACCAATAATCTCCGTGGGATCGACCCTTACTCACGTAAGGTATTACTTGGACGACCCAGTGCACTTGCTGGTTAGTTGTGCAGAATTGTCAAGAATTGTGATTTTCAATTTCGTGCACCAAGTTTTTGGCGCCGTTGCCGGGGATTATTCGAGTTTGAACAACTAAAGGTTTATTTTATTTCTTAGATTAGGAATAATTTATTTTTGTTACTATAGAGTCATTAAATTCTGATAGGATAATTTCTTTTTAAAAAAAAAATTTTTCAAAAATATTATTTTTCTTTATCGATTTTTAATTTCTTTTCGTGAGTTTAGTGTCTTGTTCAAAGTTTGGTGTTAATTGCATATTTCATATTTTTCTTTAAATTTTCGAACTTGTGTTCTTTGTTCTTCATTGATCTTCAAGTTGTTCTTGTTTATTTTTCTTGTTTGATCTTGAGTTTTTCTTGTTTTGTGTCTTTTCTTGTTTTTCTTGTGCTTTTTCAAAACATTAACTTTCAAAAATTATACTTTTATCCATAAAAATAATACATCTTTAAAATACGTTACATTTTTAGCTCAGTTGGTTATAGCGTTGGCTTATGTTCTTGGCAATTGGGCATCTTCTTTTTAAAATCTTTTTTTAAAAATAATTTTTCTTAATTTAATCTTGTGCCAAACTTTAAGTTTGGTGTTTTCTTGTTGATCTTTCTTTAATTTTCGAAAATTTATCTTGGTTTTCTAAAAATTTTAAGTTTGGTGTTCTTTCTTTTGTTCTTGGTGTTCTTGTGAATCTTCAAGGTGTTCTTGAGTCTTTCTTGTGTTTTGATCTTAAAATTTTTAAGTTTGGTGTTCCTTGGTGTTTTCCCTCCAAAATTTTCGAAAATAAGGAGCATTAGATCTAAAAATTTTAAGTCTTGTGTCTTTTGTGTGTTTTTTCTCTTTCATCATAAAATTCAAAATTCAAAAAAAAAAATCTTTTCTAACTAATTTTAAACTATATTTTCGAAATTTTTATATAAAAATTCAGATTTTAATTTCAAAATTTTTCAATTCTTATTTTTTTAATATATATTTTATTATCTTTTTCAAAAATTTTATCCTAACCACTTTCTCCTTTTCCTCAAATTTTTCGAAAATCTTCAAAAAAATATTTTCATTTTTTTTATTTATTTTATTTCGTTTTTATTTGTTTTATTTTTACTTTATTTTATAAAATAAAGTTTTATAAAATAAATAATATCAACATCCATACCATCTCCTTTATTCCATCATGGAACTAAGTGAAAATGAACAGTCCAGGAGGACTCTGGGGTCATATGCTAACCCCACTACTGCTTCATATGGGAGTAGTATCTGTATACCCTCCATTGGAGTTAGTAGCTTTGAGTTGAATCCTCAGCTCATTATCATGGTGCAGCAAAGCTGCCAGTATTCCGGTCTCCCACATGAAGAACCTATAGAGTTTCTGGTATAATTTTTACAAATTGCTGACACAGTACATGATAAGGAAGTAGATCAGGATGTCTACAGATTATTACTGTTTCCATTTGCTGTAAAAGATCAAGCTAAGAGGTGGTTAAATAACCAACCTAAGAACAGCATAAAGACATGGAAACAGCTGTCAGAAAAATTCCTAAATCACTATTTTCCTCCAAAATGGATGACACAGCTAAGGCTAAGCATCCAAGGCTTCAAACAAGGAGATAATGAATCCCTTTATGATGCTTGGGAGAGATACAGAGAGATGCTAAGAAAATGTCCCTCTGAGATGTTTTCAGAGTGGGTGCAATTAGACATCTTCTACTATGGGCTTACAGAAAAAGCTCAGATTTCTCTAGATCACTCAGCTGGTGGATCTATACATATGAGAAAAAACAATTGAAGAAGCTCAAGAGCTTATTGATACAGTTGCCAGAAATCAGCATCTGTACCTAAGCAGTGAATCCTCCATGAAAGAAGAAGCTAAAACAGTAACTGCTGAACTCAGTCCTGTAGATCAGGCTAACGAATTCAATCAGCAGCTGGATTTTCTAACTCAGCAGCTAGCCGAATTCAAGGAAATACTACAAGAAACAAGAATGGCTAATAGGAATATGGAAGTACAGTTGAAGCAAACAGAAAAGCAACTGTCAAAATAAATAACAGAAGAATGCCAAGCAGTTCAATTAAGAAGTGGGAAAATATTAAATACCTCACTTCAAGGCAGCAAGAAGCCAAGAAATGAACAAATGGCTAACCAAAATTCCTCTGAGGACAATCAGATCCCAGAGAGGAATAATGCTGGCATTGAATGCCTAAACCATGCTCATTCCTGGCGTTCAACGCCAGAAACAAGCAAGGACTTGGCGTTGAACGCCCAAAGGGAGCACAGTTCTGGCGTTCAAACGCCAGAAACAGGCAAGGAGCTGGCGTCTAACGCCACTCCAGCTTCCACCCCTGGCATTCAAATGCCAGTGGGGGATCAGACAAATACAAGTGCTGATAACAACCCTTCTAAAAAGGCTTCCCAACTCACTTCTACAGGTAATAAACCTGCAGCAACTAAGGTTGAGGAATACAAAGCCAAAATGCCTTATCCTCAAAAACTCCGCCAAGCGGAATAGGATAAGCAATTTGCCTGCTTTGCAGACTATCTCAGGACTCTTGAAATAAAGATTCCGTTTGCAAAAGCACTTGAGCAAATACCCTCTTATGCCAAGTTCATGAAAGAGATCTTAAGTCATAAGAAGGATTGGAGGGAAACTGCAAAAGTTTACCTCACTGAAGAATGCAGTGCAGTTATCCTGGAAAGCTTACCTGAGAAGCTTAAGGATCCCGGAAGCTTTATGATACCATGCACATTAGAGGGTACTTGTACCAAGCAGGCTCTATGTGATCTTGGGGCAAGTATCAACTTAATACCTGCATCTATTATCACAAAGCTTGGTTTGACTGAAGAAGTCAAACCAACCCGGATATGTCTTCAACTTGCTGATGGCTCCATTAAATACCCATCAGGCGTGATTGAAGACATGATTGTCAAGGTTGGGCCATTTGCCTTTCCTACTGACTTTGTGGTGCTGGAAATGGAGGAGCACAAGAGTGCAACTCTCATTCTAGGAAGACCTTTCCTAGCAACTGGCCGAACCCTCATTGACGTCCAAAAAGGGGAAGTAACCCTGAGAGTCAATGAGGAGGAGTTCAAGTTGAATGTTGCCAAAGCCATGCAACATCCAGACACCCCAGATGACTGCATGAGTGTTGATATTATTGACTCTCTGGTAAGAGAGGTCAATATGGCTGAGAGTCTCGAATCCGAGCTAGAGGACATCTTTAAAGATGTTCAGCCTGATTTGGAGGAATCAGAGAGAATAATAGAACCTCTGAAAATCCCTCTGGAAGAGGAGAAACCTCCCAAACCTGAGCTCAAACCATTACCACTATCCCTGAAATATGCATTTATGGGCGAAGGTGATACCTTTCCTGTAATCATAAGCTCTACCTTAGAGCCACAGGAAGAGGAAGCACTAATTCAAGTGCTAAGGACACACAAGACAGCTCTTGGGTGGTCCATCAGTGATCTTAAGGGCATTAGCCCAGCCAGATGCATGCACAAGATCCTATTGGAGGGTGACGCCAAGCCAGTCGTCCAACCACAAAGGCGGCTGAATCTAGCCATGAAGGAAGTTGTGCAGAAGGAGGTCACTAAATTACTAGAGGCTGGGATTATTTATCCTATTTCTAACAGCCCTTGGGTAAGCCCTGTCCAAGTCGTCCCTAAGAAGGGAGGCATGACAGTGGTTCATAATGAAAAAAATGAACTGGTTCCTACAAGAACAGTTACAGGGTGGCGTATGTGTATTGATTATAGAAGGCTCAATACAGCCACCAGAAAGGATCATTTTCCTTTACCATTCATAGACCAGATGCTAGAAAGACTAGCAGGTCATGAATACTACTGCTTCCTGGATGGATATTCAGGTTATAATCAAATTGCAGTAGATCCCCAGGATCAAGAGAAAACGGCATTCACATGCCCATCTGGAGTATTTGCATACAGAAGGATGCCATTTGGCTTGTGCAATGCACCTGCAACCTTTCAAAGGTGCATGCTCTCTATCTTCTCTGATATGGTAGAGAAGTTTCTGGAAGTCTTCATGGATGACTTTTCAGTATTTGGAGACTCATTCAGCTCCTGCCTTAACCATTTAGCACTTGTTCTGAAAAGATGCCAAGAGACCAACCTAGTTTTAAACTGGGAAAAATGTCACTTTATGGTGACTGAAGGGATTGTCCTTGGGCATAAAATTTCAAACAAGGGAATAGAGGTGGATCAAGCTAAAGTTGAAGTAATTGAAAAATTACCACCACCTGCCAATGTTAAGGCAATCAGAAACTTTCTGGGGCATGCAGGATTCTATAGGAGGTTTATAAAGGATTTTTCAAAAATTGCAAAATCTCTGAGCAATCTGCTAGCTGCTGACATGCCATTTGTGTTTGACACAAAGTGTTTGCAGGCGTTTGAGACCCTGAAAGCTAAGCTGGTCACAACACCAGTTATTTCTGCACCAGACTGGACATTACCCTTTGAACTAATGTGTGATGCCAGTGACCATACCATTGGTGCAGTATTAGGACAGAGGCATAACAAGCTTCTGCATGTCATTTATTATGCTAGCAGTGTTTTAAATGATGCCCAAAAAAATTACACAACCACAGAAAAAGAATTACTTGCAGTGGTTTATGCCATTGACAAGTTTAGATCCTACTTAGTAGGATCAAAAGTGATTGTGTACACTGACCATGCTGCTCTTAAATATCTACTCACAAAGCAGGATTCAAAGCCCAGGCTCATAAGATGGGTGTTGCTTCTGCAAGAGTTTGATATAGAAATAAGAGACAGAAAAGGAACAGAGAATCAAGTAGCTGATCACCTATCCCGGATAGAACCAGTAGCAGGAGCATCCCTCCCTCCTACTGAGATCTCTGAAACCTTTCCGGATGAGCAATTGTTTGCTGTTCAGGAAGCTCTGTGGTTTGCAGACATTGCAAACTATAAGACACAAGGTTCTCCTTTTGTAACCATGGAGAGGAAGCATGAAAAGCTTCTCTCACTGCAGAGTCAACCAAAGCCCCCACAGTCCAACTCTAAGTTTGGTGTTGGGAGGCCACAACCAAACTCTAAGTTTGGTGTTGAACCACCACATTCAAACTCTAAGTTTGATGTTGGGAGGTTGATGAGCAGATAATTTATACGCTTTTTGGCATTGTTTTTAGGTAGTTTTTAGTAAGTTTAAGCTACTTTTAGGGATGTTTTCATTAGTTTTTATGTTAAATTCACATTTCTAGACTTTACTATGAGTTTGTGTGTTTTTCTGTGATTTCAGGTAATTTCTGGCTGAAATTGAGGGACTTGAGCAAAACTCTGAAAAAGGCTGACAAAAGGACTACTGATGCCGTTGGAATCTGACCTCCCTGCACTCGAAATGGATTTTCTGAAGCTACAGAACTCTATATGGCGCGCTCTCAACGGCGTTGGAAAGTAGACATCCAGAGCTTTCCAGCAATATATAATAGTTCATACTTTATTTGGAAATTGACGACGTAACTTGGCGTTGAACGCCAAGTACATGCTGCTGTTAAACGCCACGCCAGAAACACGTCATGATCCGGAGTTGAACGCCCAAAACACGTTATAACTTGGAGTTCAACTTCAATAAAAGCCTCAGCTCGTGGATAGACCAAGCTTAGCCCAAACATACACCAAGTGGGCCCCGGAAGTGGATTTATGCATCAATTACTTACTCATGTAAACCCTAGTAGCTAGTTTATTATAAATAGGACTTTTTACTAGTGTATTAGACATCTTGGGACG
Organism: Arachis stenosperma; assembly: GCF_014773155.1. Classification (NCBI taxonomy): domain Eukaryota; kingdom Viridiplantae; phylum Streptophyta; class Magnoliopsida; order Fabales; family Fabaceae; genus Arachis; species Arachis stenosperma. The sequence continues at coordinate 32,014,248 of NC_080383.1, read as the reverse complement.
ATTAGTTCTCAGATCATGGGGGCTGGCCATTCGGCCATGCCTGAACCTTTCACTTATGTATTTTCAATGGTGGAGTTTCTGCACACCATAGATTAAGGGTGTGGAGCTCTGCTGTACCTCAAGTTTCAATACAATTACAATTACTTTCTATTCAATTCTCTTTTATTCTTATTCCAAGATATACGTTACACTTAACTTTGATGAATGTGATGATCCGTGACACTCATCATCATTCTCACCTATGAACGCGCGTGACTGACAACCACTTCCGTTCTACTCTAGGCCGGGCGCATATCTCTTAGATTCCCCAACAGAGTCTTCGTGGTATAAGCTAGATAGATGGCGGCATTCATGAGGATCCGGAAAGTCTAAACCTTGTCTATGGTATTCCGAGTAGGATTCTGGGATTGAATGATTGTGACGAGCTTCAAACTCCTGAAGGCTGGGCGTGATGACAAACGCAAAAGAATCAAGGGATTCTATTCCAACCTGATTGAGAACCGACAGATGATTAGCCGTGCTGTGACAGAGCATAGGAACGTTTTCACTGAGAGGATTGGATGTAGCCATTGACAACGGTGATGCCCTACATACAGCTTGCCATGGAAAGGAGTAAGAAGGATTGGATGAATGCAATAAGAAAGTAAAGATCCAAGAGGAGTACAGCATCTCCATATGCCTATCTGAAATTCCCACTATTGATTTACATAAGTATTTCTATCCCTTTTTATTTTATTTATCTTTATTTATCCAATCTAATCACATTTGACTTTATGAGTCCACTTAACTGGGATTTACAAGATGACCATAGCTTGCTTCATACCAACAATCTCCGTGGGATCGACCCTTACTCACGTAAGGTATTACTTAGACGACCCAGTGCACTTGCTGGTTAGTTGAACGGAGTTGTGACTTCAAATAGAGCCAATTATTAAATTTCATACAAATACAAAGAGTATGTGATCACAATTTCGTCCACCAGAGGTCCCAACCTTGCTCTGATTATCTGTGAGACTCCATGAGAGCTCACTGTCCAGCTAAGGACAATAAAGAAGCGCTTGCTGGGAGGCAACCCAGCCATTCACAAAATTTAATTTTATTTGTTTTTGCTAATTTTTACAGGTATATGTCAAAGTATCTTCAAAAGGTAAAATAGCAATTGATTGGATTCACAGAGTTACAAGGGAATTTGGAAGCTTACTGGCGTGAAAAAGCCAGTAAGAAACATTTTGTGCGTTGAACGCCCAAAAGAAGCACCCACTGGGCGTTCAACACCAGTAAGGGTAGCCATCTGGGCGTTAAACGCCAGAAAGGAGCATCTTCTGGGTGTTGAACGCCAGAAAGAGGCACCTTCTGGGCGTTTAATGCCAGATTGACAGCGTCCTGGGCGTTCAGAAAAACGCCCAGTGACAAAGGACTTCCTGGCGTTCAACGCCAGAAAGAAGCAACAGCTGGGCGTTGAATGCCCAGGAGAAGCAGCAATTGGGCGTTAAACGCCCAAAACAAGCAGCATTTGGGCGTTTAACGCCAGAATGGTGGGGAGGAGGTAAAATTCGTTTTTCTTCACAAATTTTCTAATTTTTTTTTCATAATTTCTTGCATAAACATGTTTTAAAATATCATCCTTCAATTCCAAAAAAATTTTAATCCTAATTTCTAAAAACACTAATTTCTAAAATCCCTTTTTCAAAAATGTCAAATGTATCTTAATTCATAAACACAAATCTTTTTCCAATCCAAATCTTTTTCAAATCTTTTTCAACTCATCATATCTTTGGATTTCGAA